>NC_132927.1:57748058-58064843 GCF_047675955.1 Chlorocebus sabaeus
GAATCACTTGAACTTGGGAGGCAGAGGTTGCACTGCCAAGATCGTGCCACTGCACTCCAGCCTGGGCGACAGAATGAAACTCCACCATCAAAAAAAAAAAAAAATGGTAGGGAAGATTGGTCAGTATCTCAGGGAAGAATGAGAGAAACTTCTTAACTGGCTCATGGTGGCAAAGAGCAAACATGAGGTTATTATATGTAATACTAAAACACTGTCATCCAGTGGTATCTCTTTTATTCTGTGTTTCCGTTTTCATATCTCTGAATGCTTGAGCATCTGTGATTCTTGTAGCACTTACCACATACAGAGGCCAGATCTGATCACTGGATGTAACGTTTCAATTACAGAGAAAACATAAGTTGCTAGCATATGTGTGTAGTTACTACAGTATCTCCCTGACCTCTTTTACTTTTTTAAAAGAAGAAAAACAGTAGCAATATAAGTTGAATTAAAATGTGGATTCCAGCTTAGGGCAAATTCAAAGGGCTTTAAACATGTGTGACTGTCACCACTCCTCACTTTCAACAAATGTAATGAACGGTGAGAATCTTTCAAGAGATAAAGTGGTGGACAGCTTCATAGCATCAATGTCGCACTTACTGAGCCCTCACACCCATGAGATGGGCATTTTTCACCACTAGTTCTCATCTCACAGGCAAAGAAACTGAGTCTCAGAGAATAAGTAACTTGCCCAAGGGCCCAAAGATAGTAAGAGGTCAAATGGTATCCGACCCTAGTCTTAACTCAGGCACTTAACCATGGCATTATAGAGCTCAATGAGAAAACCACCCCAAGAAAATGCCAATGGGTCCATACCTCATTCTACACTGGCAAAGTGAAGAAAAGCACAAACTAGAGAACTCGAGCCAGCTTGACTTTCCCAATAAAGCTAGAATGCCCCCGATTCAATCCTAGGATCCCTTCTCCAGCTGTTAAATACCTTCATTCCTTCACAGCTTTAGATTCCATCTACGAGCTAGGGATCCCCACACAGATGCTTCCAGCCTTGACTTCTCACCTGACTTCTAGTGCCCACTGAACATCTTCCCTTCAACGTCTAACAAGACGCTCACCCCTAACACATCCAGATTTGACCAGCGACTCTCCCTCCCCTGAAACTACCGTGGCAGAAACTCCTCCCATCCAAGATGATGGCACTCTACCTCTCCAGTCTCCCTTGCCCGAAACATCGAGTCATCCAACCTTGACTTCTCTCTTCCTCTGACACAGTTTCTCTCATGTTCATTTTACAAAAAGGCAGTTTACAAACATATTTCTCACATGATTCTTTAAAATGGCTAGTTTCCCTAGGACACCTCACAAGATGTCATTTGAGCATAACTGACCATGAGTACCTTAACTGAGGTAGTCATGTAAGCTTCGTCTAACACAGCACTGTGTAACCTACATACCATGAGGTTCACCTACCGCTTTAATGTGTTATTTGATAAACACGTAACACTTCTCGTCTCTCATTGACGTCAAAGTGCTTTACCACTCATTTAATTAAATTATCATTTAATCCTCATAACCCTATGAAGTAGGTTCCCTTTATAGAGATAAGGAAACTGAGGCTCAGGGAGATTAAATAACTCACCTGAAACTGTACAATTCAAACCCAGGCAGTCTGGCTCCAGAGTCTGTACTTGTAACCACTTCGCCCTGCTCCATCCATGAGATGTACTTTTTTGCCTCGTGAGTTGTTTTCCTGTGAGTAGAAACATACGTGTATAAATGAACCTGCACTCTTTTCTGGCTTTCTTATAGCCAGCACCCACCTCTGCGAAGTGCCTGACCTGACTGGGTGCATATTCTCTACCCTCTTCATAGGAAAATGGCAACCAAATCACAGAGAGACCACAGTCCCTGGGCCCAGGAGCACTGTGCTGTGACCAGCCAAGTCACCCAGACCAGAGTCTGATATGCAACAGCAAACAACTCTGACTCCTTGGGACTGCCTCCTCAAGGCCTGCTCAGGGATCAGAAACGTAAAATCAACCGGAAGCAGAGCATGTGCGCTCCAGGGTGCCTCAGTGTGATGGATGGCACCGCTGGAGGAGCTTGCTGTGTTGCAGACAGCACAGCCCCGCCTATGCCAATTAGGTTGATGGGTGGTGACTGAGAAACATGCTGGATTTACTCAAACAGATCCTCACTCCCTAACTCACCACCTTTTTAGAGATCGTAACAAAAATAATAAGGATGAGTGAGAAAAAAAGAGAGAGAGAAAAAAAGTGTGTTTCGACTGCCCTGCTGATACTGTGAACTGGCCCTGCAAAAACAAAAGCAATTTTCCTCCTACCAGGCATCTCCCAGGGTGTGGCCAGAGTGCACAGATAGCCCCTGTTAACTCCTCAGAGCACATTTCCTTTTGCTTCCAGATACCACAGTGACTCAGGGCATAGCTTCTAGATCTCAGAGATGAAGAGAGGTAGGTTTAAAGCCCAGCTCCATTATAACCTTTGACAAAGTACTTAGCTCCAGCCTTTGTCTCACTCCTTAGATGAGATGCTACTCCTCCTGACCTTACAGCGCAGAGGTGCAAATTAAGTAAGATAACATACGTCCTCAATGCATGATAGCTATTGATAGTGTTTTTGATAATTTCAGCAATGATAAAAGTTTTCCGCCCTTCAACTGTTCAAAGTCTGAAGTGGAGGGAAATGTAGGGACACGGAATGATTTAGAAAAAAATGAATATTTTATGTTTGGCAAGGATGGGGAAAAACACAAAGTATATTTTTGACAGCTCTGAGTTCACATGATAGACAACATTTAAACAACATCTACCAAATATGGATCACCCCAGCCTTATCCACTTAACTACGGCATTATCTTTTAAAAGCTTAAGACAAATGGGCCAAGCATGGTGGCTCACGCCCATAATCCCCGCACTTTAGGAGGCTGAGGCAGGTGGGCTGCTTGAGGCCAGAAGTTTGAGACCAGCCTGGCCAACATGGCGAAACCCCATCTCTACTGAAAATACAAAAATTAGCCAGGCATGGTGGCACATGCCTGTAGTCCCAGCTACTCGGGAAAGAGAGACACGAGAATCACTTGAACCCGGGAGGCGGAGGCTGCAGTGAGCTGAGATCCTGACACTGCACTCCAGCTTGGGTGACACCGTGATACTCTGTCTCAAAAGAAAACAGAAACAAAAACCAAGAAAAACTTAAGACAAATGTTTTCTGTTTCTAAGGCAAACAGTGAAATAAAGTCCGTTTTCATTTAAAGTATCCCATTTGGTCTTTTAAACCAGTTAGCTAACGTCAAAGGGCAGCCAATGGAGCGACTATCAAGCTGGCAAGGGTCTAGTGTCTACCTTCAAAGTTCAGGTAGATAGAAAGCCACTGATGGTCCCACTATACTTCTCGGCATTTGGCCTGGAAAATGCTTCAGAATGCCCTTTCATTCAGATGCTGTGTTTGCATGGACACATAGCACTACAACGGTACCTTCTTTCAATGAAAGCGAGGGAGAAGCCTGACAGAGACAGATACAATGATCTCACCCCAAGCTTAAAATTAACAAGGACCCTTTGGGGTCACAGCTGAGAGCCCCCATGGGGTATAATATGAGTAGGAGAAATGCTATATAGATGACAAGGGCCCTAGTGTCATCTTAGTGTCATTCTTAGTGTTACTAACCTTATGGAGATATGTGAAGTGACTTAAGCTAGACACCGCCAAATGTCAGGGGAAGCAGGGTCAGTTATTACAGAAGCACCAAGGGATTTCTGCATGACTTTCAACAAGTCATTTGACCTTTCCAGGTTAGATTGCAAATGGAGTAGGACCAACTGCCTGCAAGTCTGACAGAGTTTATAATAGGATTAGATTTTATTTATATAGATGTTTGACATCCTTAGCTCCAAATTGCTTTCCTATTAATACATTGAACACGTTAAGAGGGCCAAATGAGAGTCCAGTGTTATTTATCTACTAATAAATCACTGAATGGCTTCATTTGTAGGAGGTTATACAAGTCACTCAGATTAAATAGTGCTTTTGATAATTTCGGCAAAGATTAAATAGTCCGATGGCGGTCAAGAAAGGAAAGCTTTAAGAAGTCATTTAGGTCCAGCGTGATAGCTCACACCTGTAATCCCAGGACTTTGGGAGGCAGGTGGATCACCTGAGGTCAGAAGTTTGAGACCAGCCTGGCCAACATGGTGAAACTCCGTCTCTATTAAAAATACAAAAAATTAGCCAGGCGTGGTGGCAGGAGCCTGTAATCCCAGCTACTCGGAAGGCTGAGGCAGGAGAATTGCTCGAACCCAGGAGGCAGAGGTTGCAGCGAGCCGAGATTACGCCACTGCACTCCAGCCTGGGTGACAGAGTGAGACTTTGCATCAAAAAAAAAAGAAAAAAGAAGTCATGTAGCTCCGACTTCCCTTCTCTCCCACTTGACCCCTTTACTTCAGATACAGTAGTCCAGTGAATGGACCTGAAAAGGCTTGTGGACCAGGGCAGGGACACAGTTCACTTAGATCCATTCCTCCCCTAAAGACTACGGTTCCCACCTAGCTAAATCCTACTTCTCCATCCAGTCCGGAGGAGCTGCTCCTCCCTGAACCTTCCCAGCCCAGCACAATCTGGGAAAGACTCGCTGTCTGAATTCACAGCACTTGATAGCCCATTGGATTATTTGCCTACTGTTGGTCTTGCTGTGGTTTAACTATCACTGATTTTATATAAATATTATGTCTTTTCTCTCTCAGCACAGAGGCTGGGTCAGAGACTGAGCATAATACTTCTCTGAATTCCTCGTAGCGTTTTCCTTAAAGCCTTGCACTCAGCTGATGGTCAATACCTTTCAAGTGAACATAACTCCCAAAGGTTTCCCTGAGCCATCAGCAATCTGCAAAGCAGCTTCACACTCCTCGTTGTGATGAAACATCACAGGGAACATTGACCACCCCTTGCCAGTCAGTGAGGCCACTTCAGGGCACCAGTCCAAGTTAGTAGGCAGCCAGCTGGGGTGACAAAGGTTGTACACTATGAATGAAAAATTCAAGTTTCAATCCTGCCCTGCTACTATCTATCTATAGAATTTTAGCCAACTGTTTCTATCTTTGTTACTGCATTTCAGAAAGACAGCAATAACACTAAAAGTCGACCTCCTGAAAGTGCTAGAGATGTGAAAAATATATATATATGTATATGATATATAAGCATTTAATATAACTAGATAATAGAAGATAATATTTTTCTACGATTTGACACTTAACATTAGTTAAATATCAAATTGCTGGGCAAATGTTATCCAGTGGGGATGGCAGCACCTTCTAATAAATTGTACAGCATTTTAAATCCCCCTGGCTGGTTTAAGTATCCCTTCTCTCACTGGCTCTCAGAGTAACATCCGCAGTTTTGTTTGCTGCAGCTGCACCTTTTGAAAATTTAGGCCAGGTTTCCTGGAAACCTGAGCTGGAGGGAACTGTGGTAGTTCACCATAGAGTAGGTCAAGTGAAGGCAGTACTGAGGCCACGGGTGCATGATTGTGAAAAACTGCTGGCTCTCCAAAATGACCTGGAGAGGGACACAGTTGGCTTCAGGCCTCTAGGACAGAGGTTACAGTTCTAAGCTTTCTCATCCACCTCTGGGAAAGTACACAGAATCCTGGGAGAATTTCTCCTGTTTCAGAAAGCACATCTTCAAGATATGACTTGTCTCTCAAATCTCAGTTGGAACAAGGATCTTTTCAAATCTCACTCACTTCATTTTATAATATGAGCTCATTATAATATTTATTTTATATGCATTTAATATGCATATAGAAGGCCAGATGCAGTGGCTCACACCTGTAATCCTAGCACTTTGAGAGGTCGAAGCAGGCGGATCACTTGAGGTCAGGAGTTCAAGACCAGCCTGGCCAACACAGTGAAACCTCATCTCTACTAAAAATAGAAAAATTACCTATGGCCAGGCATGGTGGCTCACGCCTGTAATCCCAGCACTTTGGGAGGTCAAGGTGGGCAGATTACCTGAGATCAGGAGTTCAACACCAGCCTGAGCAACACAGCAAAACTCTGTCTCTACTAAAAATACAAAATTAGCTGGGCATAGTGGTGCATCCTTGTAATCCCAGCCACTAGGGAGGCTGAGGCAGGAGAACTGCTTGAACCCAGGAGCCAGAGGTTGCAGCAAGCTGAGATTGCACATTGCACTCTAGCCTGGGCAACAACAGCAAAACTCTGTCTCCAAAAAAAATAAATAAATAAATTAGCTGGGCATGGTGGTGGACACTTGTAAACCCAGCTACTTGGGAGGCTGAGGAAGAAGAATTCCTTGAACCTGGGAGGTAGAGGTTGCAGCAAGCTGAGATCACACCACTGCACTAAAGCCTGGGCAATAAGAGCAAAACTCTATCTCAAAAAAATAAAATGTATATAGAATTTCTAGAATTTTCTATTCACACCCCGATGGATAATTCTGCACTCATCCTACCTTGAAACAAATATCCTAATCTGGTAGCCAGCACTTAGAATGGTGATCCTAGAAGTATTTCATGCATTTACATGCTCTCTGTCACACGGTGGCAAACCACTGGTTTATTGCGACCCTAGGTCGAGTTCAAATTTGTGCCATGCTTACGAATGAGAAAAAATATAGTTAAAAAAAAGACACTCTCACTGTGCTTTATTTCCTGTGTCACGTTACACACCCCAACATATTTGCTCCTTTACGTCCATTTCTGGCATGCCCTGTTGTTACAGGAGTGGTGAGTCACAGTTAGGGGGAATTGTAGTAACTTGCTCCATCTCTTAGTATAAGCCAAACCATGGACAATCTTGGGTTCTCAGGGGGTTATTTATCTTGGGAGTGGGGGGGACTGATCACAATCTGTATGACCACATGGCACAGATGTTTAATTATGATAGTGACCTCAAGTAAAGCAAGCAATTTCTTGGTCTGACTATATCAAAATTCAGCCAAAATGTCCACCCAGTGGGAAAGCTAAGCTCCAGAAGAAATTATAGCTGGAATGACAAGAAGTGTGATGGATCAGGATTGGAATATGTGGACAGGCTTGAGTTAGAGGTCTGGAGCCAGACAAAAGGGTGTGTGCTAGATGATAGGATGGGAAGTCTGGGCAAAATTACAAAGGGATGGGACAAAGCAGCACTTGTATGCTTCTTCTCTGGACCCAAGCTTTTTTCATTTTCTCACTACGAGCACTGTATCTGCAATTTAATATACACCTAGAGGCTCAGTTACTCTTACAGAGCCTACCGCTCATGGCCAGAGCCAGCCTTCAGCAAAACTGCTGTATGGAGAATGCTGAGAACTTCCAGCCCTTTTCCTCCTTCCACTGGACTCTTCCATTCTGGTATTTATCTCAACCACATCTTAATGTCTCCCCTTAGTTTAGTTGTTTTCAACGTGTGGGACCAGCGGCATTAGTATCACCTGAGCACTTGTCAGAAATACTCATTTCCAGGCCCCAGACCAGACTGACTGATTCCGGAACTCAGGGGGCCGGACCCAGCAATCTGCATTTTCTCAATCCCTCCAGGTGATTCGGATGCACACTAAAGTTGAGATCCACTGCTTCAGGTGATATAAAATAACAACTTCAAGATGAGAGAGCATGTGCATTTTAGGAGAGAACTTGTTAAGAAGGCAAGCTGCTCAAGAGCCAACTGAATCAGTTTCTAGCAGTGGAATTTGAAGTCACGTCACAGATGGTGAGAGAGAGACTGGAGGCCACGGTATTTGCCCTGGCCCTTATCACCTCTTGCTTTTTAGCTCACCTATTTCAATCTTCTCTCCACATGGCCACTAGAAATGTGTTCAGCTGGAAAATCTGACCCTGTCAAAGCCCAACTCAAAACTCTTCAGTGGCTGCTCCCTGCCAATGGATAAAGGCCCAATCCCCTGGGACCCGACCCAGGGTCCTTCATTATCTGCCACTGGGCCACCTCCTGACCTTGTTTCCTTCAGCACTTTTCCTCCTGCTCAGCCATACCTCACGGTCTGCAGCTGGTGTACACTTCCCCATACCACGGACAGCAGACTTCCCACATGAGTTACCTTGACCAAGAGCAGGAGAGCTGAAGTGACAGCTGCTACTTCTGAGCAAACTTTAGATGCTATAGTTTTGTTCTATCATGTCCTTTTTCCCTTTGTCATAAATAAGATCCACATTATCCCAGAGAGAAGTTGTTTCTTAAGCCTCAGTGGGTCCCAGAATGATAAATGAGGGGTAAAATTATTCCTAACTTACACTGGACATGCAGCATGAGAGGGAACTAAATCTTGGTTGTTGTAAATTACTGAGATTTGGGAGTTTCTTGTTATTTACCATAAGCCAACTGTAATAGTACTTTTGATCACTTCTCTCAGTCTGGAATGTCTTCTCTGCTCCACCTTCTTTCCAATTCCACCTCACCCCTGCCTGCACAAGAGACCTGCTCATCATTCTACACTCAGCTCAAGTGTTACCCTTCGGTCAAGCTTTTTGTGTCCTTCCCAGGTATAACTTTTAAGATATTCTCTGGATGCTACAGACCTGTAACCACATCCCTGGAACTGTGCCAGGGCTCCTCCACTTATTAGTACTATACTTAGAACAACCTCTAAGAAAAAATAATAATAAAATTAAAAATTCAACAACTCACGTTTTAAAGCAGAAGCCCAGCTCCGAAAAACAAAGCAATCTGTTGAAGTTTCCCAGAGTCAGTCACACTCTGAGATCTCAGGAGGTGGGAGTCTGGCTCTGAACTCAGGAGTCTTTGCCCCGCCCAACACATCTCTCTTACTTCCCCCCAGCAGCAAGCGTTCAGATCCTCCCACGCCACTGGAGAGAGGAAAAGTCCCCTTATCAACAACTGAAAGGGCTGCCATGCTAATCTCAGACTTGAAAGATTGCATCTGGAAGTGGGCTTCTTACCCCCTGAGAAGATAAGCATTTCCTCTAAGTCAATGTATTCATTCTAAGGCTCCTGGCAAAAGCACAGGAGACCTTACAAGAACTGAGGCATTTTCTTTGCATCCTTTCCCCAGGTCCTCGCCTATGGATTGGAGGGCAGGGGGTAGTATGGTGTGGTAAGACAGATTCCCATGGACATCACCCTAGAGAAGCTTTGAAAAGGTTCTTTTGGATTTGTCACAGGGTAGGAAGCAAGTGAGCAGGGGGTTCAGAACTCCAAGCAGATCTGTTACATGTCGAGATATTAAGTTTTAAAAAGAAAAATAAAAGGGGCCAGTTATTTGACTTTTCAGATTAACCAAGAAAAGAAAAGTGACACAGTGACAAAGAATTAAACCAGACCACCCAGGTCAGGCATAGGAAAAAAACACCTAAAAGTAGCAACTGCAATTTTAGGTTTCTATGAGCCACTGGAATTTTGTCGTGTGGTTGAGTCTTTTTTTCTCTTTCTCCCTCCCTCTCTTTTTAATTTTACCTTTTTGTTTATGGGAGGAGTAAAAGGTATAAAACTTTCAAATACTTCCCCCAAATCAGCCATGCTAATGAAAGGTGAACATTTAACAAAGTACCATGATATTATTTTCACACAATAGTCATACCAATTTTTTCAAAGGTCACAAAGCTTTTCTCAGTTACTAGTTGGAATGCATTTATCTCTCTCACCATTCCAGTGGATCGGTTTTTTACCGCCCCACCCCCTAAAAGGATATGCTACCTTTAAAGAGATCATCAGTCTCATTAATAATAGCATTTTTTTCCTTTCAAGTGTAGAAAGCTGTTCAGAGCTGCAAAAGGTTGCTAGACCAGTTTGGACATGTCTGATTTACTCTTTAAAAGCCCATCCACTCCGTATAATAAATAATAAGAGCCGGTATTTATTGAGTGCTTAGCGCTGTGCTCGGGGTTTTTCAGGCATTGGCTCATACAATCCTCAAAACAACGCTATCAGGCCGGTGCAATCATTATCGCCACCTTACAGATCAGGAGAGGGAGGCACGGAGAGCAAGAAGGACCAGCCCGAGGGGGAAACGGGGAGCGTCGGGAGAGGCGGGGAGGCAGGCAGAGGCCAGGAGCTGCACAAAAGCACAGTTAATGATTCACTCACAGCCTTCAGGCAGCTCCTTCCAGTAGGGGTTGCACCAGAACACACGGACGCACACACACGCACGAATGCACACACACACACGCACACGCGCGCGCACACACACTCTCATCTTCAACTCTTCATCCCAGCGAGAGGCGGGTGTCCGGCAAATTGCTTGGCAACGCGCAGAGGAAACTCCATCCAAGACCCGCTTCAAGGCCGCCTCTGGGCGCTGTCCAGCGGGCAGAGCGCCTGAGGCCAGGCTGGGGTCCTGCCTCCCGACACCCCGAAGGTGGGGCGCGGCGCCAAGGCCGGGGTTTCAGGCTAGGGGAGTGTAGGGAAAGCACCGTCCCCAAGGACACCTGTTGTCGCCTCCCCACTCGGGCCAACGAAGACACCCTGGGAGTCCCAATCTCGAAAACACCCATCGGCCAGAAGTGTCTGTGTATGGGGCCGGAGGTCGCAGGAGTCCTCCTCCACCCCCACCTGCCTTAAGCAGAGTCCCCTCTTCCTCTCCCACCCCGGGACGCCCGCGGCTGGTGGAAACGCCGCGCCTCCGCGTGGCCCGACCGGACAGGCTCGGGGGAAGCCAGGGGGCACCGCGGCGCTAGGACCTCGCGGCCGGCCCGCCCCCCGCCCGCTCCACCTGCGGGGCCCCTCTCGTGGGGAGCGTTCGTCCTCCTGCTGCAGGGCGCGGGGTGCAGTTACCTGCGCCGCGGTCCGCAGGGTCCCCGGCGTCCGCCGGAAGGTCGCCGCGGCAAAGCCGGCTCCTCTGGCCGCGGGATACCCACCCGGCCGCGCTGCTCTCGCCAAGCTCCCGCCCGACCGCAGCGCCGCCGCCGGCTCCAGACTCTCGGGATCGCTCTGCGCCCGCCGGCTCCCGGCGACGCTCCCGCCGCTCCTGATTGGCCGCGGCGCGCTCCCGAGCCGCGCCCTGATTGGACAGCCGGGGAGCCGGGGCGGAGGGACGGGACGGGCGCCGCCGGGATCTGCTGGCCTTACTTTCCCGCGGCTCCCGCAGTCCCAACCAGACCTCGAAGACGGGATCCTTCGCCTCTGCGCCGAGTGGGGCTGGCCATCCAGGCACAAGGCAACGCGGAAAGCATCGATTCGAGCGACACGGAAATGGCGGGGAATGGGGATTGCCTTGGAGTCCCACCCCCTCCGCCTGCGGGCTGGTGGTTGAGACCTCCTAGGAGCGGGAATCATTGCTCACCTGGCCTCACGCCTTACGTTCGTTTATTGATACTTTTGACTCTACAAAGGGCGTAGGCTCAGGACAGTGGCTTGTAAACAGCGGGCGCCAAATAGTTTTGTGGACTCATATCGGACTCTACACACAACCTCTCGGTGGTCTTACATGAGCTCTCAAAGGGAGAGCAACTTGTTTAAGGTCTTAATTACGCCAACAAATTATTAAAAACGCCGTGCTAGGTGTTTGGGGAGGAAACAAAAGATAAAAGTGGTTAGTTCTTCGGTTACAGGAAAGTTCATACCTAGCTAGAGAGATGAGGCTGGATAATGATAATGACCCTAACATTTTTATGGTGCATATTATTTGCTAGGCACTATTCCAAACGTTTTACATTTATTAATTCAGACATACAGAAAGAGGCTGTTATAAGAACATCCATATGCCCCGTTAATATGTGGACAAATGACACCAGTTTTTAGTCTGAGAGATTTTCATTGAAAGACACACCAGCAGTCACTCCACACTGTGGAGGAGAGGCACTGGTTAGAACCGAGGGGGTATAGGGAATTGAAATTGTTCTATCATCTGTCTTTTCTCCCATCTGCCCTGAATCTTTCTAAGGAATGAAAACAAACTGTAGGTCTGGGTGCCACCAGACTTTTGTTCTGTTACTCATAAAACACCGTCTCTAAACACCCAGATAGGAAATGAGTAGAAGTAAGTAACACAGCTTATATTGTAGGACCTTTGGCTTGGTGGCACTACCTTGAAAGCAAGTGTGTAGCCGTTTTTCTACAGACATTTCCCCCTTGTTTGTTATCCTATGTTGACAGTACGCCTTGAGTGAGAAATTTGGCTTAGGAGAGAAGTAAAGACTCAAGGCTTTAACAGTTTCACCCACTCTGAACAGTCTTGGCCCTTACCCTAGGGTGAGCTTACAGTCATTTACTTTAAGGAGCCCAAGATCTCAAGAGGAAATTACCTCTGTTTTCTCCAGTTTATATCAACGGATGGTTGATTCACTTTAATTTTTTTTTTTTTTTTTTTTTTTTTTGAGACGGAGTCTCACTGTGTCGCCCAGGCTGTAGTGTATTGCACGATCTCAACTCTCTGCAACCTCAGCCTCCTGAGTAGCTGGGATTACAGGCACGTGCCACCACGCCCAGCTAATTTTTGTATTTTTAGTAGAGACAGGGTTTCACCATGTTGGCCAAGCTGTCTCGAACTCCTGGCCTCAAGTGATCCGCCTGCCCAGGGCCTCCCAAAGTGCTGGGATTACAGGCGTAAGCCACCGCGCTGGGCCTCAGTTGATTCACTATATTGAATAGGTGGACGGGTATGGATTGAACCTCACCTGGGAGGAACACCAGACAGAGCACGGCATGGTGTGGACTGTGTGAGGAGAGTTCTTTCATGGGCATCCCTCTCCAAGCATCAGAAGCGCATGGAGACATTAGCCCATAATTCAGGTTGCTCACTTTCCATAGCTGTGGCTTCTGCCAAAGCAGAGTTCCATTTGGATTGGTCAAACTATCACTCCAACGAAGAAGGACTGTTTCAGCCAGAGAACCAAGCTGACCCAAGATGGTTTGTCAAACTGCTCAACCCTCATCGCTTCACATTAAACTGAGCCCAGGGATGACAAGTGAAAGAAGGATGGCAAATGAAGGAAGAGTGACAAGTGAAGGAAGAACCTGAATTCTACTTCCATAACCTTGGAATCTTGTTGGGGGCAGGAACTGCTTATGTCTTGGTCTGTTCTCTGTCTCTAGCAAAATGCTTTATTTAGTTCGCCCCCTGTATCACATTTCTTCCCGGTGACCACTGCTTAATGCTCAAAACTCAATCTGTGAAGCCTTCACTCAATCTCCCAGGCTGAGTTGGGAACCTCTTGCCTGTCTTATATGCCTATAACATCAATTAGCAACAGCATTCTAGTGATCTGCTCAAATGGCCGTCTTTCTAACTAGAAGACTGTGCATTACTTAGTGATGTATCCCCAATCAATGTATCCCCAATTAAGTAGGTACTTAATAAACATGAAGTGACTGATGAAAACCCCTGACAGGCTAATAGGGTGGTATTAAAGAGACTAGGGCCACACCCTATCCTGGTCTTCAAAAGGGCATTCTTCAGTTCCAGACTGGAAGAACATTTGGTGTGTAGCAAAGCGATCATCCATTCAATCCAACAGTAAATAGGTAGTTTCTGTATGTCAAACACTGTCAGGTCAAGAGAAGAATAAGCTCTTCCTTAAATGAACACAAGGTGAAGTGGTGCAGTTGACTTACAAGACAGTTATACAATTTCTCAAAAAGTTAAACATAGAGTTACCATATGACCCAGTAATTCCATTCCTTGATATACACCCAAGAGAATTGAAAGCATATGCCTACACAAAAACTTGTGCACAAATGTGCATAATATCATTATTCATAATAACTGAAGGTAGAAACAACCCAAATGCCCGTCAATTAATGATAGATAAACAAAATGTATTAAATAGTACAGAAGGTCCTCCAATAACGTTGTTTCTTTAGGATGTTGATGAGAAAAAAAAAATCAACTGTCAGCTGAAAATTTGCACGTTCTCCCACATCTGCATGGGTTTTCTCCAGGTACTCCAGTTTCCTTTTGCATTCCAAAGATGTGCACATTAGGTTCACTGGTGCGTCTAAATTGTACCAGGATGAGTGTGAGAGAGAGAGAGAGTGTGTGTGTGTGTGTGTGAGAGAGAGAGAGAGAGAGGCTTGCGATGGAATGATGTCCTGTTTGGGACTGGTCCCCTGTTGGTGTGCTGAGCTGCCAGAGGGGTTCCAATCACCTGAGACCTCGAACTGGAGTAATGGGGCAAATAATTATCTTGCTTGTTTGTATTAATCTTTTAAAAGTGTACATACAGCTCACATTTATTTCCACCTTTAATATTAGAAGTGTTTTTGCTCTTTAGCAGTTTGCTGATGTTTTTGTGACCAGAAATATGCTGTAGGAACTTAATTCTTATTTATGTCAATTTGCTTATGGGAAAATTGGGGTTTTTTATACATTGTTTTGCTTAAAGGTTGCCATTTCAAGAACCTATCAATGACAATAAATGAGAACTTACTGTATATCCATATAATGGAATATTATTCAGGCATAAAATGAAGTACTGATAAATGCCGAAATATGGATAAATCTAGAAAATATTATGCTATGTGAGAGAAACCAGAAACAAAAGGCCACGCACTGTATGATTCTATTTATATGAAATATTCAGAATAGGCAAATCCATAGAGACAGAAAGCAGATTAGTGGTTGCCAAGGGGAAACGAGGAGTGACTGCTTAATGGCTATGAACTTTCTTTTTGGGGTGATGAAAATGTTCTGTAATTAGTGGTTATGGTTATACAACTTTGTGAATATGCTAAAAACCACTGAATTGTTAAAGAAAATTCACTGCATGCTTTCTGAGAAAACATACATTCTGAAAGTGTAGAAACCATCAGTAATGGACGTGTTGGTTAAATCCTAAGGTATAGTAGCTAAAAGTGAAAAGGAACTTTTCTAAGACTGTGAAAAGCATTTAAATGTGGCTCCCACCTTCAGCATCCCAGAGAGGATTTACTCTTTAGATCTACGTTGTTCAATTGAATATTCTAAGATGATGGAAATGTTCTTTATCTGAGCTATTTAATATGGAAGCCACTAGGCATGTGTAGTTACTGGACACTTGAAATGTGATTAGTGCGATTTGAAGAACTGAATTTTAAATTGTGTTGAAATTTAAATAGCCACATGTGGTTAGTGGCTACCAATACGGCAGTGCAGCTTTTGCTGGTTTGGAGGACTAGCGCCATTTTAATCGGCAGTTTGGAAGAATACTGGCGGTCATGGGAGTGGGAAAATTTATGTCTTTATGTCTCACAACCCAGATCAACCCTGTATCCACTAGAAACCCTTCATAAGATCTCACAGCTCCCACCCTTCTCCTCTCTATGAACGCCTAATAAACATCAGTCCATAAGACAGGGTTTAGTTTTGTCTTCATGGCAAGGCACTTCTTCCACCCCACATGTATTTATGGGCCAGGCATTTTGTGGGACATGCTAGGAACAGGAAGGATTGTAGACAATGACAGCCAAATTCTACAGGGCTGGTCTTGAGAAAAGTGAGAGGAAAAAGGGACAAGAGAAATTCATTACAAAGACCCGGCTTTTTCCCTCCTTCCCTCCAACACCCCACTCTCAGACACACACTCCAACACTCAGACACACACACACACACACACACACACTCTCTCTCTCTCTCTCTCTCTCCCCCAAGTAGGAAATCTTGCTAGTAAGATGCTGAAGTGGTGTTAAAGAATCTTTATTTAGATTTCCTGTTTCCAACTCAAGCTCCATAACATCCTAACTCTTCCAATACATCCTCTGTTCATATTGATCTTTCCCATCTATGAACTTTTACTGAACTTGAAATCAATAACATGGAATGGAATGTTTTTCTTTTCTTTCGTTCTTTCTTTCTTTTTCTTTTTTTCTTTTTTTTTTTTTTTTTTTTTTTTTTTTTTTTGCAATGGAGTCTCGCTCTGTCGCCCAGGCTGGAGTGCAATGGTGCTATCTCTGCTCACTGCAACCTCTGCCTCTCAGGTTGAAGCGATTCTCCTGCCTCAGCCTCCCGAGTAGCTGGGACGACAGGCACGTGCCACCATGCCCGGCTAATTTTTTGTATTTTTAGTAGAGATGGGGTTTCACTGTGTTAGCCAGGATGGTCTCGATCTCCTGACCTCGTGATCTGCCAGCCTGGGCCCCACAAAGTGCTGGGATTACAGGCATGAACCACTGCACCCGGCTGGAATATAATGACTTTCTAAGTGTTCTTCTATAATGTGGTGTCCTCACAGCAAGATTCATTTGTTGCACAAATATTTATTGAACTCATACCTATTTTGTGCCAGAACAGCCTCAAGGGGTGTGGATAAAAAGGATGAAAGACAGTCACTGGAAAACTTAGAGCCTGATAAGGAGGCACACAAAGAAACCATTCTACCACAGCTCTGTTTAGATGTGTAGGAAGGGTCGCTGAAAGCACAGGGCAAGGAGCTGCCAAAAAGACACAGAAAAATCAGGGAAAGCTTCTCAGAGGAAGTGATATTTGAGGAATTTGAAGGATAAGTACAAATTTCAAGTTGTTTTTATTTAATTCACTTCTATTGTGCACTTTCAAAAGTTAGATTTAAGGTAGCTTTTCAGGAGAAGTTTTAGGACCTAATGTTGGAAACAATGCATTAACCTCAAGGTCTATCTCAACATCTGTGACAATGTTTTGCATTGCTGATGAGATTCCTAGCTGGACAGTCACCCTTGCTGCCCTCTAAACTTATTCCTGAGAGGAAAACAAAATTAATAGAAGATAAATCTTTCTGATATCAAGGAGTTTAAAATCTCTCATGTGCTGTTGCTGTATCCTTCTTACTGGTCTCTTGGGGGTTATTTTCTTCTAATCCAATGTATCCCAAATTTCAGTCACTTATGTCCCATTGTCACCATTCTTACCATTTCCACATATCATCTGCACAATTATGTACTTAATTGCTTCTTTGAATTGGCTTTCATTTTGCTCAGTTTTCCTAAAAAGGATTTTTGATATCATTATCATAAATGAAAAACCAGTGTAATTTGCCATAAAGAGATCATTAACCATAAAAATCATACAATAAAAACAAAACTACGTAATTTAATCTTGGCTGGATATTGTTGGTTGCTGAAGGTTCTGAGTTTGAGGCTCTGCTCTTTCTTTGATGAAAAGGGAGGTTACCACGCCTTAGAGAGAACATACAGGCACCAAATGGATCATTTCTCCTCAAGTTAATCAAACAGACTCAAAGAGAATTTTAAAGAGAATAACTCTCTCAATATATGAACTAGTGAAATTCAATTTCCCTTCTGCATACCACTTAGAACCAGCTCTTGCACCAAGTAAAATCAGTTTGTCCTGGGTACACACTTGTAAACATTGTCTGATCCATCCCTTTCATAGCAATTGGAATGATCTAATATATAAATCTCATAATTTCTCTCTCCTATTAAAATTCCTTCAATGACTCTTTGTTGCCTAAGGGAAAAAATCTTAGTTCCTTATGATGAGATACAAGATCCTCCTTAATCAGCCTTAGCCTACTTCTCCAGCCTTAACTTCTGTCATCCTCCTCTTTAACTTCCTATTCCACCAATGCTGATCTACTTGTAGTTCCTAGAATGTACCATGTACCATCACGCTTCTGTGCCTTTGAACATACTCTTCCCTTTACCTAGTGTGCTATTCATCATCTACTCATCCTTATCATTTTCCATTTCTCTTCTCTGCTTATTTTTATGTATCTGCCTAGTATCATATGCACACCACCAACAATAACTACAGTACAACAGCATTCCTCTGGAAACACCTGCCCCTTTCTTCTGGGGCATCTTCCTCCACTGTCTCCAACCCCATGATTTTAGCAGGAACTGACAAGTTCTCATATGACTTCTTATCCCTGACCACAACTGATTGTCCTACATGTGGGCAACCTAACCAAGGTGAACCAATCAGATTTCCTGAGAATTTCATATCAAGAACAGCACATTTGAGTTACTCTTTCTCTGTTTTAAGATGCAGAGAGAAACTGAGGCAAGTAAAGTAGACATTCTCTATTCCAGGGGTCTCTAACCTCCAGGCCGCAGACTGGTACTGGTCCATGGCCTGTTAGGAACTAGGCCACTCAGCAGGAGGTGAGCAGCAGGTGAGCCAGCATTATTGCCTGAGCTCCACCTCCTGTCAGATCAATGGTCTAGATTCTCATAGGAGAGTGAACCCTATTGTGAACTGTGCATGCGAGAGATCTAGGTTGTGCGCTCCTTATGAGAGTCTAATGCCTGATAATCTGAGGTGGAACAGTTTCATCCTGAAACCACCCTCCTTTCCCCCACCCCTGCTACCATGGAAAAATTGTCTTCCACGAAACCAGTTCCTGGTGCCAGAAAGGTTGGGGACTGCTGCTCTAATCCACTTGTGCTGAAGACCAGCTATTTCCTTGCCCTTCTTCCCTTTTAGGTCATTCAACTTTTCCTTTTATTTTGTGAAAGCGATTCCGGTATCCTTACAATTAAGTCCTTTTTTCTTAAACTAGTTTGAGTTTCTGTCACTTACACCCAAGTGTCCTAATACATACCTAATTGTTCTCGAGGTCCCAACAAATGCTACTCCTTTGCGAAGGCTTCCCTGACTCCCCCAAGCTCACAAAGGTGTCCCTTCTCTTATGCCATCATGCATTTTGTCACACCAGACCCCCTTTTTAGCAATTGTCTTGATGATCTTGACATTTTTGTGTGGGGAATAGTGTGTGCTGTCCCTGTCACCTATTTTGAGTATTTCATTAATCACCCCGATGGGAAGGCGGATTTAAAGCACAACAACCCATTAACAATATGCTTTCAGAGAAGTCAATATGTACCAAGAAAAATTTTATTTAACTATTAACTAATATTAGCTGCTCTGCTGTGAATAACTTTTTTAAAACTAAGTTTAATCCTTAAAAGGACTTTAAAGATCTACCAACTACAAGGAGTTCTCTCTCCTGCCCTTCCAGGACGGAATTAGAAATGCAGAGGCTCATGACCGTGACCCCACAAAGAGCAACCACCAGGAGGGAGGCAGCACCTGGAGATGAGGGCAGAAACTGACGAGCACATGGAAGGGAGGGTCAGAGAAAAAGGGAGACCTGAGAGAAAAGAAACCCTGGGAGTCCCACCTGTCACTGAATCTCTCTGAATTAAAATACAACTTTATAAAAAGTAAATAATGTCTTCTACTATCCATGAATTTACATCTGTGATCATACTTAGCTAAATAAGATTGAATTCTTTTAGGAAATTGATTGAACCTTTGTACCCTCTCAGGTGTTACTAGCATGACACAGAAGTCACATCTGTTTGCACATTTATCTCATGTCTAGACTGGAAGCTTTTTTAGAAAAGAGATTCTTGCAATCTTTGAGATGCTGTTGAGCATCTCACATAGGACCCAGCATTTAGCCCACCCTTGAGCTGGACTTTGATTATTTTAGCCTATATTTTGTAGGAATGCTTTCCAGCTGCAAGTATCAGAATAACCAGCTATAGTAACTCACAGACTAAAGACATTTCATTATCTGACCTGAACAGTCTGGACATTAGAAGTCCCAGAGGATGTTGTTTAATAATGGCAAAAGGGGCCAGGCGTGGTGGCTCACGCCTGTAATCCCAAAACTTTGGGAGGCCGAGGCAGGTGGATCACTTGAGGTCTGGAGTTTGAGACCAGCCTGGCCAACATGGTGAAATCCCGTGTCTACTAAAAATACAAAAATTAGCCAGGCATGGTGGCAAGCACCTGTAATCCCAGCTACTTGGGAGAATCACTTGAACCTGGAAGATGGAGGTTGGAGTGAGCAGATATCGTGCCACTGCACTCCAGTCTGGGTGATAGAGCAAGAGTCCGTCTCAAATAAATAAAAATAAAATAAAATAAATAATAATAATGGCAAAAGGACCCTGGCTCTTTCTACTCTCTCATCCTAGTCTTTCTGTCTCTTTATCTTAGGCTTTTCGCCTTGTGATTGCAAAATGGCTGCCACAGCTCCGGGTATCTCATCTTTAGAAAGCTCATTTAAGGAAGAAAGAAAGTGGTCTGGGCTGGAAAAGAGGCTTTTTTTATATCAGGGAGGAAAATCTTCCTAAAACACCTCCTCCACATCTGGTAAATTCTCACTTATATCTCAATAGCTAGGACTGAATCACATGGCCATGCCTAGTTGCAAGAGAGACAGGAAAACTAGTTTAGTATCTGACTTTTCCAGCCTCGGGAGTGAAAAGTAGGTGTATTACTGGCAATGCTGCCCTTAAACCAGACAAATAGAGTCCTGGCCCAGGATCCAGGCCTCAGAGATTCTACGCTTTGTGACCCAGTGCTATCTGGGTGGGTGACCTGAGCCTGGATCAAGACCCAAATGCAATGTCCTCACTTCTGTTCCCATTTCTTTACCTCGGGGCCCTCTCTACCCACTACCACTCAGATGGAGTTGACCAGAGACCCGAGGAGCTCTTGGATTCATATCTGTGGGATCTTTTTGGTATCTTGTGGCTGGATTCTTCATCCAGGAGGACCGCCTGGAGTGTAGATTGCCTCACTGGCCTGTGAATTATTTCTTTTGTTAGATCGTAGAAGATTGAGCTGCCAGAATCATGCTGGGGTGCTGATTTGGGGTGATTCTCATTCACATCACACACAGGATGAGTTCAGGGCTCTGAACTATTGTTAGTTCTCTGTTCCCTGCTAACCTTCGGTGTGAGCTGCGTGTGTGGGCCTATGCCCTGGTTTTAACTGGCTATATTTCAACTGCAATGCTGCCTCTGGACCTGACGGCAGCTGGGTTCGGGGAGACATCCTTTACCCTGTGCTGGGACCCAGGGCAGTTACCCTCTACCCCGTGGGCTCTCTACAAGTTCTCTAGGGACAGTCATACCTATTTCTTTCCAGGACTTTCCAGGCCATCACCCCACAATGCCAGTGAGCCCTTCTGGTCCATGTACCCTCTCACTTCTGATCAATGGGGTGACATAATTCTCTTGCTGGTCAGTCTTAATCTTTGTGGAAAGGGATACACATTCCTTGCATGAATGAAATTACTCTTTTTTTTCTTTCTTTCTTTTCTTTTTCTTTTTCTTTCTTTTTTTTTTTTTTTTTTAAAGAAACAGGGTCTCATTCTGTTTCCTGGGCTGGAGTGCAGTAGTGCAATCATAGCTCACTGCAATCTCGAATGCCTGGGTTCAAGTGATCCTCCCGCCTCAAGCCCTTTGAGTAGCTGGGATTATACGTGTCACCACATCTAGCTAATTTTTAATTTATTTGTAGAGACAAGGTCTCACTATGTTACCCAGGCTGGTCTCCAACTCCTGGCCTTCAGTGATCCTCCTGTCTCAGCCTCCCAGAGCACTGGGATTACAGGTGTGAGCCACTGTGGCTGGCCCAAGACGGCTCTTCCTGTTTGTTCTATTGTCCCCACCAGTGGCAGCGTATGGAAGGCAGAGGTTTAGACAACAACCAGACAGCACCCTCTGGAAATGCAGTGGTTAGAACCTGAAGATCTCTTGAGCTCGTTGGAAGGGGTGTTGTTCTTGATAGGGTTGCAAGGAGATTCAAATGAGATTGTGCACCAGAGAATCCTCTGTAATCTACACTGTTACACACAAATATTAGTTATTTTATTCCCATCTGACAGACAAGAAAACCAGAAAAGAGGAAAGTTAAATTACTCCCATGACAGAAAGGCCCCATGGGAGTGCTGCTGGGAAGGGAAGCTCTGGTTTCAGATGGCCTGGGATGGCTCACTCAGCTCTGCCAGCTCCTAGCTGGGCCATCCTGGGTCAGTTTCTGAGCCCTAGTTCCATAGTTACTAAGTGGGGGATGGGGAGGAACAATCCACCTACGTCAGAGGGTTTTGGTGAGCATTAAATATGCCTGGAACTTGATAAATATTAGCAGGTACTCAACAAATATTAACTGCTATTATTATTTTATTACACGGATATTTGTAGGAGAGCCACAGGTCTCCTGGGCCACAGTCCTGCTGTGCACTAGAAATGAGTTATGAAAAACTACTTCCAAAATGAGCTTGCCAGAGGCTGCAGCGGTATGTTAGATTGTTTGGCATTGGAGAGGCAATATAGCAGATGGGAAACATTACAGACTAGGGAGCCAGGAGGCCTGGGGTTTGGATCCTGGCTCACTCACTTAATCGTTAAACCATTTAACAGGTCTTTGGCAAGTTACTTAGCCTCTCTGTGCCTCAGTTTCTTCATTTCTGAAATGGGGATATTGGCACCCATCTTATATGTTCTTATGAAGATTGAATGAGTTAATGTACATCAAGTGTTTAGGACAGTGCCTGGGTCATAGTGTTAGGAATGATTGGATGCTATGAATTTTATTATTTTGAATTCATTTAAAATTCAAAACAATCTTAGCTCTTCAAAATTCCAATTGGTGGGCTGAGCATGGTGGCTTATGCCTGTAATCCCAGCACTTTGGGAGACCGAGGCAGGTGGATCACCTGAGGTCAGGAGCTCGAGACCAGCCTGACCAACATGATAAAACCCCATCTCTACTAAAAATACAAAATTAGCCGGGTGTGGTAGCGCATGCCTGTAATCCCAACTACTTGGGAGGCTGAGGCAGGAGAATTGCTTGAACCTGGGAGGTGGAGGTTACAGTGAGCCAAAATTGTGCCATTGTACTCCAGCCTGGCCAACAAGAGCAAAACTCTTTCTCAAAATAAAATAAAATAAAATAAAGTAAAATGGAATGCAATGAAATGAAATAAAATAAAATAAAAATAAAAATAATTCCAATTGGCTTTTATTTCAAGAAATCTGCATTTTAGTGATTCAAAAGAAAAGAAAAGAAAAGAAAAGAAAAGAAAAGAAAAAAAGGTAGGCACAAAGATAGACTCTCTACCTTTGTACCTTTGCTTGTGTTGTTCCCTTTGCCTGAAATCCCTCCTTTTTTACCCATAAAACTACCACATATTGTCCACTCTCCCAGAGGCCAGGACTCATTCTACCACACTCTTGTCCCTCAAGCAAGACCCATGTCTCCTTTTTACTTACCTGTGTAATTCTTGACGTGTTCAATAAATGTTTCTTGAATGGAAAGGTGAAAGAAAATAAGAGACGTTCTTTTCAGTTCCTGCAGTTTGCGAATGCAACGCTGTAGTTCATGGTGGAGTAATGTCCTCTCTCTCAGAGAATGAAGGGATTGGCAGAGTGACTTGGGGAGATGGTGCCAGTCTCAACAGTAGGAGGGGAAAACACAAAGAATAGCAAACAACCCAGTCTTTCACTAAAAGGGGCTCCATCCTCCAACACCATGTTTTCCTGCAATGGGGAGAAGTAGTAGCATAGAGTGACCCAGAGGGGTGCTGTGGACTCAGGACAACCTGTGTATAATGCCAATTGTGTCATCCAATGGCTGTTTAACCCTAGAACTAAACATCTCTGAGCCTGTTTTCTGGCCTGTAAAATGAGGGTAATACCAACCCCAAAGGGTAACTTTGATGATGAAATGAGATAATAGTGCAATGCCTGGCACTTAGGAAATGCTTTTATTTCGTTTTATTTTTTTGAGACGGAGTCTCGCTCTGTCGCCCAGGCTGGAGTGCAGTGGAGGGATCTCGGTGCACTGCAAGCTCCGCCTCCTGGGTTCACTCCATTCTCCTGCCTCAGCCTCCCAAGTAGCTGGGACTACAGGCGCCCCCCCACCACAACTGGCTAATTTTTTGTATTTTTTGTATTTTTTTTTTTTTTTTTTTTTTTTTGAGACGGAGTCTTGCTCTGTTGCCCAGGCTGGAGTGCAGTGGCCGGATCTCAGCTCACTGCAAGCTCCGCCTCCCGGGTTCCCACCATTCTCCTGCCTCAGCCTCCGGAGTAGCTGGGACTACAGGCGCCACCACCACGCCCGGCTAGGTTTTTTGTATTTTTTAGTAGAGACGGGGTTTCACCGTGTCAGCCAGGATGGTCTCGATCTGCTGACCTCGTGATCCGCCCGTCTCGGCCTCCCAAAGTGCTGGGATTACAGGCGTGAGCCACTGCGCCCGGCCAGAAATGCATAATTAATGTTTCTTTAAATGAATGAAGAGGGCTTTTAAAGAAAGTGCTATTGTTGAGGAAGACTGCTATCCTTGAAAGCACAGCATTGCTTGATGCTATGCTCTGTCTGTCATAGATCAGTGACTGATTCTTCAGTCATCACGAGGCCACCTCCTCAGACTCTCAGTTCGGAGTTGAACCACAACCAAGAAGTCTGGGAGGCAGTATTTGGCAACCTCCTTCCCAAACCCTTCTCCTCTCCAGCTGGCACAGAAACACTCCACATTTGCAGCTTCCACAGCAATTACGAGAACCTACACCCTTTTATTGTTTGACTTTCCCTAGCAATGGAGCAATCACATGATTTTCACAGGAAAAACAACTCTGGGATCAGAGACAGTCTGGATTGAGCCATGAACTTTCTGGTCCCTGTGTCTGAGTTCCCAGAGAGAAAAGACATTTGATGCTGGCAGAATGAGGGCTGAGCTGGACAAAAAACAGAGCCAGCACATGCTCAGAGCAGGCTGGCCAACCGAGCAGGTTGCATTTCAGGATTAAAAACAGTAACGATCCTAACAAAATAGAAGCTCATATATACTGAGTGCTAAGTACCAGGTACAGACATCGTAATCATCACCACAATCCAAGACGAAGATTTTACTATCTTCATTACATCAAGGAGGAGAAGTCAAGGGGTTAGGTAGCATTTCACCCCTTTTGCAGTCCCCAGAGCCTATGTGTTTATCCTCTAGCTCCGTGTCTACCTACAGCAGCAGCGCTTTCAAGCTCTTTGCACACAAATCTCCTGGGGATCTTGGAATGCAGATTCTGAGGTTCTGCATTTCTAATGAGCTTCCAGGGAATGCTGCTGGCCCAGGACCTTTAGTTGCAAGGGTTGAACCGGTGGCTTCAACCTTGGTTGCACATTGGACTCACCTGAAAGCTTTCCACATATTGATGCCTTGGCCGCATCCTGGAAAGTCTGATTTTGTTGCTCGGGGGTGCAGCTCTGGCATAGCATTTCTAAAGCCTTCCCATTGAAGGAATATGTAGCCAGGGCTGACACCATGATTCTGGTGGGAGGTAATATCTGTAGGTTCTTGAGGATACTCCATTACCCTAAGCTCCCCTTTAGCAACCACAGGGACATCCGTGACTGGGCTTCAAGGACGCCCTTGAAGAGGCCTCTCCCAGAAAACTCCAAGCCCATGAAGAGGCCAGAGCCGCCACCTGTTTCCTTGAAATAGTTAGCAGCTGTGCTGGGTGACCTCATCGCTCTGGCTCTGCCTCAGGCCAAGCTACGATCTGGAAAGCTCTCCTCCCAAGTCAGGGATCCCCTTGTGTTGGGGGCAGAGGGGGAAGCGTCGCAGCTCAGGAGGAGCTGCAGGTTAATGGCAGAGCCCATGTGGAGCTAGCGGGAAAAATGAGGGTGCAGGGTAGGGGCACCCCAAGGGACTTCACAATGGGCAGTCCCTGGGCTTTGAGGCCATGGCTGTGAGTGCAGCTGACTACCTCACCCATGGCTTCCTCCATTGCTCACCCTCCCCAAACCCTTGGGAACTGATGAAATCACAAGGGGGCTCCTCTCCCCCTCCTGTAAGCGATGCATAAACAAACATTGAAGTATGCAAGTAAAAATGCAATGCCCATTTCTTTTTCCCCATTTCCAAGAGGCAATCACCTGTTGCAGCTGGGTTTATATCCTTCCAAATCTTTTCTACACATTAATATGTGTATTTCTACACACAAACATACATATGCAATCCTGTTTTATAAACAAAAATGCATCATAGAATATAAGTCCAAACACTATCTTGCTTATTTTTTCCATGCAGTTATATATACTTACCAATTGTTTTAGTGTCTGGAAACTTGTCTGGAAATCAGAATCTCTCAGGGGCACATTTTAAACATTGAGATTGATGGGTCTTACTCCAAAGCCGCTGAATGAGAATTTCTCAGGGAGGCACCTGGGGAAGTCTTTTTTTTTTTTTTTTTTTTTTTTTGTTTGTCGTGTGTGTGTGTGGAGAGAGAGAGACAGAGAGAACAGGGTCTTGTTCTGTTCCCAAGACCGTAATGCAGTGGCACAATCGTAGCTCACTACAGCCTCAATCTCCTGGGCTCAAGTGATCCTCCCACCTCAGCCTCCCATGTAGCTGGAACTACAGGCATGCACCACCACACCTGGCTGTTTTTAAGTTTTTTGTAGAGACAGGGTCTTGCTATGTTGCCCAGTCTGGTTTCAAACTCCTGGCTTTAACGGATCCTCTGACCTTGGCCTCCCAAAGTGCTGGGATTACAAGCATGAGTCACTATACCTGGCCTATATTGATATTTTTAATAAGTGTCTCAGGTGATTCTTATGGGAAGTATCTTGCCTTTTGAATGCCTGTACATGTCCCATGGATGTACTATCATTTATTAACCATTTCCTTTCTGTTGAACATTTAGTTTGTTTTCAGCTTTTTTCTTCATGCTATAAATAATACTACAAACATACACGCATCGTACAGATCCCCATGTGTGTTTCTGTAGGATAGTTCCCTAGGAGTGGATAGCTACATGCAAGGCTTACCTGGAACTTTTTTCACCCTCTAAGACTGCTCATGTTTGAATCATGGAACCTCATAGCAGGACAAAACCTTAAAATCTGTGTAAAGACCAATACTGTGCTATAGAAATATAATGCAAGTTGTACATATAATTTGAAACTTTCAGTAGCTACATTAATTTTAATAATATATTTTTACTTAAACTTATATATCAAATCTATTATGATCTCAACATATAATGAAATGGAAAGTATTAATGAAAATACTCACTATGGTTTGAATGTTTGTTTCTCCTCAAAATTTATATGTTGAAATCCTAACCTCCAAGGTGATGGTATTAGAAAGTGGGGCCTTTGGGAGGTGATTAGGCCATGAGGGTGGGGCCCTCAGAATGGGGTTAGAGCCCTTATAGGAGAGGCCTGTAATCCTAGCACTCAGGAGGCTAAGGCAGGAGGATCACCTGAGGCCAGGAGTTGGAGATCAGCCCGGGGCAACATAGCAAAACTACATTTCTATGAAAATAAATAAATACACAAATAAATTTTTTAGAAAAGTGGCACGAGGCTGGGTATGGTGGCTCATGCCTGTAATTGCAGCACTTCGGGAGGCCGAGGTGGGCGGATCACCTGAGGTCAGGAGTTTGAGACCAGCCTGGCCAACATGGCAAAAACCCATCTCTACTAAAAATACAAAAATTAGCCGGGCCTGGTGGTGTGTACCTGTAATCCCAGCTACTCAAGAGTCTGAGGCAGGAGAATCACTTGAGCCCAGGAGGCTGAGGTGGGAGAATGGCTTGAACCACGGAGGCGGAGATTGCAATGAGCCATGATCACACCACTGCACTCCAGCCTGGAAAACAGAGCGAGACTCTGATTAAAAAAAAAAAAAAAAAAAAGAGGCCTGAGAGAGACTTCCTCACCCTTTCTACCATGTAAGGATAGAAAGAAAAGGTGCCATCTAGGAAACAGAAAGTGGGCCCTCGTCAGACACAGAATCTGCTAGGGGCCCTGATCTTGGACTTTCCAGCCTCTAGAACTGTGAGAAATAAATTTCTGTTGTTTATAAGCTACCCAGTATGTGGTACTTTGTTACAGCAGCCTGCGTGAACTAAAACAATATTGTCCATCTGCTCTTCCTGTGAAGTCTTTGGAGAGTGTGTGCGTTTCACACTTAGAGCATGCCTCTCTGGGACCAGCCACATGGGACAAGTAACTGTTGTATTGGGTAGTGCAGATCTAAACCTTTTATTTTACTTGGAGAATATTCATAGGGGACAGGAACAAACAATCATGGAGCAGCTACAATCTACTTGTCCCCGAATAAGCACTTAACATCCATTATTACCGCACCCCTGAGTTGCTGCCCGGAGTCCCTGTCCATTACTCCCGGTTTGGAATGATCCGTCTCTGCCTGCAGAGCTGCAGACGTGGCAGGAGACAGTTGGGAGGGTGGGGCAGGGTGCAGGCAGAGTTCTGGACAGGGATGCCGGGCAGCGCCTGGGTGAGTGAAGCAGCTTCTTTGTGAGCCCTCGTAGAAGCTTGGGGGTGGGGGCAGTATAAGGAAGGCAGGGCATGGGTAATTATTATGCTCATTATTTCAACTTGAGGTCTGTAATTTGCCAGCATCACACAGCCACAACACAGAGGCAGAAATGGAATCGAATCTTCAGATTCCAGAGCCCATGCTTCTCTTTTATCCCATAGATGTCTCCAAGACAGTCATTCAAAGGCTGTCCTTACATTAGTGATGCACGGAGAGCTGTAAACAAATTAACTGAAAGATTACAAGTCACATTGTCAAACTATTCTGAACGGTGTCCCATTCCGCAGACTTGTGGTTTAAAAACATAGGCGCTGAGGTCCCCTGGTGGAAGTCAGAGTTATTGCAAGGGGCAGGCAAACGGGTTTGTGGCTTTCCTAGTTCATTACCTGAATACATAAAAATAGGACATGACATGAATGTCCTTCAAATTTTTTTTCAAAAAGGACCTAATACTCGGCAAGCATTGGAATCACTGCAATACATTCTCCCATCTCAGACTGTCAGAGGGACGGTCCCAAAGAGATCTCAGCTGCAGGTTCTGCTTCAGTTACATCATTTTTTGGGTAAGTATGTTCAGCTGTACATGGTTATAGCTCAGTTTCTAAGTTTACTGTGTGTGTTAATGTGCCTGTTCTCCAGCTAGATTGTCAGCTGATCAAAGGAAAGACTCGAACCCCTAGTTTAAGGCCCTGCACATTCTGAGTTCTTAAATGATTATCAATGACATTAAACCAATGTTGTTGATTGCCTGAGTAAAATGATAAAAGAGCACAAAATGAATTTGGTATTAATAATGGATATCTATGGCTTTTGCTGCTCAGGGTCCCCCCCGTACCTTTTTTTGAGACAGAGTCTCGCTGTTGCCTGGCCTGGAGCGCAATGGCGGGATCTCGGCTGTCTGCAACCTCCGGCTCCTGGGTTCGAGGGATTCTCCAACCTCAGGTTCCCAAATAGCTGGTTCTACAGGCGCCTGCCACCACACACAGCTAATTTTTGTATTTTTTGTGGAGACGGGGTTTCACCATGTTGGCCAGGTTGGTCTCGAATTCCTGACCTCAAGTGATCCACCCACCTTGGCCTCCCAAAGTGCTGGGAATACAGGTGTGAGCCACCACGCCCGGACGTTCTCTTTCTTTTTCTTTGGGCTGTAGCACCTGGATTCTCTTTTCCTCCTACAATCCACAGTTTTTGTGAGGCTGCCAATCAAGTGCCCCACCCTCCCTGGCTAAGGGTTGGGCCTAGAGATTTGAATCTTAAATAGAATTGCTGCCTCTTACAAGAAGTGCTGCCTCTTCTCCATCCGTGGTCATAATAATTTCAATTAAATAATCAGCCCTGTCTGCATATTCAGCTTTTCTTTGTGTGATTCTGGGACCTACCCCATACCCTAATGATAAATTTCTTTATCATTGCATCTAGAATAAATCTGACAGATGGCATTTCATATTTTTACTTAATTCTGCTTCAGTTTGGAAATTTACACATGTTTTCATAAGCATCAAAGAAATGGAAGACTTCCATTTGCTAAGTGTATAACTAGCTATTTTTTCTCTAGGGGGCAAAATGACAACCAATTAATTTAATAAAAATTGTGTTTTATAAATCTTAAGTAACAATTTGATAATCTCTAAGGGTTTGGGTACCAGCAAGAGCTATGAAGAGAGAACTTTATGAAGCAAGTAAAACAGCTTTACACTGGCACCTGTTCAAGCCAGAAGACTAGAATTCTAGCCTCCTGGTGCTGGAGCCTGGTGTTGCACTGTAAACCTCTGGCCATTAACAGTGGTTGTAGAAGACCCAGTTGGGGAACTGCTTTCTCCACTCCAGAGAGCCTCTTAGAGGGTCTGCTGCTGCTCTGACCCCCATGACCCCTGCACCCACTGTGGCCTCCCTTTTAACCAGCCCTGGGCTCCTGACTCACCATCACCCCCACTAACCTCGACACCTAAACAGGAAGGGCCACCTCCTCTTCTTTACCCACAGATCCCCAGAGTGTCTCTCTGCTCTTGGCTGGACCACACAGCCTAGAGGGAGGTCTGAGTTCATCCACCCAAGTCAGGGTGGTAGCACTGAGTTATTTTTGAGAATCACATTTTCATATATTAAAAATTCAACTGTTGATGAATTCAAGGTGATAGAACAACACTACCAACACAACAATGTCACCATTGCTGATGGCTAACAGCTATGGACATACTGCTGCACTTACAGTGTCTCTACACCCTGTGAAAAGAATGTCAGGGATCCTTCATGGGTTTTTTTTTCTTTTCTCCCCATGATTATATAAGAGTTAATCATAACCAAAAAGCTCTGGCAGGTGCTTTGGACTAAATCATGCACTACTGTGAAGATTGATGCCCGCGTGAACTCCATGAATTTGTAATCAGCACTCACTTCATACTTGTTGATGGCAACCTGATGACTGAGTCCAGACTAGAGCTTAACTGAAGCTTCAGTGGACTGCACTGTGTCATCTCATTGAGTGACAACCTTAATGACAAAAAGGGGAAGGATTCAGGCAATTGAATGTGTAAAGAGCTCCTCATTGGCTTATGATTCTCCATGCCTAGAAAATGAGTCATTAATGGCAGGAATAGTTGGGAGAAATTTGGGGCCTCAAAATATTCACCACATCAGGCAATGACTCTTTGCTCAAGGACAAAGTTACTGTGACAGTTGTGAAAAATGATATAAACCACAGGGTGGATAATCAGCGTGTGGCTATAAGGGAATTAAGTGTGTGTTTGAGCAGATAAATGAAAATGGGGAGTCTGGGAAATTCCATTTTTAAACTCAGTGTAAAGTTTTCTTCCAGTTGTGCAGGTATTATGAAAAACCCCAAGGTGATAAAAGCTTACTCCAAGATTTTACAACTATAGGCAAAATAATATATTCTATCAGGTTTTTAAATTCAACTGAGAGAGTCCTTCAATTGGTGATAGAAAGGGAGAACACAGTAATTTTGTTATCACTAATTTTTTTTTCGAGACAGGATCTGGCTCTGTTGCCCAGGCCGAAGTGCAGTATGTCATCTTGGTTCACTGTAACTTTTGCCTCCCTCCTGGGTTCAAGAGATCCCCCTGCCTCACTCAGCCTACTGAGTAGCTGGGACTATAGGTGTGCACCACCACAGCCAGCTAATTTTTGTACTTTTTGTAGAGACGGATTTTTGCCATGTTGCCCAGGCTGGTCTTGATTTCCTGGGCTCAAATGACCCACCCACCTCAGCATCCCAAAGTGCTAGGATTCAGGCATGAGCCACTGCAGCCAACCACTAACATTTTAAGAAGATGCACCGGCTGGGCACAGTGGCTCACGCCTGTGATCCCAGCACTTTGGGAGGCTGAGGCGGGCAGATCACCTGAGATCAGGAGTTCAAGACCAGCTTGGTCAACATGGTGAAACCCCGTCTCTATTAAAATTACAAAAAATTAGTAGGGCATCGTGGCAGGTGCCTGTAATTCCAGCTACTCAGGAGGCTGAGGCAGGAGAATTGCTTGAACCTGGGAGGCAGAGGTTGCAGTGAGTTGAGATCACCCCACTACACTCCAGCCTGGGCAACAAGAGTGAACCTTTTGTCAAAAAAAAAAAAAAAAAAAGGAAAATGCATAAGCATAAGTGTAACTTTAAAATTAGATTTCTCACTTTAATTTACAGTCTGAATAGGTAACACAATTACATGGTTCAGGGTATACAGTCCTATTGGCATCCAGTTTTCTTCCCTTAAAGTACACCAATGTCAAAAAATATATGTTTTACATATTTTTCTGTGATAATTTACGCATATGCAAATACATGTAGCTATTCTTTCTTTTCATTTTAACAAAAAGGGTACCATTATAAGCATTGTGCTCCTTGCATTTTTCACTGACTGTATTTTGGAGCTTTTATCATATCCCAATACAGAAAGACTCCTTATTCCTTTTTGTGGCTACATACTGTCATATTCCTTGGATGTATTACAGCATAATTTATTTAACCAGTCCTTTTGATGGACATTTAAGTTATTGCTAATTGTTTGCTATTACAAACAGTGCCGCAATACCCTCACACTGCACATGCCAAACAGGGGCCATATCACCCGCAAAGGGGTGAAAATGGGTTCTTGGCAGGGGCAAAGAAATTTCTCTTTTTCTTTATAATGAACAGATATGCATACAGCACACAAATAAATATACATACAACACACAAATAGATATACAGTATATCTATGGTATTATAATTCTTGAGGGGGTAGAGAGCAAAGAAAAAATATCTAAAATGGTTCCTTGGGATGCCAACAATAAAAACACTGTTGATGGCCAGGCACGGTGGCTCACACCTGTAATCCCAGCACTTTGGGAGGCCAAGGTGGGTGGATCACGAGATCAGGAGATCAAGACCAGCCTGACCAACATATGAAACCCCGTCTCTACTAAAAATACAAAAATTAGCCGGGTGTGGTGGCATATGCCTATAATCCCAGCTACTCAGGAGGCTGAGGCAGGAGAATCGCTTGACCCCAGGAGGCAGAGGTGGCAGTGACCTGGGATCGCGCCATTGCACTCCAGCCTGGGTGACAGAGCTAGACTCTGTCTCAAAACAACAACAGCAGCAATAACAACAACAATAATAATTATATATATATATACACACACATATATATAAATTAGCCGGGTATGGTGGTGCATGCCTGTAGTCTCAGCTACTCAGGAGGCTGAATGAGGCAGGAGACTTGGTTGAACTTGGGAGGTGGAGGTTGCTGTGAGTGGAAATCACGCCACTGCACACATTCCAGCCTGGGTGACAGAGCAAGACTCTGTCTTAAAAAAAAAAAAAAAATTAAGAAACACTACTGTAGCCCAGTCACCACTGTCAAGGGGGTACAGGACTGCCAGCTGGGAATGGCCGAGACTCAATCCTGCTGGCATGACACACACTGTAGGAACTGTGCTCATTGATGTTGGAGCAAAGCTGGGATGCTGAGAGCAAAGAGGAATGGAGGTGACTGTCGGAAACGTCCCAGAAGGTTGGTAGTCTTGAGTTTACTGGCATCTGAGCCAAGGAGGGCCATCCTACCAGGAGCTTGGGAACACTGGGAGCCTTGGACTCCAGTTTGGTGTGTGGGGCAGGACATGGAATGAACGAGGGAACGTCTCCAATGACAATCTCACCTCTTAATTTAGAAACATTTGAATTGTTATTGTAGCTTCCTTTTTTTTTTTTTTTTTTTTTTTGAGACAGAGTCTCGCTCTGTGGCCCAGGCTGGAGTGCAGTGGCACAATCTTAGCTCACTGCAACCTCTGCCTCCCTGGTTGAAGCCATTCTCCTGCCTCAGCCTCCCGAGTAGCTGGGATTACAGGAGCACGCCACCACGCCTGGCTAATGTTTGTACTTTTTGTAGAGACGGGGTTTCACCATGTTGGCCAGGCTGGTCTCGACCTCCTGACCTCAGGTGATCCGCCCGCCTTGGCCTCCCAAAGTGCTGGAATTACAGGCCTGAGTCACCACACTGGGTCCAGTTTCCTCTTAATTTTAGAGTTTCTGGATTTAAAAAAATTCTCCCAAAGGTCGCTTGGGAAATGTCCTCTCCACTCGTGAAGTCACTTGGCACCAGTCAGGGTTTAGAATAACTCATACTCTCCCTTGTGTGTAATTACAGTTGGCATTCTTTGAGAAAAAGAGGAATAAAGGGGTCATGACTGAAACATAGTCGTTTACGAATTATTGTGAGTCCTTCTCTAGTTAAAAGCCGGTTGACACACACCAAGCATTTTATCCACTGAAGATTTGTTGGAGGTCACGGGTATCTCTGAGTCTCTTTCAAAACCTCTCTTTGCTACTCACATGGAAACCATTGCTCTCCCCACACCCTGCCGCTTCTAGCAAGCTTGTTTTCTGCTTCCAAACCCATTGCCAGTCCTTGTCCAGCCTTCTGGGGAACAAGCTGGCTTCCTGTGTCTGAATGGGGAAGACAGTTTCTGTTCTTATTGTTCATCAGGAACCAGTCAGGTTGCGGACATAGCCAGTCTCAGGACAGGAGAGGCAAACAATGTCACCAAAATGCCAAGACAGCCCTTGAAATACAGCCAGAGGAACCAAGCTGCACTTACAAGAATTCCAGCTCTGACTGGAAGGTGTGCCTGCGGCAGGTGAGGGGGACTCCTTAGCTGTGCAAGGTGCCAGCTCCAGGAGCTCTTGCTGACTGCCAGCTGCCTTCTGAGAAAGGTGGACCCTGTACCTTCCTCCTCCACCATCCACCCTGTTTTCTAAATTTCTCTCTCTCTCTCTCTCTCTTCCTTTCTCAGACAGGGTCTTGCTCTGTTGCCCAGGCTGGAGTTCAGTGGTGGGATCACGGCTCACTGCAGCCTCGACCTCCCAGGCCCGAGGGATCTTCCCACCTCAACCTCCCAAGTAGCCGGGACCACAGGCACGTGCCACTATGTCCGGCTAATTTTTTTGTTGTTTGTTTCTCAGAGAGATGGGGGTCTCCCTATGTTGCCTGGCTGGTCTTGAACTCCTGGGCTCCAGTGATCCTCCTGCCTCAGCCTCCTGAGTAGCTGAGACTAGAGGCATACACCAACACACCCAGCTAATTTTTTATTTTTTGTAGAGACAGGGTCTCACTTTGTTGCCCAGACTGGTCTCAAACTCCTGGGCTCAAGCCATTCTTCCACCTCAGCCTCCCAAAGTGCTGGGATTATGGGTGTGACCACTGCGTGTGACTTGCTTTTCCAAAGCACTGGGGTAACAGAGGACAGCTGGCAGTAACCTGAGGAGTCATCTTGTCTACCCAGTTGTTGAGTGCAATGATATGAGAAACAAAAGATCCTCGAGCTTTGTTTTCTTTTTTTCTAGAAGGAGTTTTGCTCTTGTTGCCCAGGCTGAAGTGCAATGGTGCTATCTCGGCTCACTGCAACCTCCGCCTCCCAGGTTCAAGCGATTCTCCTGCCTCAGCCTCCCTAGCGGGTTAGACTACAGGTGCCCGCCACCACACCCAGCTAATTTTTTGTATTTTTAGTAGAGACGGGGTTTCACTATGTTGGCCAGGCTGGTCTCGAACTCCTGACCTCAGGAGATCCACTCATCTCAGCCTCCCCAAGTGCTGCGATTACAGGCGTGACCCCCTGTACCCAGCTCGATCCTCGAGCTTTGTATCCACTCCATAGGCCCTCCATACACCACTTGCCAGACCTCTTCAGCTCCCACCTTCCAACAATGTTCCTTCCACACCCATGAGAAGCTGAGAAGCAGAGAGAAGCTGAGAAGCAGAGAGAAGCAGACCTCAGATGTGGGAAACACAGTATGTGCTGAAAGTGTCTGCAGCTGCAGATCGCTCAGAGGTGGTCTGCCAGGCGGACGTCTGCTATATAAGGTGGTCCCACTTTCCCAGTAAGAATCTCCAGAGTTATCGGTGTAGTTTTCACTTGCACTTCTTTTACTAGTGAGGCTATCTTTCATGTACTAAAAGTCATATGCATTTCATTTTCTGTGAACTGTTAATCATGTTTGCTCACTTTCCCTATCATATTAGTTTATTGATCCTTATGGATTTCTATGAGATTTTATGTCTTCAGGAAATTAATCTCTTGCTGGAAAATGAAGTGCAAGCATTTCCCACTTTGACATTTGCTTTTTGACTTTGATTACAGCAGGTTTGTCAAGCATACTGTTTTCATTTTATGGTCAAGAGTATCAGTCTTTTCCTTTATGGCTTCTGGAGCTTGAGTGATAATTAGGTAACTTTTGTCTTTTTAAATGTATGTTTCCAACAAAGAAAGAAAGAAAGAATACCTTAGAAAATAAGACAACTGATTAGGGCTGAACATGGTGCCCTGGGGTAGCCTAATCAGAGAAATGTTGCAAATTAATATTCTTCAAATATTTATTTAAATTTATTTAGGCCGGGTGCAGTGGCTCATGCCTGTAATCTCAGCACTTTGGAAGGCTAAGGGAGGAGCATCCCTTGAGGCCAGGAGTTTGAGACCAGCCTGGGCAACATAGTGAGACGTCCATCTCTTAAAAAAAATTAAATTAGCTTGCCATGGTGGTGCATGCCCATTGTCCCAGGAGTCTGAGGCAGGAAGATCTCTTGAGCCTGGGAGATTGACGCCACAATGAACCATGATTGCACCACTGCACTCCAGCCTGGGTGACAGAGTGAAACCTGTCTCTAAAAAATAAGGACTAAAAAGACCAGATGCGGTGGCTCACACCTGTAATCCCAGCACTTTGGAAGGCCGAGGTGGGCAGATCATGAGGTGAGGAGCTCGAGACAAGCCTGGCAAACATAGTGAAACCCCGTCTCTACTAAAAATACAAAAAATTAGCCGGGTGTGGTGGCAGGTGCCTGTAATCTCAGCTACACAGGAGGTTGGAGCAGGAGAATCGCTTGAACTGGGAGATGGAGGTTGCAGTGAGCCAAGATTGCACCATTGCACGCCAACTCGGTTGACAGTGTGAGACGTGGTCTCAAAATAATAATAATTAAAAAAAGGATTAAAAAAAATAAATAAGACCATATCTGAGCCTGCTTCGGGACTCCAAAAACAAACAAGGAGGAATTTGGGAGGGGTCCAGAGTTCTCACAGATAGGTTAGACACGGAGCCAAAGAAATAGCCCTTTTGACTGGGTGCAGTGGCTCACGCCTGTAATCCCAGCACTTTGGGAGGCCAAGGTGGACAGATCATGAGGTCAGGAGATCGAGACCATCCTGGTCAACATGGTGAAACCCCATCTCTACTACAAATACAAAAATTAGCCGGGCATGGTGGCACGCACCTGTAATCCCAGCTACTCTGGAGGCTGAGGCAGGAGAATCACTTGAACCTGGGAGGTGGAGGTTGCAGTGAGCTGAGATCTCACCACTGCACTCCAGTCCAGCCTGGGAGACAGAGTGAGACTCTGTCTCAAAACACACACACACACACACACACACACACACAAAAGGAAGAATTAGCCCTTCTGTTACTGTCAATGTGATAATATCTTTACCTGTAGCATAGCGATATCCGGGAAAAACAGTATTGGTTAGGTAAGAGAAGAAGGGGCAAGGATGTTAGAGTCTAAGTAGCAAGCTTGGGGAGAGTTTATCCTGTAATAGCCACAGAAGGTTCTTGAGCAGAAGAAGTGTGTGTTTCTTGCAAATTATTTAAGGTAGATTCATCTGGTATCCAGGGGAGGTCAGAAGGGCAGGGGAACAGAGATGGGATGAACACTGTTGCCGAGGCATAATGCGATTGGAGGACCTTAACCAAGGTGGTAACAGCAGAAATGAAAAGGATAGAGCGCCTGAGAGAGCACAGAGGAAGTGCCTCTCTTCAGACGGAGCATTCCTATGGCCTCCAGCGCCCACCTCTCGTTGCCTGGCTAACTCCAGCTTGTTTTCCATACCCCAGCTCCTCTTTGTTCAGGAAGGCTCCTCAAATTCCCACCATGTTGGCCAGGCTGGTCTCAAACCCCTGACCTCAAGAGATCTGCCTGCCTCAGCCTCCCAAAGTGCTGGGATTATAGGTGTGAGCCACTGTGCCTGGCCTTGAGCTGCATTTCTTAACTTTTTTTTGTTTTTTTGAGACAGAGTCTTACTCTGTTTCCAGGCTGGAGTGCAGTGGCGAGGTCTTGGCTCACTGCAACCTCCACCTCCTGGGTTCGAGCAATTCACATGCCTCAGCCTCCTGAGTAGCTGGAATTACAGGTACGTGCCACCACACTCAACTAATTTTTGTATTTTTAGGAGAGACGGGGTTTCACCATGTTGGCCAGGCTGATCTCGATCTCCTGACCTCATGATCTGCTAGTCTTGGCCTCTCAAAGTGCTGGGATTACAGGTGTGAGTGACCGCGCCCAACTTTTAAAAAAGAATTCTTCTAAGGAGCCCTTTTAGACATTTTCCCCTCCTAATTGTCCTTCTCCTCCCCACTACGTATACAATTTTAACACCACAGACATACTGTCTATCTGTTTATGTTTATACATAAGGCTGTTTATAGAGCCTCTTGGAGGATGACGAACCATTGTAATATCTAGGACTTCTTCACACCCTCCCAGGAGCCCATTCTCTCCTCCTTGGGGTCACATTGCTCCCATTGACCACGCATGGTATAGCATGACTGTGCTAGTTTCCTAGGCTTATTGTAACCAATTATACCACAGACTTGGTGGCTTAAAACAACAGAAACTTGTTCTTTCATAGTTCTGGGGTCCAGAAGGTCAAAATCAAGGTGTCTGCAGGGCTGTGCTACCTTTGGAGGCCCTGGGAGGGAACCCTTTCTGACCTCTTCCGGCTCCTAGTGGCCGCTGGCATGGCTTGTGGCAGCCGAACTCCGATCTCTGCCTCCATCTTCACAAAGCATTTTCCTCTCCTCTGCGTCTTCTCCTTTTCTGTGTGTCAAATCTCCCTCTGCCTTTCTCATATAAGGACACCTGTCGGCCGGGCGTGGAGACTCATGCCTGTAATCCCAGCACTTCGGTAGGCAGAGATGGGTGGATCATGAGGTCAGGAGTTCAAGACCAGCCTGGCCAAGATGGTGAAACCCTGTCTCTACAAAAAAATACAAAAATTAGCCTGGCATGGTGGCGGGCGCCTGTAATCCCAGCTACTCGGGAGGCTGAGGCGGAGCTTACAGTGAGCCGAGACTGTGCCACTGCACTCCAGCTTGGGGGACACAGTGAGACTCCCTCTCAAAACAAACAAACAAACAAACAAACAAACAAAAAAACAAAAAAAAGGGACACCTGTCACTGGATTTTGGGCCCACACTGATAATCTAGAATATCTCAGCTGGCGATCCTTAACTTTTTCCAAATAAGGCCACACACACAGGTGCCAGTGGCTAAGACATCTGTTTATTGAAGCCATCATTTAGTCATGATGATGACGAAAATATTTCTGGAGGCAGGGGATGCACCCTTGCTGACAGAGGAACGTCACATTGATTTTTCAGCGACATCAGCCAGAAAGCTCTGTGTACACGTCACAACTCTCACACTGCTGGGTTAGTGTACTTTTTTTTTTTTTTTTTTTTTTTTTTTAACATTTTGTGATGTTTCTAGCAGTTACAGTGATTTTATTCCAGGAAATCTTGGGAGCACTTGTCCCTCAGATTTTGCTTACCCAAGAAAAGACGCCTGAAAAACTTCGGAAAAACTGGGTTTTGGAAAAAACCCAGTTTTTCCGAAGTTTTATCGACTAAACTTTGCCTCAGGCGTAGCCCTTTTGTGCCCTCTAGTGGAAATTATGGTAACTGCAGTATTACTTTTCCGAGGAACCTGTAGGCGCATATTTAAGACGATTAGTGACACATAGGTTGCGTTTCAACCCAAAAAAGGAGCTTGGACCGTCTGTACTACGATCCAATCCAATTTACTGTGCATCTTTGAGAGAAGTAATGCTATACAGAGCAAAAGGAGACTGACTGAGTTGTGGATTCAGTTCTTCTCTGCCTTGCACTTCCTTTTTACAGAAACAAAAGAAGCCGAGGCTGCTTGGGGGAGGAAGAGAGAGAATGAAGACAGCTGTGTATCTCCTTCAGCCATAAAATCCTAAGAAAGAAGTACTGCGCTTTCCTTAAAGAGATATTGAAACGTCTTGGTTTTCAGTTTTTAATCGTACTTTGGTCAGAGTATCACTACTTGGTAACACTTTTTTTTATTTATTATTTTTGAGACGGAGACTCGCTCTGTTGCCCAGGCTGGAGTGCAGTGGCACGATCTCAACTCACCATAACCTCCGCCTCCTGGGTTCAAGCAATTCCCTGCCTCAGCCTCTCGAGTAGCTGGGACTACAGGCGCACGCCATTACGCCTGGCTCTCTCTCTCTCTCTCTCTCTATATATATGTATATATATGTGTGTGTGTGTGTGTGTATATATATATTTGTATTTTTAGTAGACATGGGGTTTCACCATCTTGGCCAGGCTGGTCTCAAACTCCTGACCTCATGATTCACCCACCTTGGCCTCCCAAAGTGCTGGGATTACAGGCGTGAACCACTTCGCCGAGTTGCTAGGTAACACTTTTTAAAAAAATCTAAGCAAATCCTCCAACTGTATTTCTTGCATTTTCTCATCATTATGATCTCATGACAGTGTCAACCTGCTGGAGGAAGAAAGACATGCATGGAAAGGCCATGCCCCGTGTAAGAATATTCATGCCCAATAGCATCTCCAGGTAGGATTCGTGGAAGAGTCAGCCCCCAGCTCCGTCACAGCGCTCCTCCTTCCTGGCACAAGGCCTTGGCCTTAATAAGCATTCAGGCGGCGTTGAGTGGAATTGCCACGCTGTAGGGAGGAGGGCCGGGGCTGCCTTGGTTTCTTTTCAGCGGTGGCTTAAGTACTCAGTGTTTCCTGCTTTTTGGTTGGCAAAGGGCTTTGTCACTTCAGTGGATTGCCTTCAATGTAGGGCCCTGGTGACCCCATTTCTGGAGCACAGCCACCCCACTGCGGGGTCGAAGTTGTCATCCCTGGGCCGCCCATGAGCCGTGAAAGCACCTGCCAGACGCACTCACTTTCTTTTCCCTCCTTGAAGCTGTTTTTCTAGGAGGGATTTCTCCTGCTTTCTTGGGAACAGGGAGAACTGACTGGGGAAAGACTTCAGAGAAATTTTACATGAAGTAGCTAGTTAAGTAACACAATGCCACATAAGTCGTTCAAGTACATTTGTGTTTAGGCAGGTTTTCTCAAGAGATGATTCTGGATCTTCACCATCTTTCAGAATGTTATTTCTACTGGAAAGTCCATCTGCTCATTCAAATTCGTATATATATATGTGTATATATACACACACACACATACATATACATATATATACACATATGTATATATATTGGAGGCCAGCCGTGCTCACGCCTGTAATCCCAGCACTTTGGGAGGCTGAGGTGGGTGGATCACCTGAGGTCAGGAGTTTGGGACTAGCCTGGCCAACATGGAGAAACCCCGTCTCTACTAAAAATACAAAAATTAGCCGGGCGTGGTGGTGGGTGCCTGTAATCCCAGTCACTTAAGAGGCTGAGGTAGGGGAATCGCTTGAACCTGGGAGGCGGAGGTTGCAATGAGCCAAGATCCCACTGCTGCACTCCAGCCTGGGTGACAGAATGAGGCTCCGTTTTACTAAAACAAACAAAATGTGTGTATGTGTGTGTATATGTGTGTGTGTGTGTGTACATATATACATATATATATATATATATATATATTTTTTTTTTTTTTCTTTTGAGATGGAGTCTTCCTCTGTCACCCAGGCTGGAGTGCAGTGGCACCATCTTGGCTCATTGCAACCTCCGCCTCCCGGGTTCAAGTGATTCTCATGCCTCAGTCTCCTGAGTAGCTGGGATTACAGGCACGCACCATCATGTCTGGCTAAAATTCAAGTATTAATCAAATTAAACTCCCCTCCCCTCCCCCTCCCACCCCCTCCCACCCCATGGTAAGGTTTACCGTAAACCTTACCATGCAGCATTAACGAGACAGCATAACATAGTAGTTTACAACTTGGGTGCTTTTAGCCAAGACAGGTTTTTTTGGTTTGAGACAGAGTCTCACCTTGTCCCCCAGGCTGGAGTGCAGTGGCACGATCTTGACTCACTGCAACCTCCGTCTCCCAGGTTCAAGCAGTTCTCCTGCCTCATCCTCCTGAGTATCTGGGATTACAGGCATGTGCCACCACACCCAACTAATTTTTGTATCTTTGGTAGAGACGGGGATTTACCATATTGACCAGGTTGGTCTCGAACTCCTGACCTCAGGTGATCCGCCTGCCTTGGCCTCCCAAAGTCCTGTGCTTACACGTGTGAGCCGCCATGCCTGGCCCAGTTTTTTATTTGAATTCAAGTTTTATGACTAACACTAGCTGAGTGACCTTGAGCAAGTTGCTTAGCTTGTCCAAGCCTGTTTCCTCATGTGTTAAATGAGAATGACATGACTAGTACTGACATCCTGGAGTATTGAAGATTAAATTCAATAATGGATGTGAAACACTTAGCACCTGTCCCATATTGTGGTGATGAAGACCCGCAGATGAAAACAGCCTCTTTCAATTCAGTCTTTCATTCATACTCATCTTCAAATTCATTTTACACTTCAAGGTCTGAAAGATAGTAGGTGATTAATAAAGGCTGGTGAATGAATGCCCAAATGAAACCTTATGTTATAAACTTTATTTTTAATTTTGAGACAGGGTCTCACTCTGTCACCCAGTTTGGAATGCAGTGGCATGATCTTGGCTCGCTGCAATTTCCACCTCCCAGGCCCAAGTGATACTCCCACCCCAGCCTCCCAACCTTCCAAGTAGCTGAGACGACAGGCATACACCATCATGCCCAGCTAATTTTTTTTTTTTTGGTAGAGGCGGGGTTTCACCATGTTGCCTAGGCTGGTCTCACACTCCTGACCTCAAGCGATCTGCCTGCCTCGGTCTCCCAATGTGTTGTGATCACAGGCGTGAGCCACTGCACCTGACCCCTTATGTATAAACTTTAATATTGACCTCTTTAGCATAAACTTTGTTTGTAAATTATTTGGAGTCAACCATTTTAGGACAGTGGAATGTTGTCATTTCCACCAGGAAGCCTTGTAAAGGGTCTGGTGTCAGTGGAACAAAAAGTCAATTTGGTTTCTTTTGGCACTTAAGACCTCCCACAGCTGGACAGGACCTTAAGGACCATCCCCACCCAGTCTCTTGATGCCTATGATGACCCTGTCCAGCAAATCACTTGTCTGGGGCCACCCACCCAGTGTGAGGACTCGACTGCAGTCCAGAACTTTCTCGCTATGGCATCCTTCCCGTTTTCCTTTGCATTTTAGGGCCATTCAGTGGGGCTAGGACTGACCATCACTAATCTATTTTGTGAAGGGACTGGGCAACTCAGGAGAACCCATGCGAGGATCAAACGGTTGGTTGTGTCTCAATCTCTTTTCCTTTTTTTGAGATGGATTTGTGCTGTTACCCAGGCTGGAGTGCAGTGGTGTGATCTTGGCTCACTGCAACCTCCACTTCCTGGGTTCAACATTCTCCTGCCTCATCCTCGCAAGTAGCTGAGATTACAGGTGCACACCACCATTCCCAGCTAATTTTTGTATTTTTAGTAGAGAGGGGATTTCACCATGTTGGCCAGGCTGATCTCGAACTTCTGACCTCTTAATCCACCTGCCTCCGCCTCCCAAACTGCTGGGATTACAGGCGTGAGCCACCACACCTGGCCATGGACCTTTCCCTTATGCCTCTATCTGATCTGTCATAATGGCCTGCACTGAAGTGGTGACTCACAATTAAAAAGCCCCTTTAAGGAGTGGCAACAGGTCAGATGAGATGGAGTTTCATTTCTCTGTAGTAAAGTTTGGGTTTCATCTCTGTTCATGGGTTTCTCCTCTGTTTAACTGCTCTAAGGCACAAATGTGCTCTCTTAACTTACTGTACTGTGTTGAGACTCAACAGATTCTTTGGTTTAGCTAACGTGAGAACACAAAACAACAGTCTAGTTATGAGGCTTTAACTAATTTTCAGTCTTAAATGAGTGATGAAATGCAGATACCAATTACACGGACTTAAGGCTTCAATTACTTTTTCCTCCTTCTGAAACAATAAAGGCCCAGTGTGGGTGCTTTCACCTACGGCACATACTTCAGCTAGGGTCCAAAGATGGCTACAGGGAAAATACCCTGCTCTTCTCAGCTCTCGCAGTCCTGGAAGTACATTTCCATGCACTGAAAGATGTAAGACGGGCTGGGTATGGTGGCTCACACCTGTAATTCCAGCACTTTGGGAGGCTGAGGTGGGAGGATTTCTTGAGCCCAGGAGTTTGAGACCAGCCTGGGAAACATAGGGAGACCCTGTTTCTACAAAAAAATTAAAAAATAGCTGGCCGTGGTGGCACATGCTAGTAGTCCCAGCTATGCAGGAGGCTGGGGTGGGAGAACTGCTTGAGCCCAGGAGTTTTGAGGCTGCAGTGGGCTCTAATTGAGCCACTGCACTCAGCCTGGACAACAGAGCGAGACCCTGTCTCAAAAGAAAAAAAAAAAAAAGGAGGTTTAAGACGCTACCAGCCACAGAACATTGTCCAAATGGTAGGTAAAAGAAAATACATGTACAGGTTGGAGAAATTCAAGTAAATTCTTCTTTTAGTACTTAAGGGAAACAAAATCAGCAGGAAGCCTCCCCAACTCCTCACCACCATGCACTCACACGCACGCACAGCCAGCGTTAGTCTCTACTCACTTCAGGACGTTGCATTTAGAACAAAAAAAGTTCAATTAATCAAATTTTCCTAAGAAAAGCATCTACGGGCATAGCCACAGAGGAAGGGTGAGGAAACGCAGGTGTGCAAACTCTTGAAACCCACAGCTGTGCTTTCACACCCTGAAATAAATCTGTTTCCAAGAACAGAGGTTTCTGTTGTCCACGTTTAAATCTTGAATCGTGTAAAACTCAATGATATACTCATGTTCGAAGTTAGCATCCTTACATGGGATACCTGAATCTCTTATCTCCCAAGACTTATGAGACATTCTTTCCAAGTCTGAGAGGTGAATTAATGAGGTTATACTGGGCGGTAGAGAGGAGGCAAAGGGAAACCGGATTGAGCAGCAACAAATTATATGAACATTCCAAATTCAGTTAACCACATTCCACTCACACGAGAAAAAATTGTGCAGTTTTTAGAAATGGGATTTAATATACGATTGAGCATTAACGTTGTCATGTTTAGAAGAAATTAACCCAGATAAAAAGAATTTGGCCTCTAGGGAAAATCAGAGTTCTACTCAAATTCTAATACCAATAATAAACTACTAGGGTGGTGAATTTTCAGAATCTAATGAAAAGCTTGTTCAATTCGATGGCAAAGTAGTGGCGTGACATGAGAAGGAATGTACAAAGCCCGTTACACAGCAGTACCTCCTTTTGAACTGCTAGGTTCTAACGCTTTTTCTTATTCATAGAAAAATACCCAAAAAGTAAAAAATTTCCTTTTCTTTCATAGTTCCTACTACAGAAATTCTGATTTTTTTTTACTTGCATCTAATTTGTGTATCTGCTGTAACTTAATGTAAGCATACTTCTAAGCTGGTATAACCAACGTAAATTGGCATCATAAAGGAAGTTAGGGAAGGGGCTGTAGCTCATCAAGTTGCAGCCAGTGAAGATGGAGGACGTTCTAATGACTTGTCAGAAAGACGCCAAGTGGTGAACAGGTATTGCCCCAGGTTGGATGGTCACCTGCTGGTGTTAAGGCTCCGACATCCGACTTCCCCTACAACTTTTAGGTCAGTCAAGGTCATCTGGGGTCACTGACTGTGCTCCCACAAGTAAAATTTGAGATCTGACATCTCAGTTGCCACAATTTGCATCATGCAGGCTTTTTATCCAAGATCTAATGCTTCTAAGCTGGAACATTTTACCTCAGTTACCTCTTTGAGTTGCCTGCTGGGAAGCTGGGGGCCAAATTTGTAGCCCACTTCCAGCTGCATTTTGTGTACATGTTCACTCTTGATTTAGTGTTTTTTATTTCTCCTTTACTCAGAGCATATTTAGTCTAAATAAATGTTATTGTGTTGTACGTGTCTCTTAAAAATTTCCTGGCACAAGGCAATGCATAAACAAGCTTTAGATAAATTATATTATCATCAGGCTAGAGTGAATCACGCTTACTACATATCACAGGCCACTTCAGGGCAAAGATGGTCAGAGATTGAAAAGATAATCACATTTCTTAGCATATTCATGCTCTCCCTAGGGCAATATTGGACTTGTAAAACTCTGAATTTCAGGAGTTTAAAATGAAACATGAATTCAAATGGCCCCAAATGAATGTTTTCAGAAGCTTCTGAACTTCCAAAAAACATTTAAAAATTGAATCATTCAGCTTAAAAACAGTCTTTCTGGAAAGATGCCTGGTTGTGGTATATGACAGCATACAGGATAACCAGAGGTGGAATCTTTATTTCACAAGTTTCAAGATACAGTACAAAACGAATCTGTACATCTCTCTATTAACAGGGTTTGTTTGTTTACACAATTATATTACACTTCACCAACCTTTATACTGCATTTCATTAAATACAAAATACATTTACAAAAAGAGTCTACCATGGTGTTCCTTCACAATGCCAGCTTAAGGTCTTTTAAAACTTCCTTTTCTACATATTTATAGTGGTTATATCTTGATTATATCAACATTATGAGTTTTATGAGTTTATTTTTTAATCAAAGAGAATAGTGTCAGCCTGTTTCTCAGACCAAACAGGAAAAAGAGCATGTGAGATGATTCCCTGCACATAACCAAGGAATCCTTTTCATGCACACATTGGACTTTTACTTGTGCCAACAGTCACTTTAACATACAAATCATCTTTCCTTGGGATCGTTTTAAATTTTCTTGAAATACCAAGTGGGTGGAGAAATATAGCTTCTTTTCAACGAATACCACAAATTTAAAATCCAGATCGTGCCTCAGGCATTCAGGAGTGTTATATTTTCATTTATATTTGAGAGCGATGACCGATGAAAAATATTTGCATGAAAATAGAAATTTTCTTTTGTTCTAATCATTTCTTATATACTTCTAGTCATAATAATGTGTCATATATGTACATATGAGATTCACTTTCAAAACAAATATCAGCTGTCACTGAAACAAATATAACCCTGCTTGTCTTGGCAGGTAAAGGGGCTGTTTCCATGACGCATCTTGTTTTGAAATGTGCATGTTAAATGTTAGTCCGAACCTCTGTAAAGGAAGTTTTTGCATATGTAGTTGAGACATTAATGCACATGCTACCCACATAAAGAATTGTGTTTTTCATTTATAGGCCTGCATGCATACTTCCAAACACTGAAAAATGAACATGAGGATAAAAGAAGGGAGAGAAAGACAAAGCAAAAAAAAAAAAAAAAAAAAAAAAAAAATCCTATATATATATTAATGAAATACTTAAGTTTCCTGGAGGCATCAACGGCTCTTTAAATAAATCATCAGATCATCACCAGATCACTGGCAGGGGTTTCCAAAACTTCCCAATAGTACAGAGACAAAATGGCTTAGTGGTAAGACTCTCACATGTAAGGTAAAAATTAACCAAATATGCAGAAAAGTAACAAATCCTTAGGAGTATCAAGATTAATAATTTATAAATTAATCTGAGTTAAGTGCTAAATAATAAATTTTGAAAAGAAGTCATCTTTGATTTAGTTTTTTTTTTTTTGCCATTGACTACTAATCCAAAATAAGCCTCACCTAGAAAACAGAAACTGAAACTTCAAACAGAGAGAGAGAGGAAAAAAAAAACCCGCCAATGCTACCTCTGTAAAATAAAATAGAAGCAAAATGAATAGTTTCAAGACAGTCAGCTAACCAACAAACCAAATGCATAAGAGAATACTAAACAGGGTATTACTGTCATCACGCTCGAAGGCAGGAAGACAGACTACAAAAGGTCTTAGGAGAGATGGGCTGCCGTGGACCAATGAAGCCACACTCTATCTGTTAAGTCTAAATTCTAACATTAAAACTCCTGAATCCTGAGTTAGTTTAATGTCACTGACATTAACTAGCTTTAGTTACTGTCATTTTATTCAAATGGATGCCATTTGATTAGGTAAGTATTGAGCATTATTGTAGGAGAAAGACCAAACCCAACTCCTATTTGCTTAGGTACCATGTCCCATGAACACAAAAGAAGAAGAGAGCAAAGTATTTTTGAGACAGTCTTTCAGTGAAGCCGTAAGAACTGAGTTATTTGAAAGATACCATTCACAAACTGCTGGCAGCAAATGACCCAGGGTAAAACAAAGTGGAAACAAGCCAAGAAAAGGAAATTCAGAACATTAACAATAAAAAAAGGCAAGTAGTAAACTAATAAGAAGTGGGTTATTATATGAAGAACGAGACTGCACTTTCCCATCCAGCCTTAGGTGGCACACACTGTTTTAAGACATGTTTTCTCAAAGCATGTACTCAATGGAGGAAAGGAAAGTGAGATATAAAAATCTTGCTAAAAGAAAAATGAGGGTGGACAGCAGAACAACAAAGTGACAGTTGGTAGTCATCTTGGGTGGTTTTTCAACTTTTACATAAATTATAACAGTTCCTTCTAAAGGAAGTGTGGCTGCTACCATGGATGACACTTATTTTGAAGCGGGGAGAAGGGGCAGTGGTGCAGACACCGAAGTACTGTACCAACTGAACTCAAATCTCTACGTGTAAGAGACCAAACAAGTCTTAGTATTTACAAGAGCTGCCTAAAGCAACATTACACTTAGTGGGGGTAGATTTCCTACCTTTCACAGATATGCTTTCATACATATGGTTCTCTTGGTGACCAACTCTTCGAATTTGGAAGCAATTATCTGGGAGGAAAGTTTTGCTTACCAGGTTTCCCATAATTCTCTAAACACAAAAAAGGTATACAACTTCACATTTAAAAGCCTTCATGTTCATTATAGACTAGTTAAATCTAGTTCTAACTACTACCCCAACTTCAAAAATCAAAGCAGTACACCTCTACAAGCAATAAACTTTTCAAGTTTTCTCGCAGATGAGGGATTCTGGGAAAAAAGCATGAAGGTTAGTATAAACAGACTGATATCAGTAGGCATAGAAAATCTGCTCAGATACAAATGCAGTCTCAGACAAGATACAGGCTGGTGAACACCACCATCTGACAATAAAATGAAATACAAATTCAGCTTAATTCCTTCACGTGTGTGATTATGTGAACCTCTTCAGTTTTTTTCCCATACTATTTAACCAGACAATCCTGAAAATCAAGTAGCCTTGATTTTCCTAATGTTAGTAGTGAGAAAATGGTGACTATGATAGCTAAGCAGCGGCTGGCTTTCTATTATAATATAAAACTATCAGAAATAAAAAGATACCTGAATAGTACAGAACAGTATAGACAGGTTTTGGCTTTCATCAACCACTGAGTTTAATCCATCTTTGATTCTCTGAGTTTTAGTATTATAATAGTAGTCACTGTAAGCCATACCCTGGCAATGATATTTCATATTTAAAGAATTCAGGAAGGTGATGTGTTCTTTGTGCAAAAAGAAATGCCAAGTAAAATAAATCCTGGGAACAAATGCTTCAACTTTAGGAAAAGTGTGTCTGTGTCTGTGATCGTGGTACCCCAACCAGAGTTCGTTTTGTTTTCTAATTTCTCCCACTTAGTCCATCCTCTGGCTTCTGGATCAAGGCTCTGTATATTCAAAACAAACAAGCAAATTACAGAGTAGGTGGGGCAAATTCTCAGCAAGGAGTCAGTTCACAAGGCTTTGCATATGTATATTCCATTCCAAAGAAGTCAAGCTCACAAAAAGCTCCTTAACGAGGCCTTTCAGTCTTTGAAGGAGAGGAGTATGGTATACCGTATGACAATCACCAATAAGAAACCGCCCAACCTTCCCTTTTAAAATAACGAATATGCTGAATAAATCTAATTGCATGTGGACTGGTAAGAGTTTCTCAGTTGTCGCAGTTTCCAAAAACTTAAAAGGCAAGTTCTATTTTCAGACTTTCGAACACATTTAAATTTGCAACTAACTGGGTTTTCCTTTTTACACTGATCAGTTTTTAGTGTCGATGCACAATACCTTAAAGATGGTTGACATTAAGAACTTATGCACACTGAAATAATGACCAAAAGGATCCAAGAAAGATAGCTGGATACAGTAGACGTTACTTTGAGTGTCTCACATATGTTTCCAGAAAAGAAAAAAGAAAGCCACTGAGAGTTGTTATTCCATATGGCACTGAAACAAACATTCAGCTTAGTTTAGGTAAGAGTTACTTATCCCTGAAAATAAAGGCATCAGATTCTAAGCAGCTTTAGGAGTTCAATGCTTCCTTGTGCCGTGCCTCTTCCGGGAGGTGACCACTGATCCAAGGTCAAATGCAAGTGTTCCCAGCAGATAACTTCCTTTGCCGTCACTGATCGAGGCTGGACCCAGTGGCTGTTACTGTGGTGGCTGCTGCTCTGGTGGCGCCTCTTGCTGGGGTGGAGCTGGCCGTGGCCCTGGAGGCCTGGGTGCAGGCATGTCTTGGTGCTGCCTTTGTCTATAAGCTATGACTGTTCCCAACAGCAGCGCAATGATGGTCATGAGGTAAAGGTCCCACTCAGGTCCCAAAAGCTGGTCCATATCAAGTTGGGTGAACATATCCCGAATCTTCATGAAAATAATATAGAAACCATTATTATCACTAAAATGTCAGGCAAGGAACTGGGAAAGTTACATCACCAGAGGTAAGTACAGAAACTAAAATAATTGGTTTTAAAAATGTTTTGCAATGTGTGTGTATGTTTACAAGGGTTTTAAAAGCCTTCAACTGAAGCTCAAAATAATGTGTCTGAGGAATTAAGCTATTAATGTATAACAGATGACATTTAATATAAAATGTTTGACAGTGTTCTTTCCATCAGTAATCCAATATACTAATTTTAATCATTTTTCACAGAAAATATTTGAAAACAAACACTGGGGCCAGGCACAGGGGCTCACACCTTGTAATCCCAGCATTTTAGGAGGCTGAGGTGAGTGTATCACTTGAGGCCAGGAGCTCGAGACCAGCCTGGCCAACATGGCAAAATCCCATTTCTACTAAAAATACAAAAATTAACCAGGCATGGTGGTGGGCGTCTGTAATCCCAGCTATTTGGGAGGCTGAGGCACAAGAAATGCTTGAACCCAGGAGGTGGAGGTCGCAATGAGCTGAGATTGTGCCATTGCACTCCAGCCTGGGCGACAGAACGAGACTGTGTCTCAAAAAAAAAAAAAAAAAAAAAAAAGAAAAAAACAGTGGCGAGCCAAGGGCAGAAATTAGTATCTTGGCACAGCGAATCTACTGGCAGTGATAGCACGCCAGCTGGAAAGCTCTGTTCCATGACAGTGGGGCCACTTCACTGTTCTCCATGTAATTGAAAATAGCAGGAATTCAACTATTTAATAGCTGAATAAATAATGCTTCTCAATTAGGATTTAACTAAAACACAAAATATTTAACATCTGAATTGCAACCTGAAAGTTACGTCCTTAGGCTATGATATTTTAATTGTTTTAATATCACTTATTTCTGACACTTTCTGACTTCTATTATACTTACCCATTAAGATAGTAAATATGGGGTCTAATTTTTAAAATAAAATTACATTTGAAGTATCTCTATAACACATTTGTAGGTACAAGTGCTAAATTTTTCTGGAAAAAATGACAAGAAACCACTAATTGTGTTCTCTGGGGAAGAATCTGGGATGGGAGATTTGTGGTCTTCTGTACTGTTTGACTTTCTTACGATCACTACTTATTAGTCTTGTACTCTCTTTTTCTTTTTAGTTGGAATAGCTAGGTGGTAGGATTATGGGGCGTTTTTACTGTCTTCTTTATACTTCTGTATTAACACAAATAGCAAGGATATAATATACCCAGTACAGCATATTGTAAGATGAAGTCCTAGACCATAACCAACAGTGAGTAATAAAAACTGAGAGAGAGAAGGGTCTGCAATGGTACTGAGAGAGAAAGAGGAGGCTGCCACATGATCGGCTTTTTAATGAAAGGAACAAAGATTGTTTCAGTTGGCAGTGGTTCCAGCACACCTGACTCATGCTACCATGCAATTACCGTAGAAGTGACTGGGAGGCCAGAGTCCCACAAGACCAGTGCTCTGGAGCCCTATCTGTGGAGGGCTTCAGGTGCATGGACTAGACAAGTCCATTTCTTTTCACTGACGCTGGAGCGGCATGGACTACGTTTATACCTGTGACAGACATGAGGGAAAGCCCGTTCTTGAATCTAATACTGAAAGCCATTAACAAAAGGGTGAAACATCACCCTTTTCTGGTCCTGAAGAAACTTCTCTTGTCCTGAATAAGCCTATGTTAGAAACAAGGGCTCTGAACATCTTAGGGCTTTCAGAGTGAAATGCTGCACCAGTTAATCCATTCTAGGAACTACAGTACTAGAAACAAAATATAAAGCTGGCAGAACCCAAGAGTACCTACATGCCAGTATTGCCAACTAAAGTTGGTAATTTTGAAGAAAATGGGTAACCCACTTCCTATACAGGTTCTCCCATTAGCCTATTTAAATAATTTATGCTACTTTTAAAGAAGAAAATTCGGGTGGTGTTTTCAACTTAATGTTTCACTATCAGAAGAATCTGAAGTACAACAACCTGGGCAGGTTCTCAGGTTCTTCTTTCCTTTTTTTTTTTTTTTTTTCTTTTTCTTTTTAAGGGACTGGTTTGAGTCACTGCCAGGCGGTCATCTGATTTAACGTTTACTGAATTAAATACTGTTTCAAACTGCCGTTAGTCTCAGTTTTCCCTAAACCGGAAAACACCTGCCTCCGTGAAAAATGCTTTAGCGTTAGGAAGTGTCAAATGCTATCTAAAAACTGCAGTAGCTGCTTTCTGTCTGCATTTATCCCTCCCCTGATAAGGTACTCTGGTACCTGAGCTGAGGGGAAGAAGGGAACACACCTGATACCTGCAGGACACTCTTCCCTGTGCTTCTCAACTTTTGAAAAACAAACCTCCAGGACAGACCTTCCATCATTTGTATTTTAATGAAAAGAGGCATGGACCACTTACGTTTGTTTCCCGTATGTACTGCAAGAAATAGACAACGCCCAATTTGCAGAGGGCTAGGAAGACTGGAACTTGTGCATCTGGGCTGGCTTCAGCTGCCATGTCATAAAAACGTTTTGCAAGGTGAATATCCTGTAATATAGGTAAGAAACAAAAATGGATTTTCTTGGCAAAATAAGTAAAAATATTTAGTGAACATATTAGACAAATTTATTTTACCTTTGAGGTTTTCATTTTAAAATGAGTTTCCCTCACCTAAAGAAAAATGCCAAGCTTTACTTGGGTAAAATTCGTTTAATTATCTAACTGCTTAATATTGAAAAACTTAATTAAAGAACTCATTTTCCCCCAACATAACATTTCATTTGCTGTGTAGATATGCTGGATACAGCCATGTATCCATGCATTAGCACTGTTAACCTAGAGATCTCCAAGGGCGACCTCTGAAACTCACACTAATTTTTTGCTACTGAAAACTTCAATCATTGTTAGCAACGTCTGGTTTCAGTTTGGGACGGTGATCTTCAAAGTAGGGTAGAGACACTCAAGATTTTACAACAAAGGCCAGGCATGATGGCTCATTCCTGTAATCCTAACGCTTTGGGAGGGTGAGGCAGGAGGATCACTTGAGGCCAGGAGTTCAAGATCAACCTGGGCAACATAGTGAAACTATCTCTACAAAAAAATAAGCCAAATTAGCTGGGTGTGGTGGCGCCTGCCTGTAGTCCCAGCTACTTGGGAGGCTGAGGTGGGAGGACCACTTGAACCCAGGAGGCGGAGGTTGCAGTGAGCTGATATGGTGCCACTGAACTCCAGCCTGGGTGACAGAGCGAGACCCTGTCTCCAAAAAAGAAAAAGATTTTACAAGAGGCACTGGCATGGACATGTTAAGGGACTCTGCTCTGCAGTTCTGCAGCTTCCATATGTGCTTTTTCCTGAAAGGGATCTGCTGAGAATAGGCCTGTGTGCACAGCAATGTTTCTCTGCAAAAAGGAAGGCACAGCCCTTATCTACCCCACTCTCTCCTCAAGTGCATTGCCTTGGGGTGTAAAAACCTCAGGAGCTACCACCAGAAGAGATGCCTTGAAATACTGGTTCTGGAGAAGGCTCCTTTATCGACTAATTATAAACCCTTATTAGGGGATCTTGTGTTTCCCTGTGTTAGATCTTTCTGTGAAGGGTGAAAACCAGTCATTCTTAATTTTGGCCCAGGCTGGAGTATTCTGAATTTAGACATGTAATAAAATGGGATGGTGGGAATTTTCACTTAAAAATCTCACTTCTACTCCCTATTATCAAAGAATACCAAACTCTTAAAGAATTCCATGAGACATGAGGAAGAAAGGTTAAAGACCAAAAATGACTCCTCCTGCCAACATATTTAAATACAAGCAGTTATTTTCACCTATTCCTTATTCTTGTCCTTAGGGTGTGTCATTATTTAAAAAGAAGAGCATCTTCAAATAATGGTAACAGTATGGTTAGTGTGAGTTTTTAGAAAAATATAACTCAAATGGTTTTTTGGACTGCTGTATTTTTCAAGATCATGGATCAAACTTCCTGTGATTCATACACTGGATGATTCACTGGGGTAATTAAATAGATTCACTAGTGTGTAATTAAAACTTATCAAATAATATGATTTTTTTCAATTACAGTCAATCCTCATATTTAATATTTTCCTAACTATATTAAATGGGGGATTGCTTTTAGTAGCATGAATATTTTAAACCTCAAAAGAAAAAAAATACAAAAGGTGATCACGATGTCTTATAAAAAAAAGTAATGGAACCGGGTGCGGTGGCTCACGCCTGTAATCCCAGCACCTTGGGAGGCCAAGGCAGGTGGTTCATGAGGTCAGGAGTTCGAGACCAGCCTGGCCAAGATGGTGAAACCCCATCTCTACTAAAAATACAAACATTAGCTGGGCGTGAGGGCAGGCGCCTATAATCCCAGCTATTCGGGAGCCTGAGACAGGAGAATAGCTTGAACCCAGGAGACGGAGGTTGCAGTGAGCCAAGATCGCGCCACTGCACTCCGGCCTGGGCGACAGAGTGAGACTCCATCTCAAAAAAAAAAAGTAATGGAGTTACTGATTTTTATACATGATTATTTATTCTCAAAAGCTAAACAAAAAGTTCCCTCCCCCTACTCTTATCAACGGAATACTATGCCTTTTATCATATTCTTTATTCACAAGAATTTCTATCATTAGTTATACATTGTATTACAAATTAAATTAGAAGAGCACATTAATTTTCTTGTTTTATAACCTATTATAAAAACAAGAATAGTTATATCATTTTAATCTTGACTACAGTCAGTAAATCATTACTAGATGTACTCCATGAAAGCCATAACTTACATGTGATTTTTATATTAGTCTTGTTAAACTTCACTTGATTTAAAAATAAAAGTCAGCTGGGTGCAGTGGCTATACCTGCAATCCCAGCACTTTTGGAGGCCAACGCGCTTGAGTCCCCAGGGGTTTGAGACAAGCCTAAGCAACACAGTGGTACCCCATCTCCATTTAAAAAAAGACACAAGAACCCGTCAGCCTTTCTGATAGAAGCTAAGTCTAATTTGGGCCACTGGATGACTGGGTTTGACAATAAAGAGAGGCTTTAATTACTACATTAAGTGGCAGAGATTTTCCAGAAGTTGAATGTACTGAGTTTGCTGCTCCTAAGCCTTGACTGAACTATACATAAGTATCTAATATTAGTAATATTCTAAATATTAAGGTAAGTTTAAAATATAAACATTTACATACTTTAATTAAAACATCCAAATGTGAACAAAGCAGCGGCATTTTGTCAAGAAAATACTGCATTAGCAAAAAATGAACTTTCCCTCAATCCTTAAGCAGAGTTAGGTCAACAAAGGGCCTCTAAGTGACACAGGAAGGAGTATAATTAACAGCCCATTTCATAAGTCTTGGTAAAGCCTTTTATACTCTTCCTAGAAATTGAGAAAAGTGAAAGGCTCCAGTGTCAGGGAACGCATGTTTTCACAAGTCTCTGGTTTCCAATTCTTTGCTTTCGACACAACTGAAGAGGGACCTATTAAGTGGTCAGGGGATTGATCATTAAAAATAATTTCTAATGACAAGTGACTCTGATTTTTGGCATCTAACTCTTAAAGCAGGTTGAAGAATTAAGTGACCACGCTATAGTGAAACTCTTCCCATTTTTCATGTACATATTTATATGAATGACATTCTAGTGATACGTTTTAAAAAACGAAAAACAGAATTAATGCTAAATCTACACAATTTTTAATACCCCATTTATCTCATTAAAAGATGCATTTTCAATTAACAATACAAAAAGCAAAGTTTTATCAAAACATATTTTGTAGATTTGACCAACAATGTATTAACTGACCAACTGTGACTAGTAATATCTCATGAATTTTTCTTAACACTTAGATCACTGGTAAAAAAATTCAAAATGAATTTATACACTTGTTTGTTTCAGATAAGTATGACAGAGTAATCAATAAAAGACCTAAGCATTAAAAACAATATATTAGTATTACATTCTACAGAAGTCGTGGTAGAAAACATAAATTTAGGGAAACAGGAAAAGACATAACTTTCAATTAAAAAACTTGCTTGTATATTTCTAAAACATTAATAATGGTGAGTATTCAATTATTATTATTTAGGGTCTACTGGATATTTTAAGGGTAACTAACTTTATTTGAAAATGTTAATAATTAAAATAGCTAGAATTTAGACCCTTTGAAACTTAAGAAAAAACTGAAATGCCAACTTAAAAATGTACAAGGGGGTCTGTAGTTTTTCCAGTTTCTTTTGAGGGCACACAGGCAAAACCTTAAGTCATGAGTCCAGAGAATGTCGGAGTTCATTAGGAAAGTATAAGAATCAGAAATAAACTTATTAGAATACATTTAATTCATTTCAAAATAATTTGAAAAGAATAGAATTTGGCTGAAGACGGACAGATAGTTTCTCAAACAAGTAGTTATCAGCAGAGGCAGCACTGCACTTCCATTTTCATGAGTCTGTCTTCAGCTTAATCCCTAAATAAAACGGCGTGGATAGTAGTATCTGTGGGTGCTGGAAGATGAGAGATGGAAGGGCAGTGTTCTGAAATATTACAAATCAGGCCCATAATTTAGTGGCCTGAAATCCAATTGAATGTCAAGGAAAGTCTATTTTCTATTCAAATGCAAGTGTTTCCCCCAATCACAATTGTATGATTCAAACACGTTTGGAAGCCACACTCACCTGTTTAATGCCCAGTCCTTTCTCATGCATGTATCCCAGATTAAACATAGCTTGTGCACTGTGTTGCTGCTCAGAAGCCAGACGGTAATGAATAAATGCAGTTTCATAATCGACATCGGTGCCAAATCCATAGAAATGGTAGTCTCCGAGCTTAATTCTAGCCACAGTATAGCCTTAAACAAAAGTTAAATGCAGAACTGCCAATAAATAAAGTATGTTTAAAACAGACCAAACTTTTTTCTCCTCCTGTTAACATGCTTACATAAAACAAATAATTTTAATTCGTAGTACACAAACTTTGTAACAAATCCTTTCAGCCAAGTTATAAAGTCCAGTAAAAATTTAAACTAGAAGTGTAGCTCTTCTGCAGAAGGCTTTGGAATAGACAGAGGTAAAACCAAGTTGGTGTGTGTGTTGGGGGACAGGTTTAGTATCCCTAATTCAAAAATCTGAAATCTGAAATGCTCCAAAACCTGAAACTTGACATTCAAAGGTCATGCTCAAAAGGAAACGCTCACTGGAGCATTTCAGATTTCAGATTAAGGATGTTCAAACAATATGTATGCGCAAATATTCCCAACACACACACACAAATACAAAAACATCCGAAATCTGAAACACTCTGGTCCTAAGCATTTCAGATAAGGGATACTCAACCTGTACTCCCTTCTTTCACAAATACTCCTATGTAAATGATCAGGCTCTACTTTATCATGTCACTTACATTTTAAAATAATCCAGACTGACCATTTAGGTTTGGAGAAGGAACAAGCAGAGAATGTTGAGAGGAACATGTTCAAAAGAAATATTCAAAAGAAAAAGAGGAAAAAGTCTCTTAGGTTTCAGACTAATGTTCTATCATATATTCTATGTAATTCCCGTTTCACACAGTATACTGGCCTTAAACTACAAACCGAAGAGTGAATCATAGCTTGACAGAAATGTGTTGTACAAAGACTTTACAACCCAATTTAGAAACTCTGGCTCTGAGAAACTTCTATGTTAAGAATAAATAAGAATAATATGCAAACAAATGAAGTCACAGTATCTCTGCTTAATTATTTTATTTTTTTGAGATGGAGTCTCATTCTGTCACCCAGGCTGGAGTGCAGTGGTGTGATCTTGGCTCACTATAACCTCTGTCTCCCAGCTTCAAGCGATTCTCCTGCCTCAGCCTCCTGAGTAGCTGGGATTAGAGACGCCTGCCACCATGCCCGGCTAATTTTTTTGTTTTTTTATTAGAGTTAGGGTTTCACTATGCTGGCCAGGCTGGTTTCGAACTCCTGACCTCAAGTGATCCTTCTGCCTTGGCCTCTCAAAGTGCTAGGCTTACAGGCGTGAGCCACTGGGCCCGGCTTCTGCTTAATTTAAACGTGATGAATGGCATGGTTTAATATTCTCATGGGAGACAAACACAGGGAGGTCCCTAGGTGAAACTCTTATCCTAGAATTAATCACTCACCTTGAGAGGCGGCTCTGTTCCAATGTAGCAAAGCTCTGGGGTAAGTTTCATTCTCACCTACAATGGTTGCTTCTCCTATAGGAAAATAAATGAAATACGAATCAGATATTTAAGAAAAGGCACTAGACTTAATTTTCATTTGCAAAGTAGGGAGGACAGGTGAAGCATAAGTTAAAGAAGAATTAGGATATAAGAATTAAAACAAATGCTGAAATTAGACAATTACTGAACTAAAATAGTGAGTTCAAAGCAATCACTGGATGCAAGAGTGCACTACTTTGTGAAACATGTTTTATCTATAGAACCAATCATGAGACTATTGAGCCACTTTTCTACAAAGTGTTGGGAAAATGGTGTTTTTGTATCCACTGTATTTTGAAAAATATATTTAATCAAAGGGCTTAATTTTAAAATGAATGTCAAATCCATTCTACAGTCAACTCTGGTTATAAAACTAACTTTGATGGCTAAAGTAAAATATTAATAACTTAAGCATGTGTGTTCAGTTCCAGTTATAATAATAAAGAATGTTTCCTAGTAGCTTTTCTTTTTGAACAAATTAAACAGTTCACTGGTGTGAACTCGTGCATTCTAAACCTAAGGTAGGACTAAAATGAACCTTACTCTGATCAAGAATGAAGGCTGCATTGCTTTGTGCCACTTCATAGCCCTGTTCAGCCAGGAGGAGGTACTGGATCACTGCAGCATTGTAATCACCATCTTTATAGCTGTTATAGGCAGTCATAAGCCTTTCAGACCAACGGCCTCGTTCACATACATTCTTAAACAACTGTGTGAGGTGGGGAAAAAAAAAATCAGTAAAAGAAAATAAGAACGATATACCAGAAAATCACTTACGCACTTTGGCTACAGATAACTATTAAGCTTGCTCTTTCAATTTCTGGCAGCTTTCTTGAATAGACATAAAAGTTTGAGATACTTTAATTTAAAGTTTTCACTTACTCTTTAGAAGTCAACGGGTTTATAAAAAAATAACAGTACACAATCATTGTACTACAAAAATTACCATTTACTCTGCCCAGGTACTGTTCTAATGGTTTATGTGTATTATGATTCTTAATCCTCCCATGAGGTTCATGAGGGGCCACCCTATGACATAAGTCCTGTCAACAGTCTCATTTGACAAGTGAGTGAACTAAAGTATGGAGATTTAGAAACTTTGCTAAGCATTTATCAATGTCACTCTAAAGTGCCAGGTCTAAGAAAGAGCTAAGAGGAAAATTTCCAATTAGGAGATATTAGCATTCCTTTTTGGAACATTCATTCAACTTTTTCTTTCTTTCCTTTTTTTAAGTGATAGGCTCTTTCTATGTTGTCCAGGTTGGTCTCGAACTCCTGGGCTCAAGCCATCATCCACCTCAACCTCCTAAGTTGCCGGGACTACAGGCACGTGCCACTGTGCCCAGCTCACATTTTTTTTTTAAACTGATTATTATCAGATACTGTCTTAGGTGCGAGAGATACTGCAGACACCAATGTCTCCCCTTATACAGTTGATTCTAATAGGGAGAGACTGTAATAAGTAAGTATAATAATTAGACACCGACCCCTCAGTTTTCCCTCAGTATATCAAAGCTAGGTAGGCTGAGTCTAGAACTATGTAAGAAAATATACCAAGAAAACTAGAATTAAAAGCACAGACTTTCCTGCTGGGCAAATCAACTCCCTACACACAAGCTGGTAGAAAAGACCTTACCTCCACTGCAGTGTGACATGATCGCATCACACCGGTGCCACTGGCATGCATCTGAGCTAGGTTGTAGAAGGCCAAGATATGGCCTCCCTGAGAAGCTAAATTAAAATACTTTAAGGCCTGTTTATAATCTCTCTTGACTCCAATGCCATCTGTAAGAAAAAAAAAAATCACACGAGATAATAGACTTAAGATTTAGTTAAGCATCAGAGGAGGCTTATATATGAGGAATAAAACTCTAACGAAAGAATTCTTACTGAGTAAATATGCGAACCTAACACAAATTAGCATATTGATACAGATTAATATAATTTACAATGAAAAACACAAGATGTATAAATCATTGAACTGGCAGAACATTTAACCAGCCAGAATTTGGTAACACCCATTTCCATATCATAATGCCATCCAGAGGAAAACAGCTTAATTTAGATCTTGGGGTATACACCATTAATTCCAATGTTACTTACTATAGTACATGGAACCAAGCTGTAGTTGCCCATCCACCCAGCCTTGTTCAGCAGCTTTCTGGAAATACTTCAGGGCTAGATCATAATTCTGTAGAAAAAGATGTCATATGATGGTAACGTTCAAAAGGCTGACATACTCAAAAGTTAAGAGACTTATTAAAAAAATGAACAAAGCATATAAAAAAATTCCCGAAGAGCCATTAAAAAGATCACTTTCTAATTCTTATAATAGATAATAATATACATTAAGTCACAGGGGGATTAATATTTAAGGCGGTGAAGAAAAGCAAATAAGAGTTTTTGTGAAACAATTTGTATGCTGCTCTCAGAAAGCATAAACACTAGTAGAACATCAGACCAGGAACTAAGAAACAGTCAATCTTCTCTGCTAACCAATTAATCCTTTTTAAACCTCAATTTTCCCAAAATTAAAGAAGGGAAATTCTCTCCTTATTCTTTTATTCCCTGTGTACCTTACCAAACACTACATTATTATTATACTTCAAAGGTCATATGTATCCAAGGAGAAAAGTTAAAATAAAGGTTACTACTGAATTTTAGTGTCCTAGAATGACTACAAGGCCTCAAAATGAGAACACATTACTGTCTTTTGTGTTAGAGAATACCTATAGATATTAAAAACCTAGCTCTTAAACCTGGCTCTTAGTTTCAGCCTCAAATCAAAAGGATATATTACTTGGAAAGATCATATAGAGAAAGAAACACCAATATGAATCCAGGGACATCCAATATGAGGAGGCTGCACCGAAGGATGAGATGCAATGGCCAAGGAAACCCAGACACAGACAGAACACCAGGGAAGGGAGAGGTCAAGTGAGGTAGAACCAAAAAATGTCAATTGGACTGACATTTAGGAGGTTACTGGTGATCTGTACAGACAGTATAGTTCCATGAAGCAGAAGTTCGATTGCTAAGAACTCAAGAGTGAATGGCAGCAGCTTAGTTTGACTCTGAGTGAAGGGCTGGGAGAAGGGAGGTGGTAGCTAGAAGGGGCAAAGGGCAGAACAGAAAGCTTTCCTCCTCCTAAATGGAAGGCAGTTATGCATTTTGTCAGACTTGAGTAAAAAGGCAGGCAAAGAGATAAAGTCCTGAGAAATGGTTAGAGCAGGTCAGTCAGGTAGAGAGCAGAGATGGAAGAACAAGAAACAGCTCCATACCTTTGGGAGAAAGTGCCAGACACAGAGCTGTTCTAAGAAGAGCTGAGAGGGTGTCTGTCGGGTATGGGGTGGTAGTGAGACAAACTCACACAACAGGAAGAGGTTCAGCTTTGCTTACAATGGAACAGCCCCACCTGGGCTGACTGGAAGCTAATTAAGGAACACATCCCTGCCTCTCCAGCTGACTGATTATTAAAGTCAGAATGTCAGACTGAACACTTACAACTTGAACTCCTCTCCCATAGAGGTAGGCCATTCCGAGCCCACTCTGTCCAACTGGGTTGCCCTGCAAACCAGAGAAATCAGACAAAAGAGTGAAAAGAATTCATTCAAAAACAGGCAAGAACAAATAACTGCAAAATAAATAATTTATAAGCATATTCAAAAACATGTCTTAAGGTACTTTTCAGTTCAAAACAAAATTTCTTCTCATCAGACTAAACATAATATTGACTTTTAGACATTTGGGGGCTTTGAGTAATTTGCTGAAAAAGAGTAAAGAGTAAATTCATTTAGAATTCAATTTTGGTGACTTACTTTATGAACACCTGTACCATGAATTTATGACATAAAGCATGACTAATGTATTTCATCAAAATGAAAAGTAGGTCACATTTTTGCAGTTTTTCATTGGTAACATCCCACCCCAATAAAGAGGGAAGGTATCAAGGAACATCTTGTAATAAGAGCATAATCATGTAATAATAGCAATGCTGCTATCAGGTGACAAAAATATATACTTAGGATTATTGGAGTGTCATAGAGCAAAGAGAATCACTGTTTTGGGACTAGAAAAAAAAAGAATCTAGAATTTGCCTAAACTTAGAGGCACAGAAGACATCTTTAAAAAGACTGTCACAGCATTCCTTCGGAAAACATTCAAGTGATATCTGGAACTACAGTAACATGTATAATAGTTGACAGAGAGGTAAGTGTACATACTGAAGACATACAAAATTGTAGGTATTCATATGCAGTTTTCTGAGCCAAAGAAAGCCTAAATTATGTACTATGATTATCAAAAGTACCCTATAATGTAAGCTTTTCAATTTCATGTTGCAATATAAATAGGGTAGATTATATAACTTCAAGTTCCATTACTAAAAGTCAGTATTTCCCTGATTAGGAAACTTCTCAGTGAAACTTAACAATTAAAAATCAACAGTATGGTCCCTAAGAAAATTGCTTTTCATCAGGAGGGCTTTGTCTAATTAACACATTCACATGAATCATACTTAATAAGCAGTTTCAATAATGTATAGCATGAGTTGGCTATGATTAACCTTTTAATATAACAAATTTATTTATTAAAATATTAGCAATAAGGTACACATTTCAGTACACTGACACAAAGCCTTACCATGTCAGCAGCTTTCTTAAAGTAGTGGAGAGCTGTCTCATTACTCTGAGGTACAATGTCACTTCCTTCCGAATACATCTGGAAAACAGATCCCAATTTCAGTAAGAGCTGTAACCCTTTCTCGAATTACATTTTTCTCCTTTCTCATCTCCTTTTGGGTTTTGTTAGATCTCATGAAATCTTTCCAAAAAATTTAGAATTCCCCACAGGATATTTTAGAATTAAAATCAAAGGCTGGGTACAGTGGCTCATGCTTGTAATCCCAGCACTTTGGGAGGCCAAGGTGGGCAGATCACCTGAGGTCAGGAGTTCGAGACCAGCCTGGCATATGGCAAAACCCCGTTTCTACTAAAAATACAAACATTAGCCAGGCGTGGTGGCATGCGCCTGTAATCCCAGCTACTCGGGAGGCTGAGGCAGCAGAATCACTTGAGGCCTGGAGGCGACAGCTGCAGAGAACTGAGAGCTTGCCACTGCCCTCCAGACTGGGCCACAAAACATGACCTCATCTCAAAAAAAAAAAAAAAAAAAAAAAAGAATTAAAAGTAAACCCTTAAAAGCAAACATTTTAATAATTATATATTTTGATGCCACCTCAAATTTATGCCTTATTTGTAAACATGAATACATAAAATCAGCTCATATACTAGTCTCAGAAGAAATCTTTAAGCCCAGCATAAATCATTTTTCTCACTCTATTCCAGGGCAGTCAAATGGTTAGTAAGTTGCTTAGGATCAGATCAGTGATTCAACAAGGAAAGGGGGAGCTGCTTGCAGCATTCATTCTTCTTTCTCCTCTACCACTACTTTCCTCAGGATAAGATCACAAGTGGGTCTTAAGTTCAGGAAACGAAGTAACTAAAAGGTTTATTTGAAAAGGGTTTAAACACTAAACAATTAGAATATCAGGTATGGAGAATGATAAAGGGCCGAAAGAAAAACAGAATGGTCAAGACCGCCTTTATTCACATACGTGTTAAAGAAACAATACATTTAAAAGATAGTTTTTAAAGACAGTGACAGTAATTGAGAGCAAGAACCAAAAGAGGAATGAAAGGTTCTTAAATGCTTAACAAAAACAGATAGGAAATACCAAGTTCCATGCTACGGAACAGCTGGAATATTTAAATGTAGTTACCACACCCCAATTACTAGTATGATCATGAGGCAAATTATGATGAAATTTCCCTGTTGTAAAAACCTTTGTGATATATTCCATCTAAACTTCCTTACTTCAGGATTTACTTAGAAGTGAAAATACCCATTGATTTATAGTATGTTTCAAAATAATGAAAAAGTTTTGAGATTCTTCCATGACATATGTAATTTATTTATAAAGTTTCTACACTTAAATGTTCTGTTTCCTTGATTGAGAACATAGCTACAATGAGAAGAGGTGGGTCATGGCTACCACATTTAAGACAATTAAAAGCTCTGCAGATAAATTTCAACAAACTCTAATTGCCTCTATTCAGTATGGAAGGAAACAGGCAACTGTGAGAGTCTTAGCAAAAAACTGCACAGCATCAAGAACACGTTCCTCATTATTGCATACAATACACAAAAAGTAGGAGCTTAGTGAGAGTTTATTTCAATGGAGAATTAACATACTGATGAGTAAACAGTATGGTTTTTTTTTTGAGATGGAGTCTCACTCTGTCACCCAGGCTGGAGTGCAGTGGTGCGGTCTCGGCTCACTGCAAGCTCCACCTCCTGGGTTCACAACATTCTCCTGCCTCAGCCTCCCAAGTAGCTGGGACTACAGGCACCCGCCACCATGCCAGGCTAATTTTTTGTATTTTGAGTAGAGACAGGGTTTCACCATGTTAGCCAGGATGGTCTCGATCTCCTGACCTCATGATCCACCCACCTCGGCCTCCCAAAGTGCTGAGATTACAGGCGTGAGCCACCGCACCCAGCCGCAAACACTATGTTATATTTAAGTTGCCTAAGAAAATGCCTCTGAACAGCACTTTAAGATATAATAGTCGTGCACTAGAAATTTTATTTCCATTTATTTTTGGTAAATTGTTGATCCTGAACACAATACATGCTAATTATGCAAACACCTCTTGCTATTGCATAAAACATTCACAGGATGTACAGTACCTTTCCCAAAAAGGCCATGGCATGTGAATTGCCGGCATTTGCTGCTAAATTGAAGTAATCAAATGCTCTCTGTGAGAAAAGAATTTATTAAAATAATTAGTTTTTAACAGAATCTGCTTTTGACTTTCAGCCAAAATAATTATTTCAGGAACATTTAAAAAATCTTGTTATATATTACAGTGCTTTAAAAACAAGAATACCCAGTCACGAATATTTTGAAAGAGAAATCAGAACATCTAGAAGTTTTATTTTACCAAATAACTGTACCATTTATCATTAAGTCACGCATAATTATAGATACAAAGAAATTTCTTATGTCGCCTAAACTTAAGGTCCAAGAAGGCTCCTGTTATTTTTAGGCAAAATGAACATCAGCCTGCTTAAAAGACATTTAAGAGCAGCTTGACTTCTTTGGTCTATTTCTCTAATGATAACCTGGGAGAAAGGAAAAACTAAGAAGTCTTTCCAAGACATGGAGCATATTTTCATTGTTCTCTAAAGGAATACAATTTCCTCTTGTACTGTTTAGACAAAAATTCTTGACCCTACTTAAAAATCACTTAAGTAAACACACTAGCGTCACAGAAATTCATTATCACCACCCGCAACTGTATTGCCGCCCATTTTTTTTAAGGACCTTGTACCATTGGTTATTCCTCTTCTTTTCCTTGCTGACTTAACTTCTCCCTCTTTTGGAACCAGTTCCCCCTCAACCACATTCTATAATCTCATTATCAAAAAATAAAACTCAGCAGGGTGTGGTGGCTCTCACCTGTAATCCCTGCACTTTTGGAGGCCAAGATGGGCGAATCACTTGAGGTCAGGAGTTCGAGACCAGCCTGGCCAACATGGTGAAACCCCGTCTCTACTAAAAATACAAAAATTAGCCTGACATGGTGGCATGCACCTGTATTCCCAGCTACTTGGGAGGCTGAGGTGGGACAATCACTTGAACCCAGGAGGTGGAGGTTGCAGTGAGCCAAGACTGTGCCACTGCACTCCAGCTTGGGTGACAAAGTGAGACCCTGTCTTTAAAAAATAAAAAAAATAAATAAAATAAAAAAACTCAAACCAAAACATACAAGATACGTATCTCCTTTAGACCCCCAACTTCTCTCCAATGATGACTGTTCTGTTAGCCACTTTCCTTTACAGCTAAGCTTCTCGAATAAATGGTGACATGCACTTCAATTCACTCTGTCATCTAGTCTTAATTGGCTTCCATACGCTACATCAAAAAGACAGTTCGTCAAGGTCACCGCTGACCTTCATACTGCCAATCTAAATTTCAGCTCACCTCACTCCACCTTTCTCTGCAACATTTGGCAGAGTCCATCATGGCTTCCTTCTCGACAGACTCTCAGCTTGGCTTACAAGATGTCACACTCTCCTGGTTTCCATCCTAACTCTACCTGTACCACCTAAGTCTCCTTTGCTGGTTATTTTTCTATCAGTTGACTTCTGAACATTAAAGTTCTTCAGGGCTTAGTTTTGGACTCCATTCTCACTTCGCATTCTCTAAGCCAACTCATCTACTCCCATAGCTTCACACACCATCAAGATGATACCAACTCCTAAATTTGTATTTTCAGCTTCAATACAGGCTATTCAACTACCTCTGAACACCCTATCCAATGCCTGAACATACCCCTAAAATCTTCTCTCCTTGATCTCAACTTGTTTCTCCTCCAGCTCAATTTAAGCAAATGGCAATACCATCTTATTGGTTGCTTAAGGTATCAGCCCCCCTTCACTCATACTCTATCCATCACTAAGTCCTGTTACATTTACCACCAAATACGTCTTGAATCCACTACTGTCTTCCATTACCGTAGTTCTAGTCCAAGCCACATTCTCTCTCACCTGAACTTCTGGAATATTCCCCTCCCTGATCTGCCTGATTTTATTCTGGGGTCTTCTAATTCATTTTCTATACTGCAGCCAAAGCTGTTTTCAAATCTGAACATGCTGATCTTCATAGCTCCCTGAAGTGCTGCAGGGATATGCTGATGTGATCAGGCATTACTTATCTTAGTTCTGTTTCATGTACTATGGGCAGACCAGCCACATTCCTGTAGTATGGGCAGACTAGCCATATTCCTTCCTGTCTCTGGGCCTATGCACATACTGTTCTTTTTGGCCTGGAAGGACCTTATCTCCAGTGTCAACTAAAATGTTCTCTACTTCTTTTTATGGGAGTCTTCCCTGCCAAGTGGTACTTCCTATCCATTAACCAATTATTGTATCTTTTGAATTTCCTTTGTAAGAATAACCACAATTTATATTTGGTATGATCATTTAAAAAATATCTAATGCTCCTATGAAAGCTCCAAAAGGGGAAAGACCAAAACTATTTTGTCCAATATTGCATCCTGAATGCCTAGCAGTGAATGGCACATAGTAGGCACTAGTATTTGTATTTTTCAGCTTTCTTAGGGGTTGGTTACATCTTGAAAGCTCATTTGTGATGGGTGTTTAAATGACACAAGTTTGATACTGGCATTGACTCAGCAAGAAATATATTGAGAACATCATTTCCTGCTATAACTGAGGTGCAAAGCCCTAGGAACAGGGTAGTTACCTGATGATTCTGTTCTACTCCACGTCCTCCGTGCAGATGCAGTTGTCCCAGACCAACCTGAAAATGATCACAAACAAGGCAAAAGTAAGTGGTAGCATCTGGCACACAATTAAAATCAAACCAACAAGAAATGATTTGGTCGTAAAATGGTTTCTGTTCAGGACTCAAAAAACTAAAAGATTTAGTCTTAACTCCTGAAAATGTTATTCTACTTTAACCTAAAAATTTTGAAAAGTAAAAACGTATACTTGTAATTGCAAAGCACCATTTTCGGCCAGGTGCTGTGGGTCACACCTGTAACCTCGACACTTTGGGAGGTCAAAGGTGAATCACTTGAGCCCAGGAGTTCAAGAACAACCTGGGCATCATCGCAAAATCCTGTCTCTACAAAAAATAGAAAAATTAGCCGGGCATGGTAGCATATGCCTGTAGTCCCCACTACTTGAAAGCCTGAGGTGGGAGGATCACCTGAGCCTGGAGAGGTCAAGGCTGCAGTAAGCTGTGTTGTGCCACTGCACTCCAGCCTGGGTGACAGAGAGAGACGTTTTCTCAAATAAAAAACAGGCTAGGCACAATGGCTCATGCCTGTAATCCCAGCACTTTGGGAGCCCAAGGCGGGTGGACTCTCTAAGGTCAGGAGTTCAAGACCAGCCTGGCTAACATGGTGAAACCCCATCTTTACTAAAAATGCAAAAATTAGCTGGGTGTGGTGGTGGATGTCTGTAATCCCAAATACTTGGGAGGCTGAGCCAGGAGAATTGCTTGAACCTGGGAGGCAGAGGTTAAGGTGAGCCAAGATCATGCCACTGCACTCCATCCTGGGCGACAGAGCAAGACTTCGTCTCAAAAAACAAACAAATGAACAAACAAAACAAAAACCAAAAACACAAAGTATCCTGCTAAAGTGGAGGTGAAATCAAGGCATTTTCACATAAATTAAAACTGAATTTGTCCCCAGTGAACCTGCTCTAAAGGAAATACAAATGGGTGCTCTTCAGAAAGAAAGAAACTTACTAGAAGCTGGGAGATACAGTAAGAAATAAGAGCTGGCCAGGTGTGGTGGCTCATGCCTATAATCCCAGCACTTTGGGAGGCTGAGGTGGGCAGGATCACTTAGGCCAGGAGTTCAAGATCAGCCTGGCCAACATGGTGAAACCCCATCTCTACTAAAAATACAAAAAGTAGCTGGGCATGGTGGTGGACGTCTGTAATCCCAAATACTTGGGAGGCTGAGGCAGGAGAATTGCTTGAATCTGGGAAGCAAGAGGTTACGGTGAGCCGAGATAGTGCCACTACACTCCATCCTGGGTGACAGAGCAAGACTTCATCTCAAAAACACAAACAAAACAGAAAACAAAAATACAAAGTATCCTTCTAAAGTGGAGGTGAAATAAAGCATTTTCACATAAATTAAAACTGAATTTGTCCCCAGTGAACCTCCTCTAAAGGAAATACACAAATGGGTGCTTTTCAGAAAGAAGGAAAATTACTAGAAGCTGGGAGATACAGTAAGAAAGAGCTGGCCCAGTGTGGTGGCTCACGCCTGTAATCTCAGCACGTTGGGAGGCCGAGGTGGGCAGGATCACTTAGGCCAGGAGTTTAAGATCAGCCTACCAACATGGTGAAACCCCATCTCTACTAAGAATACAAAAATTAGCTGGGTGTGGTGGTGCATGCCTGCATTCCCAGTTATTTGGGGAGGTTAAGGCACCAGAATCGCTTGACCCCAGGAGGCGGAGGTTGTAGTGAGCCAAGACAGTGGCACTGGGCAACAGAGCAAGGATCTGTCTCAAAAAATTAAAAAAAAAAAAAAAAATAAAAAGCAATGAAAAGGTAAATTTGAAAATAAATATAAATTAAAATGGACTGTACAAAACAACAGTATCTCATGGTACCAAAAGATATAAAATCAAACACACACAGAAAACTCTGAGATCTCTGTGCTGTCCTGGAAATGGTAAAAGTGCTCATTGTACCAGACTTTGGTAAGTCAAGGATGCATGTTGTGATTGCTAGATAACCACTACAAGAGTAGCCATCATGCTAGCAGAGGGGAAGAGATGCAACAGGAAAAAGCACTCAAACCAAAAAAGGGCAAGAAAGGAGAGAAAAGTAAACACGAAAAGCAAGATACACAGAAAGCAAGTAAAACAGAAAATTTTAAGTAAATTAAATTTTACATTAGTGTAAAAATAAGACGTTGAACAAGTTTATTATAAGTCTATCAGCTAACATTTAGATCTACCTTTCACTACGTTTTTTTTTTCTTAAGACTCCACTGCTAGTCTTAAAACCAACTGTTCTTAATAAGTATCTAATGCTCATCTGTACATGTCCTAAATTAGAAATAATTGCCAACTTAGTGGAAAAAAATGTAAATGTTAAAGTTCTTTTTATTTTAATATCAAAAGAAGCCACAAAACGCGTGTGTGCACACATGGTACTTTGATGGACATTATACAATTTCCATTAAACGAGCTTACTTCTGTTCTTGACCTTGAGGAAATTATGATTTAAGATGAGCAGAAGAAAACATGAACGGTAAATAGCTCTGAAGAGCATCTGATATTGCAAATATTCCAGGGACTTCTTGTTTACAGAAAGTGACAGTTTTCATCATTGGTGACTCTAGTAAGAGCCTTCATCGTCGGTGTTAATGCTGCTCTGTTCAAGCAGTGATTTTTCAGCGGCAGTACATGGGAGAGTCACCTGGACAGTTTCAGGAACCAACGCCTAGGTCCCATCCCACACTAACCGAAATGGAATATCCTAAGAGTGTGGGACTCTTGGTATTTTTTTTTTTTAAGGGGCTCAGGTGATTCTAATACGTAGTTCATAATTGCTCAGGGCAATGAAAATGTAACTTACAGATATAAGTGCTTGCTCCTGTCCCCCACAGATTAAAATACACAATGCAGTAAAGATACTTGGTGAGATGTTTAAACACGTACCTGTGCTTGCACATCACCTTTTTCAGCTAGGAACTGGTAATATTGAATCAAATCTTCTTCTAGCATTCCACTGTTCATTCCTGGATTTTCCACTTCATCAGGCAGCCGTATTCTCTGTACTACTGAGCCTCCTGTTAGTGAGATATCACTAGCAACTGAAATAGAGGAATAAAATAATAAGATTGAGGAAAATCAGAAGAACTGTTCCAGAGAGAAGTACAATTCTAGCTGCCAAACGCTGACGAACACTATGTTAAAGGAATCTGTTTTTACGGTAGTCTATATAGATCGCAAATCAGTAATCTATTAATAAATTGAACTTTTTTCATAACATAAATAGAACCTAAAGCAAAAAATTATATTAAAAAAAGTACTTCTGAACCTTAACTAGTTTAAAGATGAGTCTACATAAAACAGCCATTTATAACACTTCCAATAGAACAATAAAAATAGAAATGTTTAAAGTTAATTTCATTTTTTTTTTTTCCTTGAAAGATAAAAGGGAAAACATAGATACCATGATTGGCAACAAGACGATAGTGAGTCAGTGCAGATTCACAACTCTGGAGGACGCCGATGCCAGCCCAGTATCTGTAACCCTGTAAAACAACTTCATGTGAGGAGGCAGCAGTTTCACGTACTTCAGTGGCATTCTTCGTGGAACAGATAAAGCTAAGTATACCCAGAATTTTGCTGTCATTTGATCCAAGTACACTAACACCTTATTTATGCTAAGTTTTAGGTTTTGAGGTAATTTATTCAGCAACTTCAACAAGAAGGCCATAGCTAAGAACAAAGAAATAAATAATGTAGTTCCTAGAGCAATCAAAATAGATGTTACAAACTTTATTTTTGAAGTGTGTGCATTTTACTTGTAAGAGAAAAATTATAAGGGCTTTTGCTTGGAACCAGTTTTAATCTTAAGACACAATTTTATCAAAAATGAGTTAATCTTCCAAATTAGCAAAGAAAAAGTAACAGCAAAATAGGGAAAATGAGACTATTGGAAGAAGGCAAAGTGCCACTAGCAATAAATGACCAGAATAAATGGGAAGACAGCTAATCATGAAGAGTAAAAAACAGAAAGTAGAGCTCTCTGGAGTCATTCTGCACAAATAACTTCATGAACTTTAACAACCTTTAGGGCACTGTTGCAAAATAATGTATAAATATTTCATGTTCTTTTTCTGTAGCCACTATTTATAAAATTTTGAAAAACTAAAGAAAATTTTTAAAAATTAAGATAATCTAAAAAATGATTCTGACAATTCCAACTCAGAGAAAATTTAAAAAGAGACATTTATCAGATCGCTCTTTTTAGGGGCAATCAGCCAAACTAATCATTTTAAAGAAAAACTGTGGACACCACCGATTTTCATTTACATGTAGATTCCATGTGTTATATCCATTAACAAGAATTTGAAGGAAGTTCAACTGAGTATTTGGTATTATTAGTACAAGCAAATCTCGATCATGAAAGCTGAAAAAGTTGTGGCTACTATAAACCACAAATTCGCCTGATATTAGTGTTATTAGCCTTCTACTAAAGTCTACTTACCAAAACCATGTGGGCTATTAGATTGCCCCCAAGAGCTCCAAATGTATAATATACAAGGGCCTGTGAAAGAACAAAAAATGTTTAACTGAACACAGGCACACATTTATTCAATTCAAACTGTAATATGCAATAAAGTTTTAATAGTATTACCTTTGCCTGACTTGAATTAACACCAAGTCCAGAGGCATAGAGAAAGCCAAGAGCCTGAAATAAATGATAAAGTAAGAAATCTTGAGTTGGTGAAGGTTTATCCAAGACAGACACAGTTTTATATACTACTAAAAAATACAAGAGTCTTTAAATGCTAAAAGATTTGAATTCAAGTATGTACAAACGTGGATTAAAGAGCCTTGGAAAAGCATTCAGGGTTTTACACATTACACAATTAAATTAAATGTAACATTAAAAAAAATTTTATTTATTTGTGGCCTTTTTTTTTTTTTTTTTGAGACAGGGTCTCATTCTGTCATCTAGGCTGGAATGCAGTGGCGTGATCTTGGCTCATTGCAACCTCTGCCTACTGGGTTCAAGTGGTTCTCCCACCTCAGCCTCCCGAGTAGCTGGGACTATGTAGAGGTGTATGCCACCATGCCCGGCTAGTTTTTGTATTTTTTGGTAGAGACAAGGGTTCACTATGTTGGCCAGGCTGGTCTCGAACTATTGACCTCAAGTGACCCACCCACCTCAGCCTCCCAAACTGCTGAAATTACAGGCGTGAGCCACTGTACCCGGCCACAATTAAATGTAACTTTTTTTTTCATAATTGAGATTTTATTGGTTGAAGATCAGTACAGACATTTCAATTTGTACATAATTCTTAACATATGTAACGAAATTCTAAAAAGCCATGTATTGTAATTCTTTTTTAAAGTTATTCCAGTGACTTTCCAGCTTAAAATTTGGAAGCAAATTTTCCTTAAGAGGCTATCAAGTACCAGTATCTTCACATGTTGCTCAGCTGTTTACATAGGGGCCACCAGTTCACAACTGAATAGCATATACACTACATATTCAAATTTGTAATCTTTCACAGCACAGTAACAAAGTTATTAGGAAAACAGGACTACCACAACCAAACATGTTACAGAGTGCACACAATTCTGACAGGGAGCGCCATGATCAAGGAGTGGTTTTCTTTAGGAAACAATTCTACTAAAAAACAACATGAGAATGGAAGTAATTTAAAATGTTCAAGACATTAAATGCAGGACTGACTCCATATTGCCATTTAATATGCTTTGTATTATAGGATATAAAAACTAACCCCCCATGTATGGAATATTAAGCTGACACCCGAGACAGTCAAAGCCTCCCATAATTCAATATCCCACAGTATTTTCTGGTTGTACCAAAAAATAAACCACCAGCAAATGATTTCACCTCTTAAAAAAAAGCATTTACACTTAAAAAATGGGATGAGGTGGGATTCCCTCCTTCTTAAAAATGTTTCTAGAGCTACTAAAAAACTTGCATTTACAAAATAGTTGATAAAAATATTCCTCTGGATTGTACAAGAAGGGAGACAGGGACCACTGGTAAGACATGGTATATGTATTAATCAGACTTGGCTTCTTTCTCTCCTGCTTCATCAGAGGCTGGACTCTCCTCAGTTTTCGTTTCCCCGCTTTCTACAGGTAAATCTTCTTTAGTTTCTTGGTTAGCCACTTCGGCCTGATTTCCCTTTGCTCCACTTTTCCCTTTTGTTTGCACTTTTTTGTCTGAAGCTTCGCTGTTGCCTTTTTCGGTTTCGCTTCCACTTTTGCAGGAGGTTTAGCTGACAACCGCGCCAATCTCCTCTTGGGCTCTTCCTTGGCGGCCCCTTCGCAGAGTTGACCTTCCTCCTGGGCATCCTGGCGGCAGGGAAGGTGCGTGCCGGGTGCCTGTGGGCTGCTGCGCGCAAAGAGCCTTCGCGAAACTGGGCTGCCTGGCCACTACCACTCCTCCCGCAGCGCGAGGTTCTGAGACCCACAGCGGGGGCGGTGGGAGAACCGGATCAAATGTAACTTTATTTTTATTATTTTTTTTGAGACAGAGTCTTGCTCTGTCGCCTAAGCTGGACTGCAGTGGCGCAATCTCGGCTCACTGCAGCCTCTGCCTCCTGGGTTTAAGCAATTCTCCTGCCTCAGCCTCCCGAGTAGCTGGGATTACAGGTGCTGCCACCATGCCCAGCTAATTTTTTTTTTGTATTTTTAGTAGAGACGGGGTTTCACCATGTTGGCCAGGCTGATCTTGAACTCTTGACCTTGTGATCCGCCCGCCTTAGCCTCCCAAAGTACTGGGATTACGGGCGTGAGCCACCGTGCCCAGCCAAATGTAAGTTTAAACAACAAATGTTTAGCTTGAAAACAATTTAATATTAACTAGAAAGACAAAGCTGAATACATGTAAACATGACTTTATGAACAACCATTATGAAGACAACTCCCATTATCGGTACATCAGCATATTTCTCTATATATGTAGAGAGGAATACGCTATGAAAACAGAGAAGATATGAATTACCAATATAAACTATCCCAGATATAAAAAGAGGCAGCAAGGGGTCAAGTTGAAGGGGTCAAAGGAGAAAGGCTGCTCTACAATGTTAGAGCACACATGATTTTCTAAAAATAAAAACAAAAAAATGGAACAAACAATGTACTGCTGAAGTTCAACCTTTTCAATCCTTTGCCTTCTGTGGATCGTCCTTGTTGTTGGAAAGTATAAGCTAACGTGACAAAGGCAGGTGTGGCAGAGACTGCAGTGCTCACTGAAATCATGAGCTCCTCTACATTTCCCAGCTTCTCTGGAGAATCACATGCCTGGGATATGGCTGTCAGGGATATAAGCCTGAAAACATCCTATTGAATCCTGAGGCTCTCTTTTCTTACTTCATTGTGGCGTGGAAGCCCCGTGTAGCAATCACTGTACATAACAGAAACAGCCCATGACCAGGAGTCACTATTCAGAAAAGAGTGATGCCAACAGGAGAGCTACATCAAATCTAGCATGAGCAAGAAACAACTGTCTGTTATTTCAGACAGTTGCAGTTAAGCCACTGTGATTTTCAGGTTTTGTCTGTTGCATCAACTAGAATTAATTTTCATGGAGAGAATGCTTTGCAACATATAAAGTGCTGTGGTTTTGTAAGGTTCTAATATTAGAGGGAACTGATGCCTTATAAAGTAAAACCATTCTTCAGAGCAGAACGCCTCTGAAAATAAAGAATATATATGTTTTTATATAAACTGATTCACGCAAAGAAGGGAAAAAGCTTTGAAAACAAAGGGGAACCATTAAGACATAATCTGTTTATAATAAAATACTGAGGAAAGAGCTGCAGAATTGTTAGGTATTCAGTTCTAAGAAAACAATTGCTATGACTCCTGTTATTGGTCATATAGTTTGAAAACAGGCTTTCCTCGTGATTAGGTATTTCATTAATCTTTAAGCAAGTCTCACAGCTTGAATAAACTTGAATTACTGAAGGAATTTTAAATAAATATGATGGTCCCCTAAATCCAGGTGTCAATCTTAGCATTATTAATGGGGAAACAACCAGATATGTTATCAACTGATGTGATACAATGTAGAATACAGAACATCCCTTGTAATGTAGTCTGGCCAAAAATATTTTACTTGTGTTCATCAGCTTTTAGCCGTGACATCCTATTGACAGGAAATACAGGTGATAAAGAAACAAACTAAAAGCCACCATGAAAAAACAAACTGAAGTAGGATATTCCGCAGAAAAACTGTGCCTATCTCTAATACAGACAAAAAAGGCACTGGGGTATACTAGATAACAACAAAATATAAGGTCGAGTCCTGGATAGAATACTGGTTTGGACAAAACAGGTATAAAGAAAATTTTGGGGTTCAACATCATATGAACATAGTGTGGATATTATGTGACTTAAAATGTGCTGGGATGAAAAGGTAAAGTTCTAGAACAATAGTGATATCTCATTTTAATAAAAATATGTGTATATATACATAAAGAGAAAGATCTATTATAGAAGGATATGCATGCACTAACACATTATTACTCATATTTGGGTGGTACATATGTGATGTGTACTTCTTAGTTTTGTTAGTTTGTATTTCTAGTTTCCTGTAATGGACATGTACTGCTTCTGTAATAAAATACTTTTAAAAAAAAAAAAAACAAGATTAACAAGAGCTGCAACATCTGAACTTTGGAAAAATGCAATGGTGAGTAATTTCAGATAAAAAATAATTAGCTTCATATTTCATTCTCTACGGATCTAATCTGGAAAACTACAAATGTAATTGTGGCAAGGCACAACTGCAAAAATGTCTTCATTGACTATAAATGTTCCCAGACTAAGGAAAAAGACTATCCAAGAAGACTGATAAAATGGTTAGCCACAAAATTAGTATTTAAAGATACTTTATCTTCCAGTCTGACTTTTTAAAAGAAGTCAAGACATAAGAGAGTACATTGCTTTTAAAATGAACAAGTGCTACATGCAGAGAGATTCTTCACTGAGAATGTACTTACAGTCTGTCCCTTGGGAGAGCCTTCCTCAGTCAGCTTCTCAAACATCTCTCTTGCTGCCTGGATATTCTGTGGCAAGTAATCACCAAATAAAAGAGCATATGACACTCTCTCCAGGGCTTTGGTATGGTTCATGCCCGCTGCCTTCTGAAGATACCGATAAGCTCTTTAAATGTAAACAATTAAAAACCAAATTAGTAATGTTCTGAAACTGCCGTTTTTTTGATCTACTAAAATGCAGCATAATTTCCTTATGTTACAAAACCCCTTTGATAACCTTTTGAGATACGGAGTTTCACTCTTGTTGCCCGGCTGGAGTGCAACGGCATAATCTCGGTTCACTGCAACCTCTACCTCCTGGGTTCAAGCAATTCTCCTGCCTCAGCCTCCTCAGTAGCTGGGATTATAGGTGTGTGCCACTGCACCTGTCTAATTTTGTATTTTTAGTAGAGATGGGGTTTCACCATGTTGGTCAGGCTAGTTTCAAACTCCTGGCCACTTCAGCCTCCCAAAGTGCTGGGATTACAGGCATGAGCCACTACGCCCAGCCACCCCCTCTGATAATCTTATTTCTATTTGGTCATGTTGCTTATATATGTAAAAAACATCCTGCTTTTTTATTAAAAAAAATTTTTTTTTGAGACACGGTCTTCCTCTGTTGCCCAGGCAATCACAGCACACTGCAGCCTCTCTACCTTCTAAGATCAAGTGATCCTCCCACCTCAGCCTCCCAAGCAGCGGGACCACAGTGTGCACCATCATGCCTGGCTAATTTTTAATTATTTTTTTAGAGACAGGGTTGCACTATGTTGCCCAGATTGCCTGGCTATTTTGTTTTTCATATGAGGTACCAGTTCTCCCTGTTATCCTAATATCTTGAAATAGTCTAATTATACTAACAGTAATTCTAAAAACTTCTATTAAAAAAAGTTAACCAGATTTGCAGTAAGACATTACAATATGATGGTGTCCAGTATACGATCTAAAAATAACCATTGCAATTTTCTTTTTAAACCTTTGCAGACTGTAAAAATGTCAGCTGAAATTAAAAGGACATAAGATGTTACGAGATAATCACTTGTTCTGTTTTTTTCCCAAGCACAAATTCCTAAATTCCAGTCAAATATTACAAAGCAAAACCAAAAAAACGTACTTGACAACAATTCTTTTTGTTTTATGTCATTTTGAATTACAAATAGTATATGCATTCTTGGTTCTTAGAAACTACTACAACTTGAGTCAATCATTGCCATTTTACTCACTGTTACTGTAATCAGTATGTGTAACAATTTTACCTTTAACAAACTAAAGTGTGGTAAAAGCAATGCTACTAATGCCCGCAAGTCATATTACGTTTTCTTGTAATGGAACTTAAAAAAATCTTCTGTGTCTCTGGTAGTCCATTTTTTAAATAATGTAGTTGCTATTTGTCTCAGTAATGGCCTGTCTTGGGGAAAAAGTGGACTTAGCAGTGCTACCTACTCTCTTTTTTGGCTTTTCTTATTGCTTCCATTAAGGATTTTCATTCCAGTTTGATACATCATTTCTGCTTCCTGCATCTGCCGTCTCTTAGCAGCCTCTTCTTCAGCTAAAAACAAAATGTCACATGCATTTAAATGGATTTTAATTCTACACCAATTATCAACCATAAGTATTTATTCTTTCTTTTGGGCAGTCATACAAACGTAATGAATGATCTTTCACTATTCTCAAATACGATCCTAAAAACGCTTATGTGTGGCCTTTACATGACACAAGATAAAACTTAAAAAAAATATATATATATATATAAAAAATTCATTGAAATCACTTTCTTATAGAAATACCAATACCAAGCTACTCTTAGAGGGTACTTTTCTGTTAGAAATGCTAACTTTTAAAAATATAATTCAACTAAAATTTCAGATTATATGTGATATGGTTTGGATCAGTGTCCCCACCAAATCTCACACTGAACTGTAATCCCCAGTGTTGGAGGTGGGGCCTGGTGAGAGGTGACTTAATCATAGGGATGGTTTCTCATGAATGGTTTAGCACCATCCCCTTGGTGCTGTTCTTGTGATAGTTAAGTTCTCACGAGATCTGGTCATTTAAAAGTATGTGGCACCTTGCTCCTCACCATCTCTCTCGCTCCTGCTCCCACCATATGAGATGGCTGCATCTCACATGGAAGTTTCCCAAGGCCTCCCCAGAAGCCAAGCAGATGCCAGCATCATGTTTCCTGTACAGCTTGCAGAACCGTGAGCCAATTAAGCCTCCTTTCTTAATAAATTTCCCAGTCTCAGGTATTTCCTTATAGCAGTGTGAGAATGGACTAATACAATATGCCAAGGTCAGCTAAAATAAGGTCCGGACATTAGAACACAGTAGTCAGAAAAATGCTGTTATATCCAAAGGACACTTCAGCTCTATTGGAAATACTGTATATCTTTATGAGGATAAAATATTTGATTAACTATATAATACAAATTAGTAAAAAATTGATTTTTATTAAATATAGAAACTGATTTAATGTTTAAGTTCACCAATTTTTCAAAATCATATAACACTGAAAATCACAGAACTGTTAAAGATTTTTCAAAAGTTATTTTGCTACTGTAAGAACTCATCAAAAGAAACATATTTCATTAGAACCAGTATTTATAGAAACAGAAGCAAATTCTTCTTATAATATAAAAAAATTCTGGTGCATTAACTGGAGTACCCAGTCACACTGGCCTACATCTAAAGATGCACTATATTTGATGTGCTTGCTCTTTTAGGATTGCCCAAATACTCTGTAAAAGCCATTTTTTTAAAAAAATTGGTATTTAATGGGTTATGTTCAAGATTTTCTGTTGTTTTTTCATAGTTAGAAAGTTTTTCCTGAACATAGCTTTCCTTAGAGGTCCCCATCTTTATGACATTAACACTAAAGATGGTTAAATATACTGTATTTGTCAAATGTTACCCTGGCATAGCATATTTCACCCTAAGTATTTTTTAAAAGTTATTTATTTTTCTTCTAATCACTATTAATCTTCTCCATAATGGCCCAGTTTCCTTTACTGTCCCCCAAAAGTTTTATGTTAATTTACCAGCCTGAAGGGTTTAACAAAACAACCTGTGTATACCAATGGAAAACCTTCTCCAAAAAAAACGTGAGTGTGACTTGAATGACACAGCCTGAAACTAAATACACCATATGCTTCCCACTCTTAAGTCCACTCTTTAAGGCTATAACGACATTAGCAATGTTGGCCATTTCTGACCAATGTGGAAAAGGATGACTAGAAAAAGGCCTTATAAACATTGCCCTAGACATAAAGCAATGCAGATCTGCCTCCTACTGAGCAATACTTACTTTCACAAAAGCCCCACTTTTCATCTGCTTTGTAGTCATAGGTTGTAGCACACCACAGTCTGCCATCTTCCCTCCCATCTGATGTACATTCATCATATTCCTTATCTAGGAAAAGAAAAGGGAAGTGGCAGGGCTCCCCATGTGCTGTGCCTTCAATGGCAGTCAAAGCTGGAATGACAAGAAATAAAAATCTCAACATGAACAACACCTCTGGTATTCATGATTCAATGCCATCAATTTTGGCTGTTAGAATTTGAAGCAAAGATTCATGATGCTTGATTTGTAATTGGGAACATAAAAGGGCTAGCAAAGATTTTCATTAGGGAGGACTTGGTTTAGTTAATTTAGTGAGCATGGCTAGCTGATTACTTAGCATCTGTGTCTAGGTTAGACTTTCTGAAGTTCCTGATATATAACCTTAGAATATTAAAAGTCTACTGTAAAACTCCCGCCCAAAAAGCAAGCACAAAAAATAGGCAAAATGCAAGTGAATCAATTCTACTGCTCAGCAAAGCTCTCCTTGTTTCTGAATGCCAGAAGTCAATTTCTTCAGTAATACAGAGTTATATAGGGAAAATGCTCCCCCCAAGGCAAAGTTAACCACTCACACACTCCTCTGCAATCCTGTGGCATTTTATTACAGTACTTATCCCATGTATGGAAGTTACTTCTTTACCATACTCTGGTTCTCATTGGACTTTGAGCTTGTAAAGGGTAGAGACTGCATCTGTAATTTATTCTATAAATTATTTCTGAGTATCTCTTAGGTGTTGGAAATTATGCTAGGTGCTAGAAATGAGGTGGATCAGAGGTCTCTGCTACACACAACTTACTGCCTAGCCAGGAAGGGAGATATTAAGCAAATGTGTGATGGATGCTATGGAAAGGAAAGCCTCCCCTCTCAGGAACTGAGGTTTCAACTGAACCTCAAGGGCGTGCAGGAGTAGCAGTGAATGAAAGGCTCGGGGGTGGGGTGGGTAGGAGTACTCTAACAGGTGCTAAGGTGACAAAAATCAATGAGTGGCAAAGTGGACAAGAGAAGAGGCTAAAGCTGCATGAGGAAGCCAGGCTGGGGAAAACTTTACAAGTCTTAATAAGGAGTTCGAACTTTTATCCTGAGAACAACGGAAACTCACTGAAAAGTTTTGCGTAGGAGTGACATGCTCACATTTTGTTAAAAGAGTGGAAAGTATGTAAAAAGTAAGGCTGGATGTAAGGTGACCAGTTTAAAGGTTGTAACAATAGTCTGAGAGGCACTGGTAGCCCAGAGAGGGGAATGGAATGGAAGATGTGGATGTACTCAAGTGATGTTAAGGAGGTAGATATGGTACCACTTTCTAGATGTGTGGATAAGAGGAAAGTTGAGTCGAGGAAGACACCCAGATGCTTTAAGGGAACATACATGGTTGCCCTTAATAAGATACAGAATTCTAAAGGAGGAGTAGGTTACCGGGTAGGTACTGCTATATTCAAGGTGGCTACTAAACAAACAAACAAACAACAAACAAAAAAAAAATCCCACAAAAAACAACAGCAAAAACAAAAAATCACAAGTGAAAATGTTTTAGGCATGTTTCAGTCATAGATTAAAAAAAAAAAAATTCTCCAGTACACAGATAATAGTTGAATTCAAGGGTATGCATAAGAATGCTGCATGAGATGTATATGAGAACACCAGAGGTCCAGGATTAAGCCTAAAACCATACACAGTAGGTATGAGCCCATGTCAACTTCCACTGGTCGCTTTTACATGGAGAATTTAATTGGGTAGCAGAGCTCGGTGATGAAGGGTCTAGGTTCTGGAGTCAGAACATTTGATGCAAATCCTACCACTTATTAGCTGTGTGCTTGGAGCAAATTATTTAATCTCTTAAGATTACTTAGCGATAACTTCCTTATCTCCAAATAGGAATAACAGTCCTTATTGCATTGAGTTGTTTGCAAAGAATGACTGAGATAATACATGTAAAGGATTCATTATGGTGCCTATCACTTTAGGTAATAAGAGTCCAAGAGATGACAGCTGCTATTATTATTATGGGCACCCCTGCTCTGAAGGCTAGAAAGTATCCCTTCTTTCTTTCCAGTGTAAAAAAATGCATATCCTACTATACTAATTTAAAAAATATTTTCAATAAGCTATGAGACACAAAATGAATTTCAAATGGTTTACACCAAGTAAATGTCACTCATCCTGGTAATAAGAGGCAAATAACTTTTTTACCTTTGCTTTGTCTATGTTTTAAAGCTGGAGGGATCATGCTACCTGACTTCAAACTATACTACAAGGCTACAGAAACCAAAACAGTATGGTACTGGTACCAAAACAGAGATATAGGTCAATGGAACAGAACAGAGTCCTCAGAAATAATACCACACATCTACAGCCATCTGATCTTTGACAAACCTGACAAAAACAAGAAATGGGGAAAGGATTCCCTATTTAATAAATGGTGCTGGGAAAATTGGCTAGCCATAAGTAGAAAGCTGAAACTGGATCCTTTCCTTACTCCTTATACGAAAATTAATTCAAGATGGATTAGAGATTTAAAATGTTAGACCTAATACCATAAAAACCCTAGAAGAAAACCTAGGTAATACCATTCAGGACATAGACATGGGCAAGGACTTCATGTCTAAAACACCAAAAGCAATGGCAACAAAAGCCAAAATTGACAAATGGGATCTAATTAAACTAAAGAGCTTCTGCACAGCAAAATAAACTACCATCAGAGTCAACAGGCAACCTACAGAATGGGAGAAAAGTTTTGGAATCTACTCATCTGACAAAGGGCTAATACCCAGAACCTACAAAGAACTCAAACAAATTTACAAGAAAACAAACAAACAACCCCATCAAAAAGTGGGCAAAGGATATGAACAGACACTTCTCAAAAGAAGACATGCATACAGCCAACAGACACATGAAAAAATGCTCGTCATCACTGGCCATCAGAGAAATGCAAATCAAAACCACAATGAGATACCATCTCACACCAGTTAGAATGGCAATCATTAAAAAGTCAGGAAACAACAGGTGCTGGAGAGGATGTGGAGAAATAGGAACACTTTTACACTGTTGGTGGGATTGTAAACTAGTTCAACCATTATGGAAAACAGTATGGTGATTCCTCAAGGATCTAGAACTAGAAATACCACTTGACCCAGCCATCCCATTACTGGGTATATACCCAAAGGATTATAAGTCATGCTGCTATAAAGACATATGCACACGTATGCTTACTGCAGCACTATCCACAATAGCAAAGACTTGGAATCAACCCAAATGTCCATCAGTGACAGATTGGATTAAGAAAATGTGGCACATATACACCATGGAATACTATGCAGCCATAAAAAAGGATGAGTTCATGTCCTTTGTAGGGACATGGATGCAGCTGGAAACCATCATTCTCAGCAAACTATCGCAAGAACAGAAAACCAGACACCGCATGTTCTCACTCATAGGTGGGAATTGAACAATGAGATCACTTGGACTCGGGAAGGGGAACATCACACACTGGGGCCTATTATGGGGACGGGGGAGGGGGGAGCGATGGCACTGGGAGTTATACCTGATGTAAATGATGAGTTGATGGGTGCTGACGAGTTGATGGGTGCAGCACACCAACATGCACAAGTATACATATGTAACAAACCTGCACATTGTGCACATGTACCCTACAACTTAAAGTATAAAAAAAAAAAAAAAAAGGGATCTCTAATGCAATGTATAGGCAAGGAATCCTTTAGTAACAACTTCAGAAGAGTCATTCTGACTACAGAATTTGGAAAGGACATCCCGATACACTGCTACTAGATCCAAACCTGCTGCTGCTTTAGAAAGTGTCTGAGAGTCAGGCATGGTGGCTCATGCCTGTAATCCCAGCTTTTTGGGAGGTTGAGGTGAGCGGATCACTTGAACCCAGGAGTTTGAGACCAGCCTGGGCAAAATTTAAAAAAATACTAAAAATTCAAAAAATTAGCTGGGCGTGGCAGTAGACACCTGTGGTCTCAGCTACTTGGGAGGCTAAGGCAGGAGGATCCCTTGAACCTGGGAGGCGGAGGCTGCAGTGAGCTGAGAAAGTGTCTGTAGAACTGCAGTTTGTAAACCTGAATTTCAAATTAAATAGCAAATGACGGTTTATAAGAATACTTCTATGATAATAGAAATCTTTGTCTTAAAAACGAATAGCTTATCATAGGAATTCTAGTTTGCCAAAACTTATATTTTCTAAGTATTTCAAATATATGAAATAATTCCTTTTCATGTGATGAACTATATGACAGAAAAGAAACCGGAGAGAGTAAAAAATTTTTTGACAACAAAAGGTTTTCATCTACTGCTGATTCAGCACTGACATAAGCAGGAAGAAACCTCAGGAGGCACTTGCTTCAATTTAGTCAAAACTGCAACCTGTCAAAATAATTCATTAGTGAGTTACTACAATGAAAATTTGTTTCTCTCAGCTACCTTCTCCAAGGGAAATCACAATATGGAAAGTGTTATTACCTTTTAAACCTGTTTTAAAATCTTCCAAAAGTTATTGGTTGGGACTCCCTAGTTTCAAATTGATTATCTCAAACAGAAACTCCTCACAATAGTTTTAATTTCAGTTAATTTTCTTTCTATGGAGAAATTCTGCAATAATTTCAAAGCCATCCTTTTAAAAACCTCCACAAGAACAGTGTCAATTTTAAAAACAAGGCAATCACTGCTCCGGTATAATGAAGCTGACAGGTTATGCAATTTAAATTAGCGATAACCAGTAATCAAATCTGACACCATGAAAGGGAAAAATGGGTTCTCAGTTCTGCAGCTTCATGTAAAATTCACATTTTCTAAATAATGAATCATATTTTGGCTCTACAATTAGTGACACAGTATCCCAATCTATTTGGACCTCAAGAGTAAGATATTTATAGTACAGAACTTATTGTAATACTGAACAGAATGCTTTACACTTCAACTGGTAGAAATCTGCTCTTGCAAAGTCAATTAAAATCAGTCAAGAAAGTAAGAAAAAGCAAAAAGCAAAACAGAACTGAAAATATTCAGTGTTGGCCAGAAGATGGGTAAATGAGTATGAAGACAGTGTCTGACAGTCAGGCACGGTGACAATGGCTCATGCCTGTAATCGCAGCAAGTGAATATATTAATACAATCTCTTCAAGAGGGGCATTTGGTAATACCTATTAGAATGTAAAGGTCCATATCTTTAGATCCAGCTTTTCTACTTCTAGGATGTTTACTTAAAAAAAAGCTCCCAAAAACACACAAAGAGATTATGTGCAAGAGAGTACTTGTACAGTATCCTAATTTTAAAAACATAAAACCAAATGAACTCAAAGATCTACTGATAGGAAACTGGGAAATACACTATGGGGCAGCCATTAAATGAAAACCGGGGCATTGTCAACATGGAAGGATTTAAAGGTCCCTAGAGAGTAGTGGAGGGGGCGGGGGGGGAGGGGGTGGGGTGGGGAAGAGGATCAAAGGCTGAGTCCTGAGGCAAGCTCGGTTTCACCATCAGACAAATTCTCAGGAATCAGCAGCCAAGTGAAGAAAGTATCTTCAGGGAAAAGAACGATACTAGTGAGGGGTTAAGATGAGGACCAGGAACCAACCAGGTATTCAGCAATTAGAATGTGACTGGTGGAAAAGAGTAGATTTAGTAGTCTGGAGAAGGCTCAAGTCTTGCTGGAGCTGGATTAGAGAACAGGAAGAGAGAAAGCGAAATCAGTGATTAAAGAGAACCCTTTCAAAGAATTATGCTACAAATGGGAGTAGAGGAGTGGGATGGTAGCTGGAGGGGGACTAAGGAACATAAGATTTTTGTTTTTAACAGATAAGATATTACAATATGCTTGATGCTTGAACACTGAAGGAAAGAATCCAAGAGATAAAAAAGGTAAACATGGCTAGAATGCTGATCTCTCTCTCTCTATATATATATTAAAGGCTAGGGGAATATAAGCACATCTTTTTCGCACTTTCAATTGTAAAATCAGAACAAAAACCTAAAAGTTAATTTCTTGATCTATACAGATAAACACAAATAATTTAGCTTTACAAGTTTCTCATTTTAAGAACTTTTACAGTTTACATGGGTGATCTTTAAATAAGAAAATTACCCATTTAATCATGCTGTTTCTCTGAAGCAATCTGATACTTCCAAACATAGAGTACTAAGTAGCATATGAATCAAATATACCTGTAGTCAAAGATAGCTGAGAAACAATTATTTAATGTTAAAAAGCTACCAACCTCCAGACAACTGTCATAGTGTTCATCAATTTTGGTAAACACTGAAATAAAAGCTCAATCAAGCAAACGATTGTCACCAAAAAAAAATCTCCCAAGGACTAAGAACAAAGCACCAGTACATACGGTTTAAAGGAAACAAAGTACTTGATTTAAAGTAAATGATACAGGACAAATGATATGGGCAGTATTTTACTGTTGTCTAGGAAAATGCTATAGTAATATTTTGGGGAAAATATCAATAGTACGTAATTTGCTACAGACTGCTTTCATCAAAAGTTGAAAACTGCTAAATAAGGTCTAGAAACTATCTTTGTAAATAAACACACACTATACGAAGAAAGCCACTGTTTTATAGATTACAATGCATTTTTCAGAAGATGTATTCATATGTAGAATGAACAAAATGTTAAGATCAGGGTTCATACAAAGTTCAGCTCTTTCTATGAGAAGCAACTAATCATTTTAAAACACAAAGAGAAAGAAGCCCAATAACTGGCCCATGTGACCAGAATAAAGTGGCAAACTTCATATTAATCAGGTGACAGGCACTGTCAAAAACCATCCAGAGTAAAACTTGCTCAGGAAAGCTGCTATTTGAGAACAGTGGGTTTCTCTAAACAATGGCTTTTAAAGACAGGTGGGTTTTCAAAGCTGTGGTGTGGCTGGGATCTACAAGGATGGTCTCCTAAAGGAGTTTCCTTGCACAAATAATTTTCTTGTAAAACCAAATCAAACCAAAGAAACAACAATAACAAAAAAAGTCTTTTCATGAAAGTCAGGACCTGCTGCAGGCAACTGCCTATGTCTTCTATCTTCTGTTTAATCTGATTGCTAGGATAAAGGTCGTTCCTTCCCTGCCATCCCCACTTAAGCAACAATGAAGTAGAAATCATTCTATTGCTCAACAACTTGCTGCAGAACCTAATTTTAAGCAAGATGTAGTCAGTTTAAACTCAGTTCCTTTTGTGCCATTTAAAATAGACCAAGATGCCAATTACTCTATTTTTCTTTTTAAAGGCTATAAGGATGTGTTTACTGCAGAGACAAACAGTAAGAAAGTATACAAAATTAAAGAAAAATGACAGTTATCTTTACCTATCACTTCAAGTTATTTCTGTCTAGAGGTAATGACAGTTAGTGAAAAAAGTTCTGGACCTTTTTCAGTTGCAAACTTATTTTTACAAATGGCTTATTTTCACATAAAGGATTTGGGATGGTTAATTTTGTGTGTCAACCTGGCTGGGCCATAGTGCCCAGATATTCAGTATATCATTGTTTTGGATGTTTCTATGAAGGTGATTTTTGGATGAAATTAATATTTAAATTGGTGGACTCTGAATAAAGCAGATTATCCTCCATGATGTGGGTGGATGTCGCCCAATCAGTTGAAGGACTGAGTAGAAAGAAGACTGAACCCTATAAAGAAGAAATTCTCCAAGCAAATGGCCTTTGGTTCTGTTTCTCTGGAGAACTGTGACTAATACAAGATCATACTAACTGAACTACTTTTCAATAGGACATTTTTTTGCTTAACATATCATTGACAATCTTGTAGGTGGCAGACAGCGCAGACTGCCTCATTACCGATTCTGAACCACTTCCCCAGATGACAGTTTCAGAATTCTCCTAGTGTCTTCCGAAAATGCTTCTGCTTTTCTGATGCAGGCAACATTTCTTCCTGAGGACCCAGGCCCCAAAGGTGCAGCCACTATCAGATTTGACCACATGGAACAAACATGAAGATGAAGCCAGTCTACTTGAGGAGCTGAACAGAAGAAAGGGAGAGCTGGAGTCTCTGATGGCACAAGTCCTGAACTGCCTACCTGTGTTCTACTTACATGAGCCAAATAAACCTCTGGTTTTGCCACTGTCTGACGGATTTTCTTATTTACAAGAAAACATGCTCCTTTTAAAATGGCTGAGTATTCTATAACAGGCAATACCACAAAGTAATCATTCTCCTTATGATGGCCATTTTTACTGAGATGATATGCAGAAAATAGTTAGCACAGCAAGTCTAACTAGTTATCCTTTGAAAGACTGCTTATGACGTGGCTGTCAGTTGCCATCAAGGAACTTAGATTTTGGAAGGGTTCCCACTGAGAGGTGAAGTCAGCTGGGCTTCTGGGTAGGGTGGGGACTTAGAGAACTTTTCTGTCTAGCTAAAGGATTGTAAACACACCAACCAGTGCTCTGTGTCTAACTAAAGGTTTGTAAACATACCAATCAGTACTCTGTAAAAATGCACCAATCAGCGCTGTGTCTAGCTAAAGGTTTGTAAATGCACCAATCAGCACTCTGTAAAAACAGACCAATCAACTCTTCGTAAAATGGACCAACCAGCAGGATGTGGGCGGGGCCAAATAAGGGAATAAAAGCTGGTTACCTGAGCCAGCAGCAGCAACCCGCTTGGGTCCCCTTCCACACTGTGGAAACTTTGTTCTTTTGCTCTTCACAATAAATCTTGCTGCTGCTCACTCTTTGGGTCTGCGCTACCTTTATGAGCTGTAACACTCACTGCAAAGGTCTGTGGTGTCACTCCTGAAGTCAGTGAGACCATGAACCCACTGGGAGGAATAAACGACTCCAGACACGCCACCTTTAAGAACTGTAACACTCACTGCGAGGGTCTGTGGCTTCATTCCTGAAGTCAGCGAGACTAAGAAGGAATAAATTCTGGACACATTTTGGTAACCATGAAGGGACAATCACCAAGCAGTGAGTACCATCAGACCCCTTTCGCTTGCTATTCTGTCCTATTTTTCCTTAGAATTCGGGCACTAAATACCGGCACCTGTCGGTCAGTTAAAAGCGACTAGCGTGGCCACTGGACTAAAGACATGGGTGTCAGGCTTTCTGGGAAAGAGCTCTCTAACAACCCCCAACTCTTCGGAGTTGGGAGTGTTGGTTTGCCTGGAACCAGCTTCTGCTTTCCCTGTACTTCTGGGCTGAGCCGAAGGTGGACAGAGAGGAAAGCCATTCAGTTCCGGGGTCTGGACAACAAGTTGGTTGACCTTGTGGCCATGAGTGGAACTCTCAAAGTCACGTTGCCCAAGTGAGACTCACCCATCTATCCTATCTAACCTGACCCTTGCCTCCTGGGTCCTAATGCTTGTCAGACAAACTTCCTCTCGCCTCTCTTCTCTGAGGCTAGTCCTGCTTCTAAAAACCACTCCCTATCTCTGGTGCTTTTCTAGTTTCTCCTATAAGAATGATTTCTAGTATATACTCCAGGACTCTATTCCCTTCTTTAGGCACCTGGGCTCACTAGTCAGAGACACACAATTTTTGTCCAAAGCCCAGTCGGGGCGGGGCACTATCTTATCTGGAATTTTAGGATCCCTCCTCAGGCTAGCGGGCCTAACAAAAGCTATTCCTGAAGCTAGGATATGGGGAGCCTCAGAAATGATATCCTTCTGATTCAAGTGAGGACAAAAGGCATCACTCTTCCAACTCTGGAGATCCTTCCCCTCACTTAGGGTATGCCCCACTTCAGTTTTGGGGCATAATATCTTTATAGGATATGGGTAAAGTCCCAATACTAACAGGAGAATGCTTAGGACTCTAAAAGGTTTTCGAGACTGCGTCAGTAAGGGTCATTAAATCTGATTTTTCTCGGTCCTCTTTGTAGTCTAGGAGTACAGGCAAGGGTGCAGGTTTTCGAGAATGCATTGGTAAAGGCCACTAAATCTGACCTTCCTTAGTCCTTTTTGTGGTCTAGGAGGAAAACTAGTGTTTCTGCTGCTGTGTCGATGAGCTCAACTATTCCGATCAGCAGGCTCCAGGGACCGTTGCGGGTTCCTGGACAGGGAGAGAACCAACCCAAAACCACGGGCAGTTTGGTCTTTCAGATGGGAAACAGGCATCAACAGGCTCACCCATGAAATGCATCCTAAGCCATTGGGACCAATTTGACCCACAAACCCTGAAAAAGAGGCGGCTCATTTTTTTCTGCACTATGGCCTGGCCCCAGTATTCTCTCTGATGGGGAAAAATGGCCACCTGAGGGAAGTATGAATTATACTACTATCCTGCAGCTTGACTTTTCTGTAAGAGGGAAGGCAAATGGAGTGAAATACCTTATGTCCAAGCTTTCTTTTCATTGAAGGAGAATCCACAACTATGCAAAGCTTGCAATTTACATCCCACAGGAGGACCTCTGAGCTTACCTCCATATCCTAGCCTCCCTATAGCTCCCCTTCCTATTAATGATAAGACTCCTCTAATTCCCCTTGTCCAGAAGGAAACAAGCAAAGAAATCTCCAAAGGACCACAAAAGCCCCTAGGCTATCGGTTATGTCCCCTTCAAGCTGTAGGGGAGGGGAATTTGGCCCAAGCTGGGTACATGTCCCCTTCTCCCTCTCTGATTTAAAGCAGATCAACGCAGACCTGGGGAGGCTTTCGGATGATCCTGACAGGTATACAGATGTCCTACAGGGTCTCGGGTAAACCTTCACTCTCACTTGGAGAGATGTCATGCTCTTGTTAGGTCAAACCCTGGCCTTTAAAGAAAACAATGCGGCTTTAGCTACAGCCTGAGAGTTTGGAGATACCTGGTATCTTAGTCAAGTAAATGGCAGACTGACAGCCGAAGAAAGGGACAAATTCCCTACCGGTCAGCAAGCCGTCCCCATTATGGATCCCCACTGGGATCTACATTCAGATCATGGGGACTGGAGTCGTAAACATCTACTGACCTGTGTTCTAGAAGGACTAAGGAGAATTAGGAAAAAGCCCATGAATTATTCAATTATGTCCACCATAACTCAGGGAAAGGAAGAAAATCCTTCTGCCTTCCTTGAGAGGCTATGGGAGGCCTTAAGAGAATATACTCCCCCGTCACCTGACTCACTTAAGGGTCAACTGATTCTAAAGGGTAAGTTCATTACCCAATCGGCCGCAGATACCAGAAGAAAGCTCCAAAAGTGAGCCCTGGCCCTGAACAAAATCTGGAGGCATTATTAAACCTGGCAACCTTGGTGTCCTATAATAGGGACCAAGAGGAACAGGCCAAAAAGGAAAAGTGAGACCAGAGAAAGGCTGCAGCCTTGGTCATGGCCCTCAAACCAACCTTGGTGGTTCAAAGAGGACAGAAAATGGAGCAGGCCAGTCACCTGGTGGGGCTTGTTGTCAGTGTGGTGTGCAAGGACACTTTATAAAAGATTGTCCAATGAGAAACAAGCTGTCCCCTTGCCCATGTCCACTATGCCGAGGCAATCACTGGAAGGTGCACTGCCCCAGAGGACAAAGGTTCCCTGGGCCAGAAGCACTCAACCAGATGATCCAACAACAGGACTGAGGGTGCCTGGGGCAAGCGCCAGCTCATGTCATCACCCTCAGTGAGCCCCAGGTACGTTTAACCATTGAGGGCCAGGAAACTGACTTCCTCCTGGACACTGGTGCAGCCTTCTCAATGTTAATCTCCTGTCCCAGACAACCGTCCTCAAGGTCTGTTACCAACTGAGGAATCCTGGGACAGCCTGTAACCAGGTATCTCTCCCACCTCCTCAGTTGTAATTGGGAGACTCTGCTCTTTTCACATACCTTTGTTACTCCTGAAAGTCCCATGCCCTTATTAGGGAGGGATATAGTATTCAAAGTTGGAGCTACTGTCTACATGAATATGGGGAACAAGTTACCCATTTGTTGTCCCCTGCTTGAGTAAGGAATTAACCCTGAAGTCTGGGCATTAGAAGGAACAAATTCCGGGCACACCACCATTCTAACTTATAAAAGTGACTCACGGAGCCCAAACCATACAAACCCGTGGTTTACTCTCAATACCCATTTTTCTTCTGGGATTCTACAGTTTTGGTACATGCTAGTAGAGGGTGATTAGAAACTAGTTTTCAATAAAAACTCCAGGCAGTGGGTCTCTAATGAGCCTCCCTGGTAGACAACATTTCACACGTGTTACAATTTGCTGCTGGGGGAATTAAGTGCATCCTGCATAAGTTCTGTGGGAGAGGACCCTTGGAAGCTTCTACCTTGTTTCCTCCAGACTTCCCCCCATGTACCTTGCACCTTTGCTGATTTTGCTTTGCCCCTTTTTGCTGTAATAAATAATAGCTGTGAAGGCAACTATATGTCAAATCCCCCTACCAAATCATTAAACCTGGGGATGGTCTAGGGATCTCTGACACAGATGCATCAGAAGTGGGATTTGCTAGAATGACCCTGACTCACTGATATATGGTGAAAGTGCTGTTTGAGAAGAGGAAGGATAAAGGGCAGAATATGATGAATCTTTGGGGCCTGAGTGGTTACGCAGTCATCCACGGTATGAAGCAGTAGCTGAGCTGCTATACGTTGTGAGAGCCACAGAATCTGAAAGTGATAGATCCAGCTCCAGGAAAGCTGGCTTGCTGGATGCCCCTGACTGCTTTTAGGCATGCTGGCTAAAATGAGGGAAAAGGCAGTGTAGTGCAGCCTGTGGTTTTTGTTCTCTCCTCTAGATGGAAGGAGAAAGGACCCCCAAATTCCCAAGGATGGGCCAAACCAAAAATGTTACAAGTTTGAACTGCTCTCTTTAAAAAGTTAAATCTGGTCTGGAACAAAATTTTGGATAAACCAGAAAACAAACAAACAAAAAAACTGGGGGAGGTAACAATCCAGCAGTTTTTTTTCAGCCTGGCTGCTGCTCTTGCTATAATATCCTCCCCCGCCTCCCTTCCTCCACTGCATTCCAGGATCTTCCCTGGCAGCTGTAATGTTAACAGTGCAAACACTGAATTTACTGCTAGGAGGCTAAGTAAACTGCAGTAGGAAAAAAAAAAAAAAGGAAGAAAAATTTAAAAATGGCTTTATATTTTGTGGCTATTGCATCCAGATGTATTGTAAAAATTAATATAAAATGTTAAACACTTATAATTTTATAAATACCAGAGGAATAATCCTGATCAGGGGAAGCTGCAAAAAAAAAAGGAAACGTGTTAGTGGCACACAGCTTCTTTGCTTTTTGCTGCCAGTGGGAGGACTGGAATTTGAACTCTTTTGAGTTTTGGAAACAGAGTATCTGTAATTGATGGTTTGCTTCCAGGGTTACCATGTGTACCCTCTGGGACTGAACTTTTTTTTTTTTTGAGACAGTCTTACTCGGTCGCCCAAGCTGGAGTGCAGTGGCATAATCTCAGTTCACTGCAGCCTCTGTCTCCCAGGCTCAAGCGATTCTCACACTATACTAGGCTAATTTTTTTATGTTCTCAGTAGAGATGGCGTTTTACAATATTGGCCAGGCTAGTCTTGAACTCCTAACCTCAACTGATCCGCCTGCCTCGGCCTCCCAAAGTGCTGGGATTACAGGCATGAACCACCGCGCCTGGCCTGGGACTGAACTTCGTGTACTCTGACTCTCATGAGACTGACTCAGCCCTGGAAAGCTTTTAGGTCAGCTTCCACTTACTAGGCTACAGTTGTGCTGTGCCTGATTTAAAAAAAAAAACAACAAACAAACAGTTAACACAGAAACTTAAGACCATGTAAAAAAACAAATAATAGGTAAAATGTGTTTTCAAAAAGGTAGGCCGAGAGGAAGCCTATTGTTTTTCTAAGATAGACCATTATGATAAATGGGAATTCTTTATCTGGCTAAGTCCAGGCCTCCTAAATCAATACTGCAGGCTGGTCTTCCTACTTACTACTAACTGGGTCTTATTGGTAACTCTGCTGTAAACATGCCTTGGCCAAAGACCTAGAGAGTAGACTGTGCAGAGAAGAGTTAACAAAAGAGACATAAACTTCTCTCTCTGAGAAGGTCGGCTTACAAGGTTGGCCCTTGGTTGGCATCTGGAAATTTAGATTGCTGGAGAGTTCCTACCATCCTACGGATAAGAGTGGCTCACCCAAACTATACAAACAATACGATTTATGCTGAACACTTGCTTTCCTTCTGCAAGTCTGGTACATGCCAGGAAGAGACCGCCAACTTAACCAGCCCCCAATAAAAACTCTAGGTCTCTAATAAGCTACCCGGGTAGAAAACATTTCACATGTGTTATCTTAACTTGTTGCTGCCAGATGTAAGCACTCCCTGTGTGACTCCTCTGAGAGAGGACCCTTGAAAGCTTACATCTGGTTTCCCCTACACTTCATTTCATGCTTTTCCTTTGCTGATTTTGCCTTCTAGTCTTCCACTATGACAACTTATACGTGTGAACACAACTCTATGCTGAGTCCTTGGAGTCAGCATAGATTTACTAGGAACACTTCCTACCCAATTACTGCACCTGAGGGTGTGGTCTTGGGGTTCCTCAACACAATTGGGAATAAGTGTGAAATGTTCAAGAAACAGCAAGAGGACAAGTATGGTGGGAGTCACATAAAGGGAAGTGGCAGAAGTTAAAGAGACAGGAGGTGCCTGATGTCAGGCCTTGTTAACAGAAGAAGTTTGGATTTTATTTTGAGTAGGACAGGAAGCCAAAGGAGGTTTCTGAGCAGGGAGAAGGCTCAGTCTGGCTGCTGTTAGGGAACTGATAGTGGGGGAAAAGAGCAAAAGGAGGAAGGCCCGATTGGAAGCTCGTACATATAGTAAACACTATCCTTGGGTGGTTCAGGAACCACTTCAGAAAGGAGAAACCTACGTTTATTTTTAAGAATGAACAGAAATTTGACAGTGGATTTGGGCAAGGGAATGAGGAAGGCATCCTAAGCAGTGAGGAGAACCTGTACAAAGGCCCAGAGGCATGAACTGTATGTTGTATTTGAAGAACAGAGAAGAGTTTTGTATTGCTGGAAAAGGCTGCTTAGGGGAGGGGTAAACCGAAGGCTCTGTGAATCATGCTAAGGACTGCATACTTCGTCTCCCAGGCAAACAGGGAGGTAATAGAGGCCTGTAAACAGGGGAGTTACAGGGTCAAATTTGAGTTTGAGAAAGGTTCATATGGTAGCAACAAGATTGAGAGGCTGACAAAGGGCAAAAGTTTCAAAGCAGCTGTCACATAACCCAGTTCTAGTGTAGCTGGAACTGTACACAGCCATACATATGCAATTTATGTTATATATTATATGTGCATAAGTACATAAGCCTTTTCTTGTATTAAGAATAAATTAAAAACAAGTCTAAATCATTATTGAAAAGTGAAAACAAACTGATACAAACTAATCTGAATGTTTATAAAGTTGCTGATAGAACCAGAGAATTATTAGTGATTTTAAAACACTGTATTATTATAAATCCCTAGCAAAATATATACTGAGGATAAGAAGGACCATAAAGGATTCTTGGGCTGCATTCTGTGGTCCCCCAGTTAGTGGGAAGGGCCACTGTTATTTTGAAACTATATATACATATTTATTAAAAAAAAAGTAACATTAATGTCATTAGGTACTAAGATTTTCAGCACCAGTGAAAGGAAATAACACAAAATAAGCAAAAACCTTGATGAGGTGGTAAGGCTCGCAGCAGACCTGTAATCTGTTCTTTCTTCTCACTGGCCCAAAACAGAGCGAGCAGATACCTCTCTCTAAGCATCATCAAATCCCCTTAGAAATATGGTAAAGACAGACCTGTGGCAAACACACTGAAGGTATTTACTATCGGAAGAGTCCTTACTTATGAAATGCTTCAGCAGGATGAACTTGATCTGTCTACATTGCTCATTATACAAAAACCTGGGATGTAGGCAGGCATGACTCTCTAGAAAATATCACATACACTATGTAATTATCAGAGAAGAAACCGGTGATGTCTCATGTTGGAAACAGCTTTCTTTCGTGGAATTGACACTCTATAGGCATTACTTAGAGGCCTCCAGTGTTGAACTCTGGGCTCGAGCACAGTCTAATTGAGGAAAGAAAGGACCTGAGAGCAGCTCTGGTAGCCACAGACTTCTCTACACCCTGCTTGTGTCTTACGATAATTTTATCTTTGAAAATATTTGCCAAGCTTGATAGTAGGTTAGGATCTCTGATCCTTATAAGTTCAATATGTCAATCTGATTTTTGTTATCTTGCCTGTAATATTTAATTTGAACTGGAAGTTATTGGTATGAAAGATACATTTCCTAACCCAACGCACCAAAAAGGCCTATAAGTAATGACAATTTAGCAATGCAGATCACTGGAGCTTATAGTATCTAACCCATTAAAAGCGATTTGGGTTCCTTGGAGAAATAGCTGACATTCACTTCTATGTCGAGAAATGTACAAAATGAGTTTAGGACATCCTTGTTCTTCCTGGAAAAAAAAGTTACGAAAGATCACCAGGATCTAGTCAAAAAGACAAAGGAATGACTACCAACAGCCAAAAATGGAAAATTCTGAGCAATCAACAAAAAAGAATGATTGCAATGAACACAAATACAATCATGTGACAGACACATCATGACTCCCTGGTCAAAGACAGACTGTGGATACCATGGTGGTCTCATAAGATTATAATGAAGCTGAAAAATTCCTATCACCTAGTCATGTCCTAGTCATTATAATATTGTAGCACAATCCATTACTCATGTTTTTGTAGTGAAATTAGTGTGAATAAACCTATTGCACTTCCAGTTGTATAAAAATATAGTAATACAATTATGTATGGCACTTAACACTTGATAGTGATAATAAACAACTATGCTACTGGTCTACATGCTTACTGTATTTTTCACCCTTATTTTAGCATGTACTCCTACTTATTTAAAAAAAAAAAGTTAACTGTACAACAGCATTAGGTGGGTCCTTCAGGAAGTATAGGCATCGTTATCATAGGAGATGACAGTTCCATGCCTGTTAATGGCCCTGAAGACCTTCCAGTGCGACAAGATGTGGAGGCGGAAGACAGTGATATTGATGATCCTGACCCTGTGTAGGCATAGGCTAATGTGTATATTTGTCTTAGTTTTTAACAAAAACGTTTTAAAAAAAAAATTAAAAAATAGAAAAAAGCTTATAGAATAAGGATAATGTATAAAGAAAATATTTCTGTATAGCTGTACAATGTGTTTGTATTTTAAGTGTTACTACAAAATAGTCAAAAAGCTAAAAAATTTATAAATGAAAATATAAAAGTTTATAAACTATTACTGTGTTACAACTGAGTACGGTATTCAATACCATAACAAGCTATGGAAGTTTGTAGCCTAGTGGCAATAGGCTATAACATATAGCCGAGGTACATAATAGGCTACAATAGCTAGCTATGTGTAAGGATACTCTGTTTGCATAATGATAAAATTAGTGATGCATTTATCAGAATGCATCCCCATTGTTAAGTGACACATGACTGTCCCTCAGTATCACTGGAGGACTGGGTCCAGGACCTGGCCTGGTGGTACCAAAATCCATGAGTGCTCAAACTGTTTAGATAAAATGATGTAGTGCTTGCATATAACCTAGGCAATCCTCCCGTATACTTTACATCATCCCTAGACTACTTCTAACACCTAATATAATGGAAATGCTATGTAAATAGTTATACTACATTGTTCAGGGAATAATGACAGGAACAAAAACTGTGGACATGTTCAGTACACAGCTGCAACCACCCATTTTTTCCAAATATTTTCAAATATTTGGTTGAATCCATGGATACAGAGGGCTGACTATATATAAGAATCCATGAATTTATAATGATGCTTGTGATATTGCGAAAAAATATTTGATCTTCATCCCATTTCCAGAAATATAGCTCTTAAAATCCCTGGAATCTCTTGAGTGATTAGAATGTCTTCTGTATGATAATGAGATAACTGGTGGCTGGAGGCTCCTAGAAAGCCTTGGGATAGGACTTGGTTGCCAGGGAAACCAACCATTACATTAGAGGGTTAGCATTTACGGTCCCACCGCCCAACCTCAGAAGGGCAGAGGAGCTAAAAGTTGAGCTAATAAATCAATGCCCAGTGATTTAATCAATTATGCTTGCATAACAAAGCTTACATAAAAACCCCAAATAGCTGAGTTCTGGGAGTTTGAGCACTCCCAGTTCTGGAAAGCTTGAGTTCTGGAAAGCTGAGCACATGGAGATTCCTGGAGGGTGGGTGGCATGGTCAGATCAGAGAGGGCATGGAAGCTCGGCAGCCCTTCTCCCATACCTTGCCCTATGCCTCTCTTCCATCTGGCTTTTCGTCTCTATCCTTTGTAATATCCTTTATAATAAATGTAAATTCATATTTACATTTACCCATTTATCATGCTTCCCAGAGTCCTAAGTGCTAGCAAATTAACTGAACCCAAGAAGGGGGTTGTGGGAATCCTGATTTATAGCCAGTCTGTCAGAAGCACAGACAACCCGGGGCTTATGATTGGCATCTCAAGGAGTGGGGACTGGTCTTGTGAGACTGAGCCTTCAACTTGTGAGATCTAATGCTATCTCCAGGTAGTGTCAGAATGGAATTAAATTGGTAGACATCCTGCTGGTTTCTGCTGGAGAATCCTCTGTATAACTGATTGCTTACTTGGTATGTGGGGAAACACCCACAATAGATCTAGTGCCAGAAGTGTTAACTCATTGAGAAAGAGAAAGAAAAACACACCTTCGTTTGGTTTTTCCTATATCCTTACAATGCTCAAATACAAAGCAAAACAAATACAAACAAAAACATACTCATTAGTCTCTTTTGGAGATTGCTTGGGCACCAAATTTTCATTTTGAAACAGTTCAAAGGAAATAATCAAGAGTTTATCTAGCTTTCTCTGGATGAGACTATATTTCAGGGCAATCAAAGACTTGATGAAAGAAAATTCTTTATAAAAGAATCCTAGGTAACAAATGCAGGAGGAATGGTAGAATTAGAAAGTCACCATTTTGCAACCCCTAATAAATAAAAGATTCAGGCAATAAACATAAACGGCTGCCAAAATCTCTAGGCAAAAGATCAATGAGGAACTTTAGAATGGTGAGATCAGACTGGTATCACCTGACCTCGCTGATTAATCTTAACATCAGTAAAAATGGAAAAGTCAGATACTACATGTCTCTCGACGTAATGCAACAGAAAGTACACACCACCACCTACCTATGAAATACTCTCAATAAAAAGACAGAACCAAATCTACCCATGTCTCTAGAACTAACTCCCAGTTTATAGAATAAACAGCAGATAATGGAACAAGCTCAATGATGTTACAAGGACATGACTAGCTAGATCCAAAACGTGAGAAACCATATAGCACAAAGGACACTGCATATTTCTTTAGCAAATAAAATTAACTTAAAAACAAAGGAGGGGCTGGGTGCCGTGGCTCAGGCCTGTAATCCCAGCACTGTGGGAGGCCAAAGTGGGAAGATCACTTAAGGTTAGGAGTTTGAGACCAGCCTGACCAACATGGTGAAACCTCATCTCTACTAAAAATGCAAAAAAATTAGCTGGGCATGGTGGCATGCGCCTGGTATCCCAGTTACTCAGGAGGCCGAGGCAGGAGAATCTCTTGAACCCGGGAGGCAGAGGCTGCAATGAGCCAAGATCGTGCCATTGCACTCCAGACTGGGCAACAGTGCGAGACTCTGTCTCAAAAAAAAAAGAAAAACAACAAGGGAGGGAGATCAGCAACAGATTAAGAGAAACCTAGGTCTTAGCTTGGAAATGAATTCAAACAAATAAATTGTAAACTGACGCTTGAAGAAACTTGAAAAATTAAACAGTCTGGGTATTAGGTAATAAAGGAGTAATGGCTAATTCTATGATTTTGCTGAAAAGAAAATTCTTCCTAGAGAGAGAGAGAGAGAGAGAGGTAAAAGCACAGGTGGAATTTGCCTTAAAATATTCTAGGAAAGAAAAAAGAGGGAAATGTGGGTATGGCAGTAAAGATGAAAAGACCAGCAGAATGATGTCTATTGAAGCTGAGTGAGGGGTGGTAAGGGGGGTCATTTTACCCTTTACTTTTATGCATGTTTAAAAATTTCCCAGGCTTGCTGCAGTGTCTCATGCCTGTAATCCCAGCACTTTGGGAGGCCAAAGTGGGAGATCACCTGAGTTCGAGGCTATGGTGAGCTATGACTGTGCCACTGCACTCCAGCCTGGATGACAGAGTGAGACCATGTCTCTAAAAATATAGAAACTAAAAAAAAAAAAAAAAAAAATCCCTAATTAAAAAATGAAGAATGAATTAAATTATAATATTTAGTAAAAATTTTAAAATGGTAATGCACACTTCGCTGAGGTATTTTCAAACGAAGTAAACAGAATTACTTTTCTGAAGAACAATTTAACAATGTGTATCAACTGTCTTTTAAACTTTTACATCCAATTCAGCAAATATACTTTTAAGAATTCTAAGGAAATTTTCACAGATACGCACAAAGATACATCTAAAATGATCTCCCAGCATAACATAAACGTTTTGGTTTATGGTACCGTATATTTACATATAAAATTATTTATAGTCATTAACTATCAAATTGCAAAATAGCTAAATGACATGGAAAAACGTTTATGGTAAACTGTTAAGTGCAAAATGCAGGCTGCAACATAGAATACACATTTTGACTCAATTTACTTTTCTTAAAATTATTCATACACCTAAAAAAATCCTGAGAGAATATTCTCCACGATGTGAGTAGCTGTTATTTCTAGTTGATGGGATTCAGGTACTTTTAATTTTTTAAAAATAGTTTTTCTATTCATGAGAATGGTACATTTGTAGTAAAAAAAAAATTCTAGGGGGAGGTTCCAAGATGGCCGAATAGGAACAGCTCCAGTCTACAGCTCCCAGCGTGAGTGACGCAGAAGACGGGTGATTTCTGCATTTCTAACTGAGGTACGGGGTTCATCTCACTGGGGCTTGTCGGACAGTGGGTGCAAGACAGTGGGTGCAGCCCATGGACCATGAGCCGAAGCAGGGCGAGGCATCACCTCACTCGTGAAGCACAAGGGGTCGGGGAATTCCCTTTCCTAGCCAAGGGAAGCTGTGACAGATGGCACCTGGAAAAAGGGGTCACTCCCACCCTAATACTGTGCTTTTCCAATGGTCTTAGCAAATGGCACACCAGGAGATTATATCCCGTGCCTGGCTTGGAGGATCCTAGCCCATGGAGCCTCCCTCATTGCTAGCACAGCGGTCTGAGATCGAACTGCAAGGCAGCAGTGAGGCTGGGGGAGGGGCGCCCGCTATTGCTGAGGCTTGAGTAAGTAAACAAAGCAGCCTGGAAGCTTGAACTGGGTGGAGCCCACCACAGCTCAAGGAAGCCTACCTACCTCTGTAGAATCCACCTCTGGGAGCAGGGCATAGCTGAACAAAAGGCAGCAGAAACTTCTGCTGACTTAAACGTCCTGTCTGACAGCTTTGAAGAGAGTAGTGGTTCTCCCAGCATGGAGTTTGAGATCTGAGAACGGACAGACTGCCTCCTCAAGTGGGTCCCTGACCCCTGAGTAGCCTAACTGGGAGGCACCTCCCAGTAGGGGCCGACTGACACCTCATATGGCCGGGTGCCCCTCTGAGACGAAGCTTCCAGAGGAATGATCAGACAGCAACATTTGCTGTTCTGCAATATTTGCTGTTCTGCAGCCTCTGCTGGTGATACCCAGGCACACAGGGTCTGGAGTGGACCTCCAGCAAACTCCAACAGACCTGCAGCTGAGGGTCCTGACTGTTAGAAGGAAAACTAACAAACAGAAAGGATATCCACACCAAAAGCTCACCTGTACATCACCATCACCAAAGATCAAAGGGAGATAAAACCACAAAAACTGGGAGGAAACCAGAGCAGAAAAGCTGAAAATTCTGAAAATCAGAGTGCCTCTTCTCCTCCAAAGGAACGCAGCCCCTCGCCAGCAACAGAACAAAGCTGGACGGAGAATGACTTTGACGAGTTGAGAGAAGAAGGCTTCAGGTGATCAATAATAACAAACTTCTCTAAGCTAAAGGAGGATGTTTGAACCCATTGCAAAGAAGCTAAAAACCTTGAAAACAGATTAGACGAATGGCTAACTAGAATAACCACTGGAGAGAAGACCTTAAATGACATGATGGAGCTAAAAACCATGGCATGAGAACTCTGTGACACATGCACAAGCTTCAGTAGCCAATCTGATCAACTGGAAGACAGGGTATCGGTGATTGAAGATCGAATGAATGAAATGAAGCGAAAAGTTTAGAGAAAAGAGAGTAAAAAGACAAAGCCTCCAAGAAATATGAGACTATGTGAAAAGACCAAATCTACATCTGATTGGTGTACCTGAAAGTGATGGGGAGAATGGAACCAAGTTGGAAAACACTCTGCAGGATATTATCCAGGAGAACTTCCCAAACCTAGCAAGGCAGGCCAACGTTCAAATTCAGGAAATACAGAGAACACCACAAAGAAACTCCTCGACATGAGCAACTCCAAGACACATAATTGTCAGTTTCACCAAAGTTAAAATGAAGGAAAAAACGTTAAGGGTAGCCAGAGAGAAAGGTCGGGTTACCCACAAAGGGAAGCCCATCAGACTAACAGCGGATCTCTTAGCAGAAACTCTACAAGTCAGAAGACAGTGGGGACCAATATTCAACATTCTTAAAGAAAAGAATTTTCAACCCAGAACTTCATATCCAGCCAAACTAAGCTTCATAAGTGAAGGAGAAATAAAATCCTTTACAGATAAGCAAATGCTTAGAGATTTTGTCACCACCAGGCCTGCCTTACGAGAGCTCCTGAAGGAAGCACTAAATATGGAAAGGAACAATCAGTACCAGCGACTGCAAAAACATGCCAAATTGTAAAGACCATCGATGCTAGGAAGAAACTGCATCAACTAACGAGCAAAATAACCAGCTAACATCATAATGACAGGATCAAATTCACACATAACAATATTAACCTTAAATGTAAACGGGCTAAATGCTCCAATTAAAAGACACTGGCAAATTGGATAAAGAGTTAAGGCCCATCAGTGTGCTGTATTCAGGAGATGCAGCTCACATGCAGAGACACACATAGGCTCTAAATAAAGGGATGGAGGAAGATCTACCAAGCAAATGGAAAACAAACAAACAAAAAAAGCAGGGGTTGCAATACTAGTCTCTGATAAAACAGACTTTAAACCAACAAAGATCAGAAGAGACAGAGAAGGCCATTACATAATGGTAAAGGGATCAATTCAACAAGAAGAGCTAACTATCCTAAATATATATATACCCAATACAGGAGCACCAAGATTCATAAAGCAAGTCCTTAGAGACTTACAAAGAGACTTAGACCACCACACAATAATAATAGAGACTTTAACATCCCACTGTCAACATTAGACAGATCAATGACACAGAAAGTTAACAAGGATATCCAGGAATTAAACTCAGCTCTGCACCAAGTGGACCATATAGACATCTACAGAACTCTCCACCCCAAACCAACAGAATATACGTTCTTCTCAGCACCACACTGCACTTATTCCAAAATTGACCACATAGCTGGAAGTAAAGCACTCCTCAGCAAATGTAAAAGAACAGAAATTATAACAAACTGTCTCTCAGACCACAGTGCAATCAAACTAGAACTCAGGATTAAGAAACTCACTCAAAACCGCTTAACTACATGGAAATTGTAGTTTTCATCAGGAACAACCTGCTCCTGAATGACTACTGGGTACATAACGAAATGAAGGCAGAAATAAAGATATTCTTTGACACCAATGAGAACAAAGACACAACACAGAAGAATCTCTGGGACACATTTAAAGCAGTATGTAGAGGGAAATTTATAGCACTAAATGCCCACAAGAGAAAGCAGGAAAGATCTAAAACTGACACCCTAACATCACAATTAAAAGAACTAGAGAAGAAAGAGCAAACAAATTCAAAAGCTAGCAGAAGGCAAGAAATAACTAAGATCAGAGCAGAACTGAAGGAGATAGAGACACAAAAAACCCTTCAAAAAAATCAATGAATCCAAGTAAGAGCTGTTTTTTTGAAAAGATCAACAAAATTGATAGACCACTAGCAAGACTAATAAAGAAGAAAAGAGAGAAGAATCAAATAGATGCAATAAAAAAATGATAAAGGGGATATCACCACTGACATCACGGAAATACAAACTACCATCAGAGAATACTATAAACACCTCTATGCAAATAAACTAGAAAACCTAGAAGAAATGGATAAATTCCTGGACACATACACCCTCCCAAGACTAAACCAGGAAGAAGTTGAGTCCCTGAATAGACCAATAACAGGCTCTGAAATTGAGGCAATAATAGCCTACCAACCTAAAAAAGCCCAGGACCAGATGGATTCAAAGCCGAATTCTACCAGAGGTACAAAGAGGAGCTGGTACCATTCCTTCTGAAACCACTCCAATCAACAGAAAAAGAGGGAATCCTCCGTAACTCATTTTGAGGCCAGCATCATCCTGATACCAAAGCCTGGCAGAGACACAACAAAAAAAGAATTTTAGACCAATATCCGTAATGAACATCGATGCAAAAATCCTCAATAAAATACTGGCCAACCGAATCCAGGAGCACATCGAAAAGCTTATTCACCATGATCAAGTGGGCTTCATCCCTGGGATGCAAGGCTGGTTCAACATATGCAAATCAATCAACGTAATCCATCATATAAACAGAACCAAAGACAAAAACCACATGATAATCTCAATAGATGCAGAAAAGGCCTTTGACAAATTTCAACAACCTTCATGCTAAAAACTCTCAATAAATTAGGTACTGATGGAACGTATCTCAAAATAATAACAGTGATTTATGACAAACCCACAGCCAATATCATACTGAATGGGCAAAAACTGGAAGCATTCCCTTGAAAACTGGCACAAGACAGGGATGCCCTCTCTCACCACTCCTATTCAACATAGCACTGGAAGTTCTGGCCAGGGCAATCAGGCAGCAGAAAGAAATAAAGGGTATTCAATCAGGAAAAGAGGAAGTCAAATTGTCCCTGTTTGCAGATAACACGATTGTATATTTAGAAAACCCCATTGTCTCAGCCCAAAATTTCCTTAAACTGATAAGCAACTTCAGCAAAGTCTCAGGATAAAAAATCAATGTGCAAAAATCACAAGCATTTCTATACACCAATAACAGACAAACAGAGAGTCAAATCATGAGTGCACTCCCATTCACAATTGCTTCAAAGAGAATAAAACACCTAGGAATCCAACTTACAAAGGATGTGAAGGACCTCTTCAAGGAAAACTACAAACCCTCAATGAAATAAAAGAGGACACAAACAAATGGAAGAACATTCTATGCTCATGGACAGGAAGAGTCAATATTGTGAAAATGGCCATACTGCCCAAGGTAATTTATAGATTCAATGCCATCCCCATTAAGCTACCAATGACTTTCTTCACAGAATTGGAAAAAACTACTTTAAAGTTCATATGGAACCAAAAAAGAGCCCGCATCGCCAAGACAATCCTAAGCCAAAAGAACAAAGCGGGGAGCATCACACTACCTGACTTCAAACTACAAAACAAGGCTATAGTAACCAAAACAGCATGGTACTGCTATCAAAACAGAGATATAGACCAATGGAACATAACAGAGTCCTCAGAAATAATATCACACATCTACAACCATCTGATCTTTGACAAACCTGACAAAAACAAGAAATGGGAAAGGATTCCCTATTTAATAAATGGTGCTGGGAAAATGGCTAGGCATATGTAGAAAGCCGAAACTGGATCCCTTCCTTACACCTTATACAAAAATTAATTCAAGACGGATTAAAGACTTAAATGTTAGACCTAAAACCATAAAAACCCTAGAAGAAAACCTAGGCAATACCACTCAGGACATAGGCATGGGCAAGGACTTCATGTCTAAAACACCAAAAGCAATGGCAACAAAAGCCACAATTGACTAATGGGATCTAATTAAACTCAAGAGCTTCTGCATAGCAAAAGAAACTACCATTGGAGTGAACAGGCAACCTACAGAATGGGAGAAAATTTTTGCAATCTACCTATCTGGCAAAGGGCTAATATCCAGAATCTACAAAGAACTTAAACAAATTTACAAGAAAAAAATCAAACAACCGCAACAAAAAGTGGGCGAAGGATATGAACAGACACTTCTCAAAAGAAGACATTTATGCAGCCAACAGACCCATGAAAAAAATGCTCATCATCACCGGCCATCAGAGAAATGCAAATCAAAACCACAATGAGATACCACCTCACACCAGTTAGAATGGCAATCATTAAAAAGTCAGGAAACAACAGGTGCTGGAGAGGATGTGGAGAAACAGGAATGCTTTTACACTGTTGGTGGGACTGTAAACTAGTTCAACCATTGTGGAAAACAGTGTGGCAATTCCTCAACGATCTAGAATTAGAAATACCATTTGACTCAGCCATCCCATTCCTGGGTATACAACCAAAGGATTATAAATCATGCTGCTATAAAGACACATGCACACGTATGTTTATTGTGGCACTATTCACAATAGCAAAGACTTGGAACCAATCCAAATGTCCATTAAAGAGAAACTGGACTAAGAAAATGTGGCACATATACACCACGGAATACTATGCAGCCACAAAAAAGGATGAGTTCGTGTCCTTTGTAGGGACATGGATTAAACTGGAAACCACCATTCTGAGCAAACTGTTACAAGGACAGAAAACCAAACACCGCATGTTCTCACTCATAGGTGGGAACTGAACAATGAGAACACTTGGACACAGGATGGAGATCACATGTTGGGGCCTGTCGTGGGGTGGGGGGAGGGGAGATGGATAGTATTAGGAGATATATTTAAGGTAAATGACGAGTTAATGGGTGCAGCACACCAACATGGCACATGTATACATATATAACAAACCTGCACGTTGTACACATGTACCCTAGACCTTAAAGTACAATTAAAAAAAAAAAAAAAGAATCAGGCCAAGTGGGCTATGTCCCAGCTCTGCCACTTATGAACTGTGGGACTCAGACATGGAATTTCCCTCTCTGTCCCTTAGTTTTCTCGTCTATAAAATGGCAACTATAATGCCTACTTTATAAGGCTACTGGGAGAATTAAGAGTTCATCTGACAGTGTCTGGCACATAGGCACTTGACAAATATTTATTATTACAGGTCTTTGAAATTATACCTTTCCCTTCAATTTGATAACTTAGTGGCAGGTTACTCTTTTATAATCTTGACACAGTCCCACTGTGCAAAGCTCTCCAATCCTAGCTTCACTATTTGTCTTGTGAAATGACTATGATGAAACAAATTGTAATTACATAGAAAGATCACTTAGAAAGTTAGAGTAGCTGCTGTTGCTTGTTTCTATGCCGTTTCACTTGCATATTAACTGACACTGCCTCCTTAAATGACCAGGTCAAATGCCTAGGACTGTGTTAACTATTTTCCAACAGCTAACATAAGCAAGAAACAGAGGAGCAGGGTGACTGCTTAAGCTAAAGGAAGTTATTTCTTCACCAACTTTTGCCATTTTTAAAATGTTGTGATCAATTCTCAATTCAGTGGGAAAATGTGAATAGTTCCCACGTATCTCTCTCTCTCTCTCTCTCACACACACACACACACACACACACACACACAAGCATGTCCTTGGCCAAGAACAGACAATTTATATTATTCATTCTTTATAGTGAGAGTTTATAAAATTTCATCTGTTTATGAGAATTGTTACAAAATCCAGGGAATTAACAGGAAAACTGGACAACACTTCATTGAGTATTGGTAAGTGCCAGTTAAAGTGTACTTCTGGGTAAAATGAGTAATAAAAGTTGCCAAATCTAAAACAAACAAACAAACAAACAAACAAACTCCTATTTTTTTAAGAAGTTCAAATTTGGATTTGTTCCTGAGAGTGGTTAGTAATGGAATAATAAACAGATAAGGCAGTGATCGTTGAAATAATAAATGACAGAAGGGTAGCAAGACATGGTGGAATGGATACATTAATAATTTTTAAAAGGATTAATATTTAGAAGACTATTGTGGAAAAGATCAAGTTTTAAATTGAAAAGTAGAGGTTTCAAGATGGTGAAAGTTAGAAAAGGACCGAAGTACACATAAGCTTCAACTGAGGGATAAACACCTAAATCAAATTACCTAGGATGATCCACAACGTTATTGTAATAATAATCCTACCACAATCCTGAAAACAACCATAGTGGCATGTTCGACAATTCTTCCTGAGTTTCTGTTTTGTATGCTACCCTGACAGATTATTTTTCAGAATTTCTCAGTGAGAAATGTATTTACGTACTGGAGTCCAAAAAGAAACATTAGGATATTAATAAAAAAAAAATTGCAATCTCATCTATTGAATTCAGCTTATGTAACTTGGGACAAATCAGTTAAATGAATAATTTGGTATATTAAAATCTAGAAATTCTCACCAAACTACACTCCATATATTATTTGTGGGTAATAATCACTGAAGCCAGTTTCCTTCAGCCTCTTTATTCATTAGCTTAAAATTTTCAGTTGTCTCCTAAATAAATCAAAAAGCAAGGAAAGTGTCCAGACTACCTGGTTTCCGTACTTTCTTTGGCTCTTCATAGTCCTTGTTTTCTGGATTTGGAGACTCTAGAAAGCTGAGATCTTCTGTGACACTTTCCCCCTCTTGGCTCTTGAGGCTGTCTTCCTCTTCTTGAATAGAGGATTCTAATTCGGATTCTTCTGAATCAAGAAATATTTGACCAGCAACTACTCTGCCTGCAGTAGTATGGTCCTTTACTGACTCATCTGATGTCAAAGTAGTCTGAGAATACAAAGTATTTTTAGTTATCAACAATGCCAAGACTTCCCCCAACCCTATTTGACCGTTATTTTCACTTATCCAGATATCACATCTCCTTCAGTCCCTGAAGTGCCACACTCACTCATCTCTACAGGCTTCGGCATGTGTCCATCACGTGCCTTCCTTCATCACCTAACTTGTAGTCTTTCTGAATTTCAACTTAGATGTTATTTCCCCCGGAAGCCTTCCTTAATTCCCAAAGTCTGGGTTAGGTTTTCCTCCACATGCCCCCAGCATACTTTATACTTCTACTTCCTGCTTTTATCTACATTCCCTCAAATCTAAAGATCAGAGCTCATAACTGATTGCAGGGTTGGGCTTGGTTAGTACTTGGATGGGAGAGCTCAATCAACCAATAAGTGCATTAGCTCACTGGATTTATTTTTGAAAACTGGAAAGTGGAAACAAATGACACCGGTTAAATTTTCAAACTTAGACACACACACTCATAGACACACACACACACACACACACACACAGAGCACATTCAAGTTGAAATGAAATACTTACTATCCCCTCTTGTAGGTATTTTCTCCCTCCAGAAAAACTAGACCTAATACTAATACCATCTGTCTTTTTCTGTCCTTTTAAATTCAATTGTTACTCAAAAGTTGCAGATTTCATATCCTTTCTAAGACACATAATTCATGCTTTTAAATCAGGCAGCAAATACTGGTCAATACACATTTTAGTACATACCTTGGAATCTAAGGATTCATCCTGGCTGCCTTCTTCATCTGCAAAGAAATTTTAAGACAATTTAGTAATCTTTCTTTTTGAGAAATTATAGTTATTATTAAAAGAAAACATTTGAAAAGTATAGCATATAATGATCAAACATTGGATAAACCTAGAATTATTTTAAAATTAGTTATATTCAGCAACTGTTCAGAAAAGATCAAATGAAAGTGAAAAAAAAAAAATGGGTTGGGGGTTTAGTTTCTCTCTTTCTCCAGGGAAGACATTAGCTTCATCCGTTACAAAGGTAGGAAGACCAACAGCCTCCACCAACAAAAACAGGTATTTCTTCACATGCCATCCAATTCTTGTGGGTCTATTTAGCCTATTTCTGAGAATGAGTTACTAAGTTCATAAAAATAAATCTCTAATTTCATACTCTGGGTTTCCACCTATTCTGTTTCTCTGCTCAGGATCTTGAGTCAGAGTAGCCCATTTTAGTGCTAATTAGTATTTTTATTGTTTACTACTAGAGTAAGGATGGAAACTAAGAATTATTATTTGATAGCAGAGTGGCAAAACAAATATATTTAGGATTTGTGTTCTACTCTACTCAGAGATAACCAGATGCAGGTAAAAAGCAGCGTGGTCCTGTCATATATTCACTCAATTGAGAGCTATGTATTAAGAAATCAATAACTTGTATTAAACAATTAAAAACAGTCACCGGTCACAACTTGCTTACACATTCACACAGCTTGCTTTGGTGTTGTCTGATTATATTAATGTTCCTTCTGTTATGCCTTACATGTTTTCTGACTATTACTTTTCTGGCTGCTTGTTACTCTTCTTCCTGCTCTTACATAAACACATGCAACAACTTAATGTTTAGATGCAAATGCTTGATTTTTGTATTACGTGCCAGTTTAAAACAGCAAATCTGTCAGATCATCTTTAAGTTTCCCTCTTGCTCTTAAAATTACCTGATTTTATTCAGGAGTGAGTTTCAGTTTTACCCACTCTATAAGCTGTATGAGAAATTAACCAGTAGACAAAATCTTGTAAGACCATGTGATTTTTACTAGAAAATTTGCTATTAGAGTTTCATTTATACTTTACTTCATATGGCTTTATCTTAAATATTATTTGTAATTTGTAACTCTAAAATACAACAAAAAACATGTGTAAGAGTTTGTCAAAGTACTAAGACTAAGAAGTATAATAAACTCAATTATGCACAAAATACAAGACACTATCTCACAATATTTCTTTTGAGTATTTGAGAAAACTAGCCCACTAGTGAGGTTTTGCCATATATGAAAGTGCTGTGAAGTTGACGAAAATTTAAATTACAGCTACTATTCATATTCACCTACGTTTAGATTACCTTCAAAGTATGTTTTACTTCTGGCAGATGAACAGAAGGTTATGCCACATATTAGTCTCATAGTGCCCATAACATTAGGAAATGATGTCAGTTAATTAGCAATTGTCCTTCATGCTAACTTCTTCACAAGCATTACCCAAAGTCCCATTTCTAACATGTAGTTCAAATTCCATTCTCAGCAAATCTTTAAAGAAAAAAAACCATCTCTATAATATAACAAAGTTGTACTGTAAGTACATGTAATTAATCACAAACTTCAACTAGTTAATATATCAAGAACAGACATTAAATGTTTAAACGTATATTAAATATCCCCAAATGCTGAATGAAACTTTAGCTGGAACTCTACATCACTCTCACTAAATTGCTACATTTAGTACCTCACCACAACAGGCTACATAGGCAGCTAACAGATGAATCATACAGACACACCGGTAAATACACTTCAAGACGTGTACATTTCACACAGCACAAGCTGTCAGGCATTAGAGTAGCAAAATGTGTTTTCCAACTCCAAGAAACATGATTTGTGACATCAGGGTTATTTCATGTGAATTGAATCATGCTTCTCTTTCCCTCTCTCTTCGCAATCTGGACTATATACTAATATTACCGGTAAATAAGATAATTCTCAGTTACTAAACTGGGAAAGCCTACTCCAGATGGTAGTCTCAAAGCATAAGCTATTTTCTTTTTCAAACTGATACAAACATTCACACAACACTTTTTAAAGAGTTGTTTATAACCTAGGAACTTCTGATATGTAGTATTCAGGTAAGGATTAAAGAGACTGAAGTTATGCATAAATAAAAAGCAAATAGTAATATTTTCATCAGAACACAGATATCAAGCAACAAGAAAAAATGCAAAAGGATTAAGTTATGCATTTCTCGCTCATCCAAATGGTTCATACTACTTTATTTAACTGTACACCTTCCTTTGAAAAAGACCAGTTTTTATTTTTATTGTATTAGCTAACAAAACTGCAAAGTACCAGAGATATGCTTTCAGGGAAAAGTAACCACTACAAAATCATTTTTCCACTCATCATGTAAATTCAACAGACTGATAACCTTTAAACACAGAAAGTCTAAAGAGTTTGGTGAAAACAGACCAGATCCCTGTTCTCTGTGTTAGCTCCGAATCGGTACAGATCCTAAGACATTCTCGATTCTAAATTTCTTCAATTCTGAGGCCTGGAGAGCTAGTTCTGGAACCTGGCTTCATCAAATGTTAATTCTAACACACATGGTTCAGTAACAAAAGCTTGCTCAGCCTCTGTTTCTCAACCCGTCATAAGGGGTAACACCTCTGTCCCGCTGACTCACAATGTTTTAAGGAACAACTAAACCAGTGAAATTAAACATCCTCTGCTATCTGAAAACTACTCTCTGAATTTATAATTATTACCTGAAATACCTGGCAGTGGACCTAACTAAAATGACTAAAAAGAAAATAAAGGTTAAGCCATCTTCCTGCCAAAAATAAGAAACATGCATTTGTGAGAAAAACTATAACGTTTTCACTATTATCCTGAGAAAATGAAGAAATATCCTTTTAGTGTCCTCCTTTAAATTTATTAACAGAAAAGAGAAAATGTTTCTAATATTAGCCATGTGTTAATGACGAGGATATCTTCTGAAAAGTGTATCACTGGGTGATTTCCTTTTTGTATACTTAAATAAACCTAAATGGGATAGCCTTCTACATACCTGGGCTATATAGTGTAGCCTATTGTTCCTAAGCTACAAATCTGTACAGCATGTGACTATACAGACTACTGTAGGCAACTGTAACATAAAAGTATTTGTGCACATAAACATAGCTAAACATAGAAAAGCTACAGTAAAAATATGGTGTAAAAGATTAAAAAAACGTGTACCTGTCTAGGGCACTTACCATAAATGGAAGTTGCAGGATTAAGAGCTGCTGTGGGTGAGTGAGTGGTGAGTGAATGTGAAGCCTAGGATGTTACTATACACTACTGTAAACACTGTACACTTAAACTACACTAAATTTTTTTTTTTTTAAAGTGTGCTACCATGTTACAATGGCTACAAATCACTAGGTGACAGGAATTTTTCAGCTCCATTATATTCTTACAGGGCCACTATCTTACATGGGGTTCACTGCTGACCAAAAGGTCATTATGTAGCATATGGCTATATCATATTTTTACATGACTCTAAAACACGATATTAGATAACAGCTACCAACAGCAATAGAATCAAGATTATCTTTGTTGGCTGACCATACTCGACCTGGATAAATGCGACCTGCCCTGGGCAACCACTAACATTCAAACACAAAATTATCACCAAAAACTTGATTTTCATACTGGAGTAAAACTTTAAACTTTGAGGCCAAAATCCTGTGAATGAAAATGACAATTGAAAATCCACTGCCTAATTTATACAACTTTATTTTACACAGTTTTTTGTTTTTGTTTTTTTTGACACAGGGTCTCACTCTATTGTCCAGGCTGGAGTGCAGTGGCATAATCACAGCTCAGTGCAGCCTCAACCTCCTGGGGCTCACTCCATCCTCCCACCTCAGCCTCCCGAGTAGTTGGAACTACACGTGTGCACCACCACACCTGGAGTTAGGTAGAGATGGGGTTTCGCCATGTTGCCCAGGTTGGTCTTGAACTCCTGGGCTCAAGTGATCCTCCCACTTCAGCCACCCAAAGTGCTGGGATTACAGGCATGAGCCTGGCCCGCACAGGTGTTTTATGATAAATGAACTTCATGTGAGCACAGTACTGCCTTTATTACCTTTTAGCACCCACATCTACATTGTTTTAGTTCCAGCTAAGGCTTTTGCCTTTACCATGGAAATGTTTTGGTACAGCTTTAACTACGATGGAAATCAGAGCAGACATTTCTTGAATACAGTCCTCTACCTACATCAATACAACCCAAAGACTTAATCTATCAGTGTTGAGTCTTTTATTATAACATCCTGAAAGCCCCAACTGTTGATCTTCAAATATCTTTTCCACTAGCATGGAGCTCTAAGTATATGAAATGTAGTCAAAGACAGACAGAAAAATTTCTATGCTTTAATTTTCTTTAAACTCTGCCAATTAAATTCAGAGGGATACACATCGTGTTCTTTCATTACTGTAGTTCTCTTTAGTGTGAAGAATCCCTCATGGAGACTGTTAATCTATGTACACCTGAGCTGTTCCAGACCTAAAACCACATGTTTAACAACCCCATAAGAGGAATTCTGATACAGAAGGTCCATGGTCCAGCAGGTACTCTACTCATTAAGCTCAACAACTTCATTTCACGCTTTTTGATCAAATATTAAATAACTGCTAAAAGTGCTTCCAGAGTTATGTAGAGTCTAAAGATCTGGTCATTAAACTCAAACCACCACTACTACTGGAAGGAGGGGAGTGGACCTCAAAGAATGACGTTGGCAGTAAAGTAATTAGCACAGGGTTGGTTCTTTTGAAATGGTATCTCAAATCACATCATGGATAGAATTTAGGTTTAGGCCTCTTATTTTAGAAGCAGAATGACGTTATGGCATTGATTTACAACTAGGACAGGTAATTTGGGGATTCAAATAACCATCTGGGAAATTTTCTGTTAAAAAAAAAGCTGACATTTATTTTAAAAAAAAGTTGACATTTATACTCTGTGTTGTCTCCCCAAAACGTAAAGCCACAGAACAGCTGTCTTGTTAACTGAAACAGATTAAAATTCCAAAGTTTACTGTACTAATTTTTCTTTATCAACACTTAGAAACACGAAGTTTTTCACGAACACTCTCAAAATGGAAATGTTCAAATGTAGGCAGATTAAAACATTTAAAAAAGGCGGGGTGGGACTAGAACCAGAATAAAAATTAGCTAACTGGAAAATCAATTCAAAAGCACACAAATTTCTGTATGTATATAAAACGCAACTTGTAAGAACCAAGATTTTCCCAAACATCATAAACAAACATGGGGCAACTCAGAAACACTGCGACAGGTCACCGCTTTCTCAGGAAGGTTTCAAAAAAGTAGAAAGTGGCTACGAGGAGATCAAAAGTCTTTGTTTTTAAACAAACGGACCAGGGACCATCTCAGGTGTTAGGCAAACTCACCAAACTACTGTCAACATCCTGGTCTGGATGGATCCTCCTCTGCCCTAAAGAGACAGCTCCAGGTTTGTCAATTATTTAACTTTCAATTCCCAAGCCCAGAGTTCCAGACCAGACCCTTCCTCTACCCCAGGGTCGAGGAAGCACCACTCCGGCTCCTGGGTCGGGATTCATTCTTTTGGAGTCAATTCCGCGTTCGTGAGAAAGAGTCGCGTAAAGTTTGTTACGTGGGAGAGAGGTGTGGGCAGAGTGGCCGCCCCTTCTTTTTCCACCCCACTCCACCTCCCTAAATAGCCCCTTTGGCGCAGGCCAAGCAAAGCCAAAGAGCGAGTGACAGGCCGGTGCGAGGTGTGCCCAGGGAGAACGGGGTCCCGAGTCTGGGTCCCCATGGCTCCGGCCGGCAGTAGAGGCTGGGGGGCGGAGGCTCTGGGCCTTCAGCCCGAGGGGGCGGATACTGACCCGAGGACGCCGAGGCCGAGCTCAGCAGCACCGCACAGAGCAGCAGCGTCAGCCCTATCCGGACCCGCATCCTGCTCTCGGGGCCGGTGCCAACCCCTAGAGCTGTCGCCTTCGCCTCTGCCACCACGGAGTCACCGCCGCCGCTTCGCCGCTGCTCTTCCTGCTCTAGTCTCCTTCCTCCGCCCCTTCCCAGGCCTCCCTGACCCAGGGCGCAGCCAATCCCCGCCCGCCGTCGCGGGCGTCTGGTCCAATCACCATGGTCTCCCCGCCCGCCCCCATTGCTCCGCCCCAGGGTCATTCATTGGCCAATCATTGTACCAGGCTCCCACACCAGCTTTCCCGGTTGGACCACGACTCACGGACATGGCCCCTGCTAATTGGTAGCACCGTTTCAACCGGAATCAGGGCGTGAATCAAAGACTGAGAGAAAAGAGGCTCATCCAAGACTACAATTCCTAGAAGGCACTTCATGTGATTAACTCGGGGGGTGCTCTTGGGAAACGTAGTCCATCGTGGGGCAAGATTTACAAGTGCGGGTGACTGTTAAAGTTAGAATGTAACTAACACCTGGACTAAATTTTAACTCAAGGCTATAGATTCACAAGCCTTTTTAAATTGACCCAAAATAAATATTAAGGAATAATTTTAAGAACTTGTAATGTGTTTAGCATTTTTTCCTGTTTTATTAAAAAAATTTAAGTTGGGCATAGTGATATGAGCACTGAGAAAAATGCCACAGCTAGTTGAATTTGAGGTGTTTTTTAAAACTTAGATAAAACAGTACCGTGAAGTACGGAAACCAGGGTACAACTCACTACCTGTCCTCCTTTCTCCGACAAAACAAAAGGAAATAAATCCACTCAGTACAGATTATCTCAATACAGTATTTATTTTCACTGGGTTCACCAGACAATAATCATCTAGAAAATGTGCCAACAGCCTTTGAAAAAGTATTTTAAACACTTGTCCTCATCATTATCTTCTTGTGAGTTGCATTGTTCTCTTCTTTCCTAACTAAAGTCAGGAGACCAGGTTCATGTGTGTGGAGGTAGAGGTGACTGTGATTGCATCGCAGGCACAGAAATACTCTATGTAATAAGCACCAATTCCAGGCATGTTCCAACTGGGTAGCAGAGCAGTGGCTTGGTGTTCCTGGCCCTTCTTTCATCAAACCTTGTCGTTCTGCTTTTCCTATCATCCACCCACAGTCAGCTCTAAGGCCTAGAACCTCGTCCAGCCAAGTGAAGGGCTTTGGAAAGGTCTCTGCTGGCCATGTGTCTTAGCACTTCTGGGCATTTGTCTTTGTCTTGTTTTGTTTTGTTTTGTTTTGTTTGAGATAGAGCCTTTTATTTTCAGGAAGATAGTAAAAAACCAACCACTGTTTCTCATTCACATCGGAGGAGTTGAAGGAAAGAATTATCTCCTCCAAAAACTTGTCTTTTCAACTACAACCTCCTTGGCTCTCATCACCATTTCTGTCACTAACAATGTTCCCTCTGAGTTCCTCTGATTATAAATCATAGAGTAAAATCTGGTATATTTTCCTTCCTTTTTCATCTTATTGATAATCAAGTTCTATCAACTCACTATGTAACTTTATTTTTTAAATTTTATTATGTACCTCTGTTCTCTCCCTCACTGAAGACTCCCCTAATGCTTTCATTTTCTCTCACCTAGATGATGCACCGGAGTTCTAGCCATATTCACTGACGTCATTCTCCCTTTAACTTGAATCACATATCATGGCCATATTAATTTTTCTTAAACACTACTTTCATATGCCTGTTGAAAATTTTCAATGGCTACACTTCTCACAGAATAAAAAAAAATTAGAACTTATTCTCCTCACAAAATAGGAACTGTGCTGACAGTTCTACTCTGTTGGGGAAGTACTGGGGAAGAAACTTCTGCCTTGTACAGAAGAGCCAGTGATGATCTGTTTGATTAAAATTGGGGAAAGTTTACTGCTTAGTTAAGGCCTAACTTCTTTTTTCAGTTTTGTCTTTACTGAGTACGTCTTATACTTAAGGCTTGTTCTGGGTGCTGCATGGACGAAATAGCCACTTCACTTTTACGTTCCAGATTTCACATTAACACAATCATGTCTTCCTAAGGGTGCCTCTACCCTTTCTCCAACTGCCCTTGCTTCTTTCTCTTAGCCATAACGCTGGCATCCTTCCCAATTTCATTCACATTTTGTCTTGGATCACACTTCTCCAACCAAATCTGTCCTCATTAGTCTTCATTTCTCTAAGAATCTATTGAGCACTCACAACCTTGCCTTATAAACAGATTGTACACGTGCTGAGGCCGGAGATGATAATGTGATTCTGTGTATAGGTATATAGTGCTGGACTTGCCACCACTAGCACTAAATAATTATTTGTTGGTTGATAGATACATCTTGTCTGTCTGTTGTAAGATTCAAAAGGGAGACACAGTATAAAAGCACTTTCTACATTGTAGGATGTTTTACGTATAGTATTGTTTCTTATTGATTGCTTGGTTGAGGCGAAGGAGGGAAATTAGTTTTATACCCTTAATGTGAAAAGGGCTTAGAGCTGCTGGAGCTTTTGCCTTTGGCCAGCATTGAGTAACTGACATGCTCTGATAATTCTCACAGGACCTGACTTCCTGAGGAAGTTCCAAGTCTCCAAAGTGGTTCAGAATATGCCGTGGGAAAGTCAGATTTATTTTATCAGCCTGCTATATTGCATGAGATTAATCAGAAAAAAGGTTGTGAATTCTCCATGGCCTATCCAGTCTGTGCATACACTCCTCAAGGTTCTCTGCCAGCATTCCCAGTTAAGGTTATGTACTTGTACAAAATGTTAATATTATTTATTAATTCTTGGACTTCTTTAATATTTGCTCAGCTGTCTTTATTCCATCTGTCCATATCAGCATTCTGGGTCATTGTCAGAGATTTCCAAGTTGCAGAAAACCTGTTTGCTCTGCATTGCAACACAGCACAGCACTCAATAGAGGTAGGTAATAAACACCTTTTAATGCAGATGACACTGATGTAACCTCATTCCATTGAAATGAATCAAGCAATCAGCAAATGCTGAGAACCTGAACGTGTTGAGGACATAAACCCAGCTTGCTTTTCACTTAAGGATGGTGAGACAACCTCCAGAGACTTTTCCTGAGAATGGGGCAATTGTCACCAACCCTAGTGGGATATATCCTTTCCTGTGCTTTTCTTTGCTTTCCATTTGAATTGGTAATAGGCAAGACTGTCAGCATTTGTATTAAGGTATTTGCCAGGGCAGGATTGGGGAGAAGCAAGAAGCAGAATATTTTTCCCTTCAGGGCTTTGAAAAGAATGTACTTTCTTTCCTATAGATGAGGTAAATTAAAGTTTTCAGGCATAAATGAAAATATAAACTCTTGCATTATATAGTGAGATAGAACCTGGCATCTTCTTATTTATATTCTGACCTCTTGGAGTAAATGAACAATGGATTTATACCTCATCATATCCCTCCTAACTTCAGGATAGCATATGGCAGGTGATCAAAGTGATTGAATTAATAAGTTTTGGGTGTTCATGCAAGTTTCCATGATTCTAATTAAGAGCATTAAGTTCGGATTGTAGATCATAGATTGTGGAGGAGTATATTTGATCTACCTAATCTTTGAAGCTGATAGAAGACGAAAGGGGGAAGGGGGCTTCAGGCTGTTTACCAAGTTTCATCGTGAAGCAACATTTGCTTTGGACATGTGTGTTCTCTGAGCAGTGTTGACTCATACCAGATAAAGGAAAGGCCAGGATACCTTTATACCCTAAATAACTGGACAGGCATCTTTGGGTTCAATATGTTCATAAATTTGTTAACTGCTAGTTCCAGGGAGAGACTGGATTATAACTAAATTTCAATACGAATTTGATGAAGTGAACTTTATAAGGTAGAGATAAACAGCTTAGAGCTCCCATTAAATTCAGAATACTTAACCCTTGAGTAGATGGCAATGTATTTAATTAGTGAATGTTGCATTAGGAACATTATTTTCACAGGACCTTCCTTCCTTCCTTCCACGAATATACAGGAACATTCCTGTAGTTGAGCACATGGCTTTATTACTCATTGCAGTGTTGAAAAAAAAACACACCATAAGGTATCTCTGTAGGAGGTTATTAGAAAGAACCTATTACAGAATTTGGGCTTTGATTGGGTGATTTGTCAGAGACTAGGGAAGTTCAGTGTGCTCTAGAGTGGATGCTGTTAGAAGTGCCTCTGTCTTCTATTGGGGGAACCAGCCCCCAATATTTCAACGTAGGTTCTTTTTTTATTTTCCCTAAGTGTCAGCTGGTCTGAAAAATAAAGAGAAAGAGTACAAAGAGAGGAATTTTACAGCTGGGCCTCTGGGGGTGACATCACATATTGGTAGGACCATGATGACAACCCTGAGCAGTAAAACTAGCAAGTTTTTATCAGGGATTTTAAAGGGGGAGGAGGTGTACAAACATGGAGTAGGTTACAAGGATCACATGCTTCAAAGGGCAATAAGGATCACAAGGCAAAGGCAAAATTAGAATTACTGATGAGGGTCTATGTCCCACTGTGCACATATTGTCTTGATAAATACCTTAACAGGAAACAGGGTTCAAGAGCAGAGAACCAGTCTCACCAAAATTTACCAGACTGGAATTTCCCAATCCTAGTAAGCCTGAGGATACTGCAGGAGACCAGGGCATATTTCATTCCTTATCTCAATCACATAGGACAGACACTCCCAGAGTGGCCGTTTATAGACCTCCTCCCAGGAATGCATTCTTTCCCCAGGGTATCAATTATTAATATTCCTTGCTGGGAAAAGAATTCAACTATATCTCTCCTACTCACACGTCCGTTTATAGGCTTTCCGCAAGAAGAAAAATATGGCCCTATTCTGCCTGACCCCGCAGGCAGTCAGACCTTATGGTTATCTTCTGTTGTTCCCTGAAAATCACTGTTATTCTGTTCTTTTTCAGGGTGCACTGATTTCATATTGTTCAAACATACATGTTTTACAATCAATTTGTACAATAATTTTCCTGAGGTGACGTACATTCTCAGTTTACAAAGATAATGTGACTAAGAGATTAAAGTAAAGACAGACATAAGAAATTGTAAAAGTATTATTAGGGAAGTGATAAATGTCCATGAAATCTTCACAATTTATGTTCTTCTGCCTCAGCTCCAGCTGGTCCCTCTGTTCAGGGTCTCTGACTTCGCACAGCACCTTCTATGATTTGATAGAAATAAATAATAATTAACAAGGCATGGTGGTGCACGCCTGTAGTCCCAGCAACTCAGGAGGCTGAGGCATGAGAATCAGTTGAATCTGGGAAGCAGAGGTACTGTGAGCCAAGATGGCACCACTACAGTCCAGACTGGGTGACAGAGTGAGATTCCGTCACAGAACAACAGCAACAACAACAACAAAACAGAAAAACAGAAATAAATCTTGAGGAGAGTAGATAAGAATGAGGATAAAGCTGTTAGTAGAAAAGAAGTAGCAGTCACTCATTTTGGCCAAGACAGGAGGTGTTTGGTGTTTTGTGGGTGGCACAGGGACCTTGTTCGGGTCTGTGCTTAAAGTCATAAAATGACTTATGACTTTGCATTGTCTCATTGTATCCTGCTCTCAGAGTAACCTGTCTAGGGTTGGTTTTCTGTGGGATTGCTTATATCTAATCAGAAAATAATATGCCCTAGTTCTGAGTGCCAGGTCAGTTCTGCTTGTCAGAGACCGCCCTTTGTTTTCTTTCTCAGCATGTGCTGTGTGACACACCTGGATCTTGATGAGGGATTGAACAATGAATAAAAAACAAAAAGCCATGGAGTTTACCCTCCAAACAGAGTGAAAAACAGACAAAACTAAATAAATAAATTATAAAATTAGGAGGTGATAAATGCTATGGAGAAAAAGATAAAGCAGGGAAGAATAATAAGAATCTTGGAGCAGGGGCATTAAAATTTAAAATGAGGAGGTTGGGACAGGCTTCCCTATAAAGTTTACATTTGAGCAAAGACTTAAGATGATGACAGAACCAGTCATAAAGATATGGGAGAGAAGAGCTGTCCAGGAATAGGGAGCAGGCTGTGTAAAGTTTCCAAGGCAAGAGCATGTCTGTTGTTTTCTAAAAACACCAAGGGGTTCTACAGCGGCAGAAGAAGGTGGGAGGGGTGGGGGGTGGGGGGTAGGAGCCTGTGAGGTCCGAGCAGTGATTGAAGCCAGATGGTCTGAGGATTTTAGGCTAATATAAGGGGGCTGGTGAAGTGCTACTTTTGGTGACTTTGAGACAGGCTATCTCCATGTGTCACCTGTATAGTGGCTGGAGATCTTCTCCTGCATGGGAATGACCAAATTAATTACACAAACTTTTAAATTCATTGTTTGGATATAATGCTGAAGTGACCAATTAAAACCTTTACACTCAAAGGTTTATTCAGAGGAAGTTCATATGCTGGTTAGAAACGGAGATAGATGGGTGTGGCTGGCAAGATGGCCAAATAGGAACAGCTCTGGTCTGCAGCTCCCAGTGAGATCAACACAGAAAGTGGGTGATTTCTGCATTTCCAACTGAAGTACCTGTCTCATCTCATTGGGACTGGTTAGAGAGTGGGTGCAGCCCAGGGAGGGTGACCCAAAGCAGGGTGGGGTGTTGCCTCACCCAGGAAGCACAAGGGGTTGGGGAACTCCTTCCCCTAGCCTAGGGAAGCCATGAAGGACTGCGCTGTGAAGAATGGTGCATTCTGGCCCAGATACTATGCTTTTCCCATGGTCTTTGCAACCTGCAGACCAGGAGATTTCCTCAGGTGCCTACACCACCAGGGCCCTGGGTTTCAAGCACAAAACTGGGTGGCCATTTGGGCAGACACCGAGCTAGCTGATTACTCTCCTTAAGATTTATTTCTGTTTTTCTGGTTTGTTGTTTTTGTCATTTTGTGACAGAGTCTCACTCTGTCACCCAGGCTGGAGTGCAGTGGTGCCATCTCAGCTCACAGAAACCTCTGCTTCCCAGGTTCAAGCAATTCTTATGCTTCAGCCTGCAGGATTTGTTTTGTTTTGTTTTTGCAGTTGCAAGATTTAATAGAGTGAAATAGAGTGAAAATAGAACTCCCATACAAAGGGAGGGGACCCAAAGAGGGTAGCTGTTGCCAGCTCGAATGCCTGGGTTTATATCCTGATCGTTGTCCCTCCCTTTGTGCTCTCAGGCAATAGATGATTGGCTCTTTCTTTACCTCCTGTTTTTGCCTAATTAGCATTTTAGTGAGCTCTCTTTACTATCTGGTTAGTCAGGTGTGAGCTAAGTTGCAAGCTTCGTGTTTAAAGGTGGATGGGGTCTCCTTCCCAGCTAGGTGTGGGGATTCTTAGTTGGCCTAGGAGATCCAGCTAGTCTTCTCAGTCTCCCCTCTCAACAGGAAAACCCAAGTGCTGTTGGGGAGGTTGGCCGACGACCGCTCTAACTGCTTCCTGCTGAATTGGGTGTAGTGGGGATTGTGCAGTTGAGATTTCCTCGGGAGAGGTGCCTTCGATGTCATTAACATCGGATCATGGGCTAGCAGGCCAGTCCAGGGGTCCACGGTAGATGTTAGTCATGGATTGCATCTGGGGCTCCATTTGAAGAATGATTTGTAGTTTTATAGCTTCAACTCTGGAAGAGACAAACTTAACAAGGAGGTTAAAGATACAGGGATTGAAATGTATGGCCTGCAGTGCAGGGGATTATTTCTTTGGCACACTTCATAGGCCCTATCTTCTTGATAGTTTTAAAAAGGCCTGGTCCTGTAAATAATGACTTGGCCATCTGATGGGTGCTATCAATGCCTAAGTGAAAGGTTTGGTGAAGGGTTTTAACTAATTTCCATTGGTTAGCTGTAGGCAAAAATATTTTCCCTTTTTTGGTGGCTAGCCATCCCGAGGGGAGGAAATGATGTCCTTGTGGGGTTCCCCATTCTACTTTTCCTGCTGAGTACTGGGGCTCGGTTTCCCAGAGGGGATTACCCCACACTAGGGGTCCTTCTACAAGCATTTCTAATGGAGGGTCCCACCTTGTGGCTCTTTTGGCTTCAATATCCACCTGGTAGCTCCCTTCTATTTCCCTTTGCTTTCGTTTCTGATGACCCCGGCAGTGTAAGACTGCCACCTCTTTAGGTTTCTGTACAGCCAATAATAATCTCCTAATGGCTTCCTGATGTTTGATAGATGTTCCCTCAGAAGTTAGGAATTCTCTTTCTCTCCATATTGCTGCATGGGCATGGAGGACTAGGTAAGCATACTTAGAGTCTGTATTATATTTACCCTTTTTCCTTCTCCTAATTCTAGTGCCTGAGTGAGGGCTATTAGTTCCGTCAGCTGAGCACTAGTTCCTGGAGTGAGGGGATTACTTTCAAGTATTCCATTATCACTGACCACTGCATACCCCACTTTTTGAAATCCTTTTTCTACAAAGGAACTTCCATCAAAATACAAGTTGAGGTTGGGATCAGTCAAGGGAACCTCTAAAAGGTCCCCTTGAGTGGCATAGGTTTGAGTAATTACTTGTTGACAGTTATGTTCTAGCTTTTATTCATTGTCTGGAAGAAATGTGACTGGGTTAAGAGTTGCACAAGTGTGCAGTCACAGCACTGCCCCTTCAAGTAATAGAGCCTGATATTTAAGTAAACAGTTGTCTGACAGCCACAAGTCTCCTTTAGCAGTGAGTATGCCGTTCACATCATGAGATGTCCACACAGTAAGATCTCTTCCCTGTATTATTTTAACTGCTTCAGATACTAAGACTGCTACTGCCGCCACTACCCGTAAACAATGAGGCCAACCCTTTGCCACTACATCAGTTTTCTTACTCAGGTATGCCACGGGTTGCAAGCTCATCCCTTGGACCTGTGTAAGGACTCCTAGAGCTATTCCTGTTTTTTCTGTGACATATAAAGAAAAGTCTTGCCCTGTTGGCAAGTTTAACACTGGGACTTGGTTTAGGGCCTTCTTTAGGGTCTGGAAAGCCACTTCCGCTTCAGGTGTCTATCTTACTAAATGGGTATTGGCTTTCTGAGTTTCCTTAATTAGTGTATATAATGGTCTGGCTATTTCACTGTGACTGGGAATCTGTATTTGGTAGAAATCTGTTATGCCAAGGAACACTTTTAGTTGCTTTAGGGTTTTAGGATGAGGATAAGCCAGTATAGGCTGGATACATTCCTCACTGAAGGCCCTGGTGCCTTTGGATAATTTTAGTCCTAAGTATTTAACCTGCTGTGAGAAGAGCTGAGCCTTTGGTTTGGAAACCTTGTAGCCACAGGTAGCGAGGAAATTTAAGAGTGCTTGGGTGGCTTGATGGCACAAGGTTTCTGAACGGTGGCTAAAAGTCAATCATCCATGTACCAAAGGACAAAAGTGTCCAGGTATGAGAATTGGCTCCAGTCTTGGGCTAATGCCTGGTCAAATAGATGGGGGCTATCCCAGAACCCTTGGGGTAAAACAGTCCAGGTGAGTTGAAACGTTGGGTTTGAAGAATCTTCAAAGGCAAACAAGAATTGAGAGTCAGGAGGTACAGGGATGCAGAAAAAGGCATCCTTAAGGTCCAGGACTGTAAACCACTCTGCTTCCTCTGGTATTTGGGAAAGCAGAGTATAAGGGTTAGGTACAGCTGGGTAGAGAGGAGCAACAGCCTCATTGATAATCCTGAGATCTTGCACTAACCTCCACTGTCCGTTGGGTTTCTGTACTCCTAAAATTGGAGTATTGCAGGAGCTATTGCATGGTTTTACTAGGCCTTGGGCTTTTAGGTCCTTAACAATCTTTTGTAGTCCTTGTTGGGGCTTGGGTCTAAGTGGGTACCTCCTTTGGTAGGGAAAGGAGGCAGAATCCTTTAGTTTAACTTGAACAGGACAGGCATTTTTTGCTCATCTATATTGTCCTTCTGTTGCCTAGACTTCAGGATTAATTCCTTCTTCAAGCAGGGGACAACAAACGGGTGTTCCTTCTCCTATGTTCAGGTGTATAATGGCCCCTGCTTTTGCTAGAATGTCTCTTGCAAACAAGGGAGTGGGACTTTCAGGCATAATTAGAAAAGCATGTGAAAAGAGTAAAGCTCCCCAGTCACAACTTAGTGGCTAGGAGAAGTATCTAGTGACTGGCTGTCCTAGGAACCCTCGAATAGTGACATCTGGAGGACAGTTGTCTGGGATGGGAGAGTAAGACTGAGAAGGCCACGCCAGTGTCCAGGAGACAGTTAACCTCCTGACCCTCAATGGTCAAGCACAGCTGGGGCTCTGTGAGGCTGATGGCATGGGCTGGCGCTTGCCCCGGGCACCCTCAGTCCTGCTGCTGGATCATCTGGTTAGAGGCTTCTGACTCAGAGGACTTTCGTCCCCTGGGGCAGTGGGCCTTCCAGTGATTCCCTTGACATAACGGGCATGGGTGAGGGGGTGGCTTATTTCTACTTGGAAAATCTTTTTTAAAGTGTCCTTGTAGACCGCACTAGAAGCAAGCCCTATTAGGCATTTGATTTGCGGAGCTTTTACCTTTTCCAGAGCCTCCAAAGTCCACTTGCCTGAGGGCCATGACTAAAGCAGTGGCCTTTTTTTTTCTTTTTTTTTTTTTTCCGTTTGTCCCATTCCACCTGCTCCTCCTGATCTCTATTATAAAAAACCTGGTTGCCAAGTTCAATAAGGTTTCTAAGTTTTGCTCCAGGCCTAAGGCTGACTTTTGAAGTTTTTTTTTTCTAATACCTGCAGCTGACTGAGTGATAAACTTACTCTTTAAGATTAGTTGGCCTTCAATAGAGTCAGGTGACAGGGAGGTATGCTTTCTCAATGCCTCCCTTAGTCTCTCTAGAAAGGCAGGAGGATTTTCTTCCTTTCCCTATGTTATAGTGGACATCATTGAATAATTTATAGGCTTTTTACTAGTTTTCCTTAGTCCTTCTGGCACTCAAGTTAGCAAATGTCTGTGGCACCAATCTCCATGTCCTGATTCTGTGTCCCAGTGAGGGTCTACACTGGGAACTGTCTGCTGGCCTGTGGGGAATCGTTCTCTTTCCTCTGTTGTCATCCTATCATTGACCTTACTGAGATACCAGAGATCGCCAAAGTCTTGAGCTACAGTTATGGTGGCACTTCTCTCATTTGGGGTTAGTGTCTGATTTAGCAGTAACATTATATCTCTCCATGTCAGATCAAAGGATTGTCCTAACCCTTGTAAAAACATCAATATAGCCATCAGGGTTATCTAAGAACTTACTTGGGTCTATTTTAATTTGCTTTAAGTCTGAGAGAGAAAAAGGTACATGCACTCTGGGTGGGCCGAATTCTCCTCCTCCCACTGCTTGGAGGGGGCATAATCGGGGAATATTGACACTCTTTGGTTCATTGTTTACCCCTTTGTCTATCTCCTTTGGACCGTTGGCGTTAACGGGGGTCCTTATTAGTTGGGAAAGGAGTCAGGTGGATGCTGGAATAGGGAGGTAGACTCTGAGGGCTTCCTGTAGGGCATAAACCACACTTTTTACGTAATTGCGAGTTGTTTCTTAATGAAAAGAAAGTTCGCACATATGGCACTTCACTCCGTTTGCCCTCCTTTCTACAGAAGAGGTCTAACTGTAAGATGGTGTTATAATTTATACTTCCCTCGGGAGGCCAGGTTTCTCCCCATTGAAGAGCATATTGTGGCCATGTGGTACTGCAGAAGAATATAAGTCATTTCTTTCTTAGCGTCTGAGGGTCAAATTGGTCCCAATTCTCCAGATACATCTTATTGGTGTTTTTGCCTTGAGGAGAACGTTTCCCATCTGAAAACAGAACATAGGGATGCCAGTATCCCTAGTCAATTTCCGATGAGCATTAGTCATAGAGTGTTCTCTACGGGCCTAATGCTTATTACTTTCCAGGGTGCGTAACCACTCATGGACCTCTGCTTATCGGATTAGTTATGCTCACTGATGTAGCAGTCCTGCACCTGTTTTCCTACCTTTCTTTACCACAAAGAAAGGGGTCCCACCTGCTGGATTCTAGTGGTCCTTTAGCAGCATGCCCAACATTGCCTTTGTGCTCAGGAGTGAGTCCTAGAGCTGGACTGGGTTCCTGAATATTTCATAACAACCCGCTGCCCCATCAAGATGCATTCCCATAAACAACTGTTCTTATGCAAATTCGTTTCAGAAAGGGTGTAGTAACCTTTTGAGTCAGGATTGAGATAATCTTTTGATTCTGTAAACACTTTAAGGCTTGGCTGAGTGCAAACAGCTCATACCTTTGAGAAGACCAATTATTAGGCAATTTTTCTAACTCTGCTTCCACAAGAGTATCCTATCAATTACTGAATAACCATTGTGGTTTTTTCCTCAATCACCTGGGAGGAACCGTCTATCTTCCTGTCCTGAAGGGAGTTCCTCCTAGGTCTGGTCGGACCTTTGTATGGTAATTAAGATTTAAATCCCCAGTTAGGAAATCTGCTGGGTTAAGGTAATTATCAGTGGTTGGAGTTACATTACCCTTTTCTAACACAATAGCCCCATACTTTAAGATTTTAGAGTTAGTAAGCTACCTTTTTGAGTTAGAATAATTCTGAACTGGTGAGGGGTGCTCACAATGAGGTTTCCTCTAAAAGTTACTTTTCTACTTTTAGCAAGGCAGTTGCTGCTACTGACTGAATGCATTTGGCCCATCTGCGGTTACTGGGTTAAGGATTTTTGATAGGAAGGCTATGGGTTGTCAGTGGCCTCAGTGCTTTCGGGCTACGCTTTTATTTAAACTGACAACCAAGTGGTATTGGAGTGTTATAGGGTCATGGACAAGACCTTCAACTATCAATTACAGGTTTTAAATTTACCCCGGGTTTTAAAGGAAAGGGGCACAATTTCTTTCTTTCTTTCTTTCTTTCTTTCTTTCTTTCTTTCTTTCTTTCTTTCTTTCTTTCTTTCTTTCTTTCCTTCTTTCTTTCTTTCCTTCTTTCCTTCTCTTTCTTTCTTTCTTTCTTTCTTTCTTTCTTTCTTTCTTTCTTTCTTTCTTCTATTTCTATCTTCTCCTTTCTTTTTCTCTTTGACTCCCTCTTTGTCTCTCTCTCCGTCTCTCTCTCTCTCTCCATCTCTTTCTCTCTCTCTCTCCCCCCCCATCTTTCTCTCTTAGCCATTACAAACGTGGGACCCTGGCAAGGGTGGTGGGGAATGGGTCCCACATAACTGCCCATGTTGAGAGCTGTATACCTAAATTGGGAGGGACACCAGGGATAAGACTCCCTGGGTTATAGCCTAAATGCCTAAGGACACAGCGTAGAGCTTCCTTTGGAGGTAAGACTTGCTAGAGGAAATGAAAGTCTGAACCATTAGTGCCTAGGAGGCAGGGATCAGAGGAAGTAGATTCAGAGGTAAGGAGAATTTTGGGGCTACAGTTTCAAGAAAGTCATGGTTGGGACCCAGGAGGATGGGTCAGAAGGATAGGTAGGAGCACACACATGGGCGGGTGACTGTTGAGTAGAGACTTCTGGCTAAGCCATGATCTCAACCAGCTACTGCCAGGAGTTCAGGACAATAGCTTTCTGCCTCTAGTCGGCCCTCAGCTTCCCCAAGAAAATTGAAAGTGGAAGCTGGCTCCAGGAAGACCAATGTGTGCAACCCAGAAGGGTTGGGGCTTGTTAGAAAGCCCTTCCCCAGATAACCTCACACCCGAGTCTTAAGTCTGGCAGCCATGCTAATTGTTTTTAACTGGCTAACGGGTGCCTGGTATTTTCCTCCAATTCTAAGGAAAGATAAGACAGAATAGCAAGTAAAAGTGGTCCAATATTACTCACCTCTTTTGAGGTAACTTCATGGTCACCAAAATGTTACCAGGGGGTCCTTGCTCCCAGAGCTCCCAAGATGGTGGCGGGCCGCTTCCAAAATGGCAGCAGGCCACTTCCAGGATGGTGGCAAGCCTTGTGTTCTCTGACCTGGGGTTCTTGGCCTCACGGATTCCAAAGAATGGAATCTTGGGCCATGTGCTGAGTGTTATAGTTCTATTAGAAGCCATGGGTCATGGAAGAGAACCATGGAACCCAGTGACTAGTGTTCAGCTTGATTGGGATGAACCCAGGCACTTAGCGGTGCAGGAACAATGGCAAGCCTTTAGCCTGATCGGGAGTGGCAATGGGCACCTCGCTGGATCAGGAGCACAGCAGACATCCTGCTGGATGTGGAGGGATGGAAGTCAGCAGCAGGTCTGCTACAGTGGCAAACAGCAGTGGTGGACAGTAAGCGAAAGCTCAGCTTGAGCCGTAACAAACACAGACCAGAAGGGTGCAGTTGAAAGATTTAATAGAGTGAAATAGAGTGAAAACAGAGCTCCCATACAAAGGGAGGGGGCCCAAAGAGGGTAGCCCAGGAGTTTTTTTTCATACCCCAGTGGGTCCTGGAACGCCAGTGAAACAGGACCATTCACTCCCCTGGAAAGGGGACTGAAGCCAGGGAACCAAGTGGTCTAGCTCAGTGGATCCCACCCCCATGGTGCCCAGCAAGCTAAGATCCACTGGCTTTCAATTCTTGCTGCCAGCACAGCAGTCTGAAGTCGACATGGGATGCTCGAGCTTGATGGGGGGAGGGGTGTCTGCCATTGCTGATGCTTGAGTAGGCAGTTTTCCCCTCACAGTGTAAACAAAACCACAGGGAAGTTTGAACTGGGTGGAGCCCACCGCAGCTTGGCAAAGCTGCTGTAGCCAGACTGCCTCTCTAGATTCCTCCTCTCCGGCCAGGGCATCTCTGAAAGAAAGGCAGCAGCCCCAGTCAGTGGCTTATAGATAAAACTCCCATCTCCCTGGGACAGAGCACCTGGGGGAGGGGTGGCTGTGGGCACAGCTTCAGCAGACTTAAATATTCCTGCCTGCTGGCTCTGAAGAGAACAGCGGATCTCCCAGCACAGTACTCGAGCTCTGCTAAGGGACAGACTGCCTCCTCAAGTGGGTCCCTGACTCTCATGCCTCCTGAATGGGAGACACCTCATACAGGAGAGCTCTGGCTGGCATCTGGTGGATGCCCCTCTGGGACAGAGCTTCCAGAGGAAGGAACAGGCAGCAATCTTTGCTGTTCTACAGCCTCTGCTGGTGATACCTAGGAAAACAGAGTCTAGAGTGGACTTCCAGCAAACTCCAGCAGACCTGCAGCAGAGGGGTCTGACTGTTAGAAGGAAAACTAACAAACAGAAAAGAATAGCATCAACATCAACAAAAAGGATGTCCACTCAGAGACCCCATCTGAAGGTCACCAACATCAAAGACCAAAGGTAGATGAATCCATGAAGATGAGAAAAAACCAGCACAAAAAGCCTGAAAATTCCAAAAACCAGAACGCCTCTTCTCCTTCAAAGGATCACAACTCCTCACCAGCAAAGGAACAAAACTGGAAGGAGAATGAGTTTGACGAATTGACAGAAGTAGGCTTCAGAAGGTGGGTAATAACAAACTCCTCCGAGCTAAAGGAGCATGTTCTAACCCAATGCAAGGAAGCTAAGAACCTTGAAAAAAGGTTAGAGGAATTGCTAACCAGAATAATCAGTTTAGAGAAAAACATAAACGACCTGATGGAACTGAAAAACATAGCATGAGAACTTAGTGATGCATACACAAGTATCAATAGCCGAACTGATCAAGCGGAAGAAAGGATATCAGAGATTGAAGATCAACTTAACGAAATAAAGCATGAAGACAAGATTAGAGAAGAAAGAATGAAAAGGAATGAATGAAGCTACCAAGAAATATGGGACTATGGGAAGAGACCAAACCTATGTTTGACTGGTGTACCTGAAAGTGATGGGGAGAATGGAACCAGGTTGGAAAGGACTCTTCACAACCTTATCCAGGAGAACTTCCCCAACCTAGCAAGAAAGGCCAACATTCAAATTCAGGAAATACAGAGAAGACCACAAAGTACTCCTTGAGAAGAGCAACCCCAAGACATAATCGTCAGTTTCACCAAGGTTGAAATGAAGGAAAAAATGTTAAGGGCAGCCAGAGAGAAAGGTCAGGTTACCCACATAGGGAAGCCCATCAGACTAACAGTGGATCTCTTTGTAGAAGCCCTAAAAGCCATAAGAGAGTAGGGGCCAATATTCAACATTCTTAATGAAAAGTATTTTCAACCCGGAATTTCATATCCAGCCAAATTAAACTTCATAAGCAAAGGAGAAATAAAATCCTTTACAGACAACCAAGTGCTGAGAGATTTTGTCACCACCAGGCCTGCCTTACAAGAGCTCCTGAAGGAAGCACTAAATGTGGAAAGGAAAAACCGGTACCAGCCACACAAAAACATAAGAAATTGTAAGGGCCATTGACACCATGAAGACACTGCATCAACCAAGCAGGCAAAATAACCAGCTAGCATCATAATGACAGGATCAAATTCAAACATAACAATAATAGCCTTAAATGTAAATGGGCTAAATGCCTCAATTAAAAGACATAGATTGGCAAATTGGATAAAGAATCAAGACCCATCGGTGTGCTGTATTCAGGAGACCCATCTCATGTTGAAAGACACACATGGGCTCAAAATAAAGGGATGGAAGAATATTTACCAAGCAAATGGAAAGAAAAAAAAAGCAGGGTGCAATCCTAGTCTCTGATAAAACAGACTTTAAACCAACAAAGATCAAAAGAGACAAAGAAGGGCATTACATAATGGTAAAGGAATCAACACAACAAGAAGAGCTAAGTGTCCTAAATATACATGCACCTAATACAGGAGTACCCAGATTCATAAAGCAAGTTCTTAGAGACCTACAAAGAGACTTAAACTCCCACACAATAATAGCGGGAGACTTTAACACCCCACCATCAATATTAGATCAACAAGACAGAAAATTAACAAGGTTATTCAGGACTTGAACTCAGCTCTGGACCAAGCAGACCTAACAGACATCTACCGAACTCTCCACCCCAAACAAAAGAAAATACATTCTTCTCAGCACCACATCACACTTATTCTAAAACTGACCATGTAATTGGGAGTAAGGCACTCCTTAGCAAATGCAAAAGAACAGAAATCATAATCAGCCTCTAAGACCACAGTGCAATCAAATTAGAACTCAGGATTAAGAAACTCACTCAAAACTGCACAACTACATGGAAACTGAACAACCTGCTCCTGAATGACTACTGGGTAAATAATGAAATTAAGGCAGAAATAAGTAAGTTCTTTGAAACCAATGAGAACAAAGACACAATGTACGAGAATCTCTGGGACACAGCTAAAACAGTGTTTAGAGGGAAATTTATAGCACTAAATGCCCACAGGAGAAAGTGGGAAAGATCTAAAATCAACACTACAACATCATAATTAAAAGAACTAGAGAAACAAGAGCAAACAAATTTGAAAGCTAGCAGAACATAAAGATCAGAGCAGAACTGAAGGAGACAGAAACATGAAAAACCCTTAAAAAAATCCATGAGTCCAGGAGTTGGTATTTTGAAAAGATTAACAAAATAGATAGAGTGCTAGCCAGGCTAATAAAGAAGAAAAGAGAGAAGAAAAAAATATACACAATAAAAAATGATAAAGGGGATATCACCATTGATCCCACAGAAATACAAACTACCATCAGAGAATACTATAAACACCTCTATGCAAATAAACTAGAAAATCTAGAAGAAATGGATAAATTTCTGGACACATACACCCTCCCAACAATGAACCAGGAAGAAGTTGAATCTCTGAATAGACCAATAACAAGTTCTGAAATTGAGGCAGTAATTAATAGCCTACCAACCAAAAAATGTCCAGGACCAGACAGATTCACAGCTGAATTCTACCAAAGGTACAAAGAGGAGCTGGTACCATTCCTTCTGAAACTACTCCAAACAATAGAAAAAGAGGGACTCCTCCCTAACTCATTTTATGAGGCCAGCATCATCCTGATACCAAAACCTGGCAAAGACACAACAAGAAAAGAAAAGTTCAATCCAATATCCCTGATGAACATCCATGTGAAAATCCTCAATAAAATACTGGCAAACCAAATCCAGCAGCATATCAAAAAGGTTATCCACCACGATCAAGTCAGCTTTATCCCTGGGATGCAAGGCTGGTTCAATGTATGCAAATCAATAAACATAATCCATCACATAAACAGAACCAATGACAAAATGCACATGATTATCTCAATAGTTGCAGAAAAGGCCTTTGATAAAATTCAACACTGCTTCATGCTAAGAACTCTCAATAAACTAGGTATTGATGCAATGTATCTGAAAATAATAAGAGTTATCTATGACAAACCCACAGCCAATATCATACTGAATGGGCAAAAGCTGGAAGCATTCCCTTTGAAAACCCAGCACAAGACAAGGATGCCCTCTATCACCACTTCTATTCAACATAGTATTGAAAGTTCTGGCCAGGGCAATCAGCAAGACAAAGAAATAAAGGATATTCAAATAGGAAGAGAGGAAGTCAAATTGTCTCTGTTTACAGATGACATGATTGTATATTTAGAAAACCCCACCGTCTCAGCCCCCAAGCTCCTTAAGCTGATAAGCAACTTCAGCAAAGTCTCAGGATACAAAATCAATGTGCAAAAATCACAAGCATTCCTACACATAAATAATAGACAAACAGAGAGCCAAATCATGAGTGAACTCCCATTCACAATTGCTATAAAGAGAATAAGATACCCAGAAATACAATGTACAAGGGATGTAAAGGACTTCTTCAAGGAGAACTACAAACCATTGCTCAAGGAAATAAGAAAGCACACAAACAAATGGAAAAACATTCCATGCTCATGGATAGGAAGTATCAATATTGTGAAAATGGCCATACTGCCCAAAGTAATTTGCAGATTATACCTACCATTGACTTTCTTCACAAAATTAGAAAAAACTACTTTAAATTTCATATGGAACCAAAAAAGAGCCCATATGGCCAAGACAAGCCTAAGCAAAAAGAACAATGGTGAAGGCATAACACTACCTGACTTCAAACTATACTACAAGGCTACAGTATCCAAAAAGCATGGTGCTGGTACCAAAACAGATATATAGACCAATGAATAGAACAGAGGCCTCAGAAATAATGTCACACATCTACAACCACCTGATCTTTGACAAACCTGACAAAAACAAGCAATGGGGAAAGGATTCCCTATTTAATAAATGGTGTTGGGAAAACTGGCTGGCCACATGCAGAAAACTGAAACTGGACACCTTCCTTATACCTTATACAAAAAGTAAATCAAGATGCATTAAAGACTTAAACATATGACATAAAAACCATAAAAACCCTAGAAGAAAACCTAGGCAATACCATTCAGGGCATAGGCATGGGCAAAGACTTCATGACTAAAACACCAAAAGGAATGACAACAAAGCCAAAATTGACAAATGAGATCTAATTAAACTAAAGAGCTCCTGCACAGCAAAAAAACTATCATCAGAGTGAACAGGCAACCTACAAAATGGGAGAAAATTTTTGCAATCTATCCATCTGGCAAAGGGCTTATATCCAGAATCTGCAAGGAACTTAAACAAATTTACAAGAAAAAAATAACCCCATCAAAAAGTGGGTGAAGGATATGAACAGACACTTTTCAAAAGAAGACATTTATGTGGCCAAGAAACATTTGAAAAGAAGCTCATCACTGATCATTAGAGAAATGCAAATCAAAACCACAGTGAGATACCATCTCATGCCAGTTAGAATGGTGATCATTAAAAAGTCAGGAAACAACAGATGCTGGAGAGCACGTGGAGAATTAGGAATGCTTTTACACTGTTGATGAAAGTGTAAATCAGTTCAACCATTGTGGAAGACAGTGTGGTGATTCCTCAAGGGATTAGAACCAGAAACACCATTTGACCCAGCCATCCCATTACTGGGTATATACCCAAAGGATTATAAATCATTCTACTATAAACACACTTGCACATGTATCTTTACTGCAGCACCATTCACAATAGCAAAGACTTGGAACCAACCCAAATGCCCATCAATGATAGACTGGATAAAGAAAATGTGGCATATATACATCATGGAATACTATGCAGCCATAAAAAAGGTTGAGCTCGTGCCCTTTGCAGGGACATGGATTAAGCTGGAAACCATCATTCTCAGCAAACTAACACAGGAACAGAAAACCAAACACTGCATGTTCTCACTCATAAGTGGGAGTTGAACAATGAGAACACATGGACACAGGGAGGGGAACATCACACACTGGGGCCTGTTGTGGGATGCGGGGCTAGGGGAGGGATAGCATTAGGAGAAATGTCTAATGTAGGTGATAGGTTGATGGGTGCAGCAAACCACCATGGCATGCGTATACCTATGTAATAAACCTGCATGTTCTGTACATGTATCCCAGAACTTAAAGTGTAATTATATATATATGTAGTGGAATTTCTTAAAAAATAAAAAAAGAAATGGAGATAGATAAGTGCAAAATATCAGTTAAGAAAAAGATCTTCAAACAAGGGAAATAATATTACTGTAAATGCAAATTACTTGAGAGTAAGTTTAGAAAACATTCGTGATGCAAACAAGGCTTTTGGACCATTTCCTATTCTCCCAGCTATGCCATGTTGACATCACATAAATGGAAACCAAAGGGCTGCAGTTGACAAAATATATGTGATATATAAAGATATATTTTATGTAAATACATGAAAAATATTTTCATAGGCTCACGCATATGTGATTAAAACAAACAGCATAAGAGTTGAGAGTAGGTTGCAGACATGATACTTTTCCCCCAGTTATGTTAGTGTGCATTTCCTGAAAACAAGCAATTCTCATGCACAACTACAGTACTGTTGTCAAAGTCAGGCACTTAATGCTGAACCAATACTATTGTCTAATCTACAGACTTTATTCAGATTGCATCGACTTGCCATAATGATGTCCTTCCTAACAAAAGAATATCCAGGATCATGAAGTGTGTCCAGTTTGTCACATCTCATTAGTTTTCTTTCAACTGAAACAGTTCTTGTGGGGACTATGTGTGTGAGAGAGTGTGTGTCTGTGTACATTTTCCTGAGTCTCATGACACTGGCATTTTGAAAGTGCATAACCCAGTAATTTTGTAAAACGTGCTAATTTCAGTTTGTGTCATGATTAGATTCAGGTTATGCACTTTTGGTAAGAACACCACAAAAATGATTCTGAATTCTCAGTGCACCATATCAGGAGGCAAATGCTGTTGGTTAGTTCCTATTCTGGCAATGATTATTTTGATCAATTAGGTATAGAGGTGTTTTCACTGTATTATACCTTTTGTAATTAATAGGTACCTTGTAGGGGATACTTTAAGACTATGTAACTATCTCAGGAGTTCTCAAACATTTACCCACTAATTTACCATATATATTCATGATTCTTGCCTGAATGAATAATTATGATGGCTGCCAAATGGTGATTTTCTATCATTCCTCCTATGTTTATCATTGGCTTTCTTCTGTAGGCAGAACTTTCTCTTCTTATTTATTTATTCATTTAATTAACTAATTTACATTGGTGTGGACTCTTAGATTCTTACTTTATTCAATAGGTATAATTCTTCACTATCATCAGATTATTTCAGATTTGACCAGTGGGTACCCCCTCAAAGGGACACCTGTATCTTTTTTCTTTTTTTCTGGTTTTATTTTATTTTATTTTTATTATTTTATTTTATTTTATTTTTATTATTATACTTTAACTTCTAGGGTACATGTGCACGACGTGCAGGTTTGTTACATATGTATACGTGTGCCTTGTTGGTGTGCTGCACCCATTAACTCGTCATTTGTATTAGGTATATCTCCTAATGCTACCCCTCCCCCCTCCCCCCTCCCCACAATAGGACCTGGTGTGTGATGCTCCCCTTCCTGTGTCCAAGTGATCTCATTGTTCAATTCCCACTTATGAGTGAGAACATGTGATATTTGATTTTCTGTTCTTGTGATAGTTTGCTGAGAATGATGGTTTCCAGCTGCATCCATGTCCCTACAAAGGACACGAACTCATCCTTTTTTATGGCTGCATAGTATTCCATGGTGTATATGTGCCACATTTTCTTTTTTTTTTTTTTTTTTTTTGAGACGGAGTCTCACTCTGTCGCCCAGGCTGGAGTGCAGTGGCCGGATCTCAGCTCACTGCAAGCTCCGCCTCCTGGGTTCACACCATTCTCCTGCCTCAGCCTCCCGAGTAGCTGGGACTACAGGCACCCGCCGCCTCGCCCGGCTAGTTTTTTGTATTTTTTAGTAGAGACGGGGTTTCACCGGGTTAGCCAGGATGGTCTCGATCTCCTGACCTCGTGATCCACCCGTCTCGGCCTCCCAAAGTGCTGGGATTATAGGCTTGAGCCACCGCGCCCGGCCTATGTGCCACATTTTCTTAATCCAGTCTGTCACTGATGGACATTTGGGTTGATTCCAAGACTTTGCTATTGTGAATAGTGCCACAATAAACATACATGTGCATGTGCCCTTATAGCAGTATGACTTATAATCCTTTGGGTATATCCCCAGTAATGGGATGGCTGGGTCAAATGGTATTTCTAGTTCTAGATCCTTGAGGAATCGCCACACTGTTTTCCACAATGGTTGAACTAGTTTACAGTCCCACCAACAGTGTAAAAGTGTTCCTATTTCTCCACATCCTCTCCAGCACCTGTTGTTTCCTGACTTTTTAATGATTGCCATTCTAACTGGTGTGAGATGGTATCTCATTGTGGTTTTGATTTGCATTTCTCTGATGGTGAGTGATGATGAGCATTTTTTCAAGTGTCTGTTGGCTGTATGAATGTCTTCTTTTGAGAAGTGTCTGTTCATATTTTGCCCACTTTTTGATGGGGTTGTTTGTTTTTTTCTTGTAAATTTGATTGAGTTCTTTATAGGTTCTGGATATTAGCCCTTTGTCAGATGAGTAGATTGCAAATTTTTCTCCCATTCTGTAGGTTGCCTGTTGACTCTGATGGTAGTTTCTTTTGCTGTGCAGAAGCTCTTTAGTTTAATTAGATCCCATTTGTCAATTTTGGCTTTTGTTACCGTTGCTTTTGGTGTTTTAGTCATGAAGTCTTTGCCCATGCCTATGTCCTGCACCAGCTGACCAGCATCAATTGACCGGCACTCCCCAGTGAGATGAACCCGGTACCTCAGTTGAAAATGCAGAAATCACCTGACTTCTGTGTCACTCATGCTGGGAGCTGGAGGCTGGAGCTGTTCCTATTCAGCCATCTTGGGCACGCCCCCAACACCTATATCTTTGTGATATATTCCCATCATTCCTTGAGCACATCCTTACATTTTTGTACTATTTACATTTTTTTCTACTTTCCCTGACCCAGCCCTGACATCAACCATTTCTCCAAGGAGCTCTGCTCTCCCTTCAGTGGAAGATGGTATTTATATCCGTGGAGTGCTTATTGTTACTGAGGTGTTATTGCCTCTAAAATCTCTTAGCAGATAGAACTGGGAAATATATATGTATGTGCTCCTCTTGTGTGTGTGTGTGGGGGGGTTATAGATGTGTGTGAGTGTGTACATACGCATACATACACACACATACACAGTCACACACATCTATAGTCATTTCTATATCTATCTCTCTCTATTCAAATCTCTGAGTAAATGAATAAATGAGCCACAAAAAAATAGGAAAAAATATTTGTAATACATATATTTTAAAGAGAGCATGTTTCTAAGATATATGAAAAACTCAATAAATTATAATGAATATATTATAAATACTATGTAGAATAAAACATGCAATTTGAATATGTATTAAATAATGTAAGCAATATAAATATGATATAACCCATACTATAAATATAAGAACTCAATAATAAAAACACACACAAAAAAAGGGGAATGATTTGAACAGGCACCTCACAAAGAAAATATGCAGGTAGAAACATGAGAAGGTTTTCAACTTCATTAGTCATTAAGGAAAAACCAGTTAAGATCATAATGAAATATCACTTACCTCAGCTAGAATGGCTAAAATTTAAAAGCTTGAGAATGTGAAATGTTGATGAGGATATGGAGCAATTGGAACTCTCAGATAAAACTGATAGAGCTGTAAATGTGTACAACTGTGAAAAATTGTTTAGCAGTATATCTTATAAATTTTAATGTATTCCTACCCTATAGCCCAGCATTTTTTATTACTATTTGTTCAAGAGAGATGAAATCATTTATCCACAAAACATCTTATGCGAAAATGTTGACAGAAGCTATATTTGCAATATTATTTTATAATAGTGAAGATCTTGGAAAAACTCAATGTCTACCTTCTGGTGAAGAGATAAACTGTGGTATATCCATACAATGAAATACTACTTGGCAATAAAAAGGAAATAACTAATGATATGTGCAACATCATGGATGCATCTTGTGCTGAATGAAACATAAAACATTATGCCAAGTGAAAGAAACCAGACAGAAAAGAGCACATACTTTATGATTCCACTCATGTGGAGCTCAAGAATAGGTGAAGCTGGCTGAGTGCGGTGGCTCACACCTGTAATCCCAGCACTTTGGGAGGTCAAGGCAGGTGGATCACCTGAGGTCAGGAGTTCGAGACCAGCCTGGCCAACACGGTGAAACCCCGTCTTTACTGAAAGTACAAAAATTAGCTGGGCACGGTGCAGGCGCCTGTAATCCGAGCTTTTCAGGAGGCTGAGGCCGGAGAATTGCTTGAATCTGGGAGGCAGAGGTTGCAGTGAGCCGAGATCATGCCACTGTACTCCAGCCTGGGAGACAAGAGTGAGACTCTGTCAAAAAAAAAAAAAATAATAATAATACGTGAAGTTAATCTGCAGCAATAAAGATTAGAAAAGCAGTCGCTTGGGGTAAGGGTGGGCAGGGGAAAAACTGACTGGAAAGGGGCAGGAGGGAATTTTCGTGTGATGAAAATCTTCTATAATCTCATTCATGTGTGAGTAACATGAGTACACATATTTATCAAAACTCATAGAATTGCATGTTCAAGATCCAGGCATTTTACTGTGTGTCAATTATGCTTTGTGCTAGGCAGAATAACGCCTCCTCCTCAAAGAGGTTCATGTTCTAATCTCAAACTAGTGAATATGTTTCTTTACATGGCCAAAGGAACTTTGCTAATATGATTGCATTAAGTTTCTTGAGATGGGGAGATTCTCCTGTATTCTCCAGATGGGTTCTAAATGTAATCACAAGTGTTCTTATAAGAGGAAAGCGGGAGGGTCAAAGTCAAAAGGAGAAGATGTGATGATGCAAGCAGCGGTTGGAGAGGTGCCATTGCTGGAAGGCCGTGAACCAAGGAATGCAGGCAATTTCTAGAATCTGGAAAGGGTAAGGAAGGAATGGCTATCCTCTAGAGCCTCCAGAAGGAGCACAGCCCTGACAACTTCCTGATTTTACCTTTGTAAGATCCATTTTTGGATGTTACAAAAATTATTTTTAATATTTTTTAAGAGGCGAGGTCTTGCTCTGTTGCCCAGGCTGGAGTGCAATGGTGCACACACGGCTCAATGCATCCTCGATCTCTTGGGCTCAAGCCATCCCGTCACCTCCACCTCCTGAGTAGCTGGACTTCAGGTGCATGCCACCACACTTGGCTAACTTTTTTCACTTTTTAAAAGAGACGAGACCTCACTATGTTGTCCAGGCTGGTCTTGAACTTCTGGGCTCAAGTGATCCGCCCACCTCAGCCTCCAAGTAGTTGACACTACAGGTGTGAGCCACTGCACCTGACCAGTTTTGGACTTCTGATATCCAGAACTATAAGATAGTACTGTCAGGCCTCTGAGCCCAAGCTAAGCCATCATATCCCCTGTGACCTGCACGTATACATCCAGATGGTCTGAAGTAACTGAAGAATCACAAAAGAAGTGAAAACGGCCTATTCCTGTCTTAACTGATGACATTACCTTGTGAAATTCCTTCTCCTGGCTCATCCTGGCTCGAAAGCTCCCTGCTGAGCACCTTGTGTCCCCTGCTGCTGCCCGCCAAAGAACAACCCCCTTTGACTGTAATTTTCCATTGCCTACCCAAATCCTATAAAACAGTCCCACCCCATCTCCCTTTGCTGACTCTTTTCAGACTCAGCCTGCCTGGAATCAGGTGAAATAAACAGCCTTGTTGCTCACACAAAACCTGTTTGGTGGTCTCTTCACACGGACGCGAGTGAAATTTGGTGCCGTGACTCGAATCAGGGGACCTCCCTTGGGCAATCAATCCCCTGTCCTCCTGCTCTTTACTCCATGAGAAAGATCCACCTATGACCTCGGGTCCTCAGACCAACAAGCCCAAGGAACATCTCACCAATTTTAAATTGGGTAAGCGGCCTCTTTTTACTCTCTTCTCCAGCCTCTCTCACTATCCCTCAACCTCTTTCTCCTTTCAATCTTGGCACCATCTTTCAATGTCTCCCTTCTCTTAATTTCAGTTCCTTCCCTTTTCTGGTAGAGACAGGAGACACATTTTATCCGTGAACCCGAAACTCCGGCGCTGGTCACGGACTCGGGAAGACAGTGTTCTCTTGATGTTTAATCACGCGGGGATGCCTGCTTGATTATTCACCCACGTTTCAGAGGTGTCTGATCATGCGGGGATGCCTGCCTTGGTCCTTCATCTTTAGGGGCAAGCACCACTTTTCTGGGGGCAAGCACCCCCACCCCTTCTCTCCATGTCTCTACCCCTTTTCCACTTTCCTGTGGGCCAAGCACCTACCACCCCTTCTCTCTGTGTCTCTACTTTCTCTTTTCTCTGGACTTGCCTCCTTCACCATGGGCAACCTTCCACCCTCCATTCCTCCCTCTTCTCCCTTAGCCTGTGTTCTCAAAAACTTAAAACCTCTTCAATTCACACCCGACCTAAAACCTAAATGCCTTATTTTCTTCTGCAACACCTCTTGGTCCCAACACAAACTTAACAATGGCTCTAAATGGCCAGAAAATGGCACTTTCGATTTCTCCATCCTACAAGACCTAGATAATTTTTGTTGAAAAATGGGCAAATGATCTGAGATGCCTTACATCCAGGTATTTTTTTCACATTTTGTTCCCTCCCTAGTTTCTGTTCCCAATGTGATTCCTCCCAAATCCTCCTTCTTTCCCTCCCGCCTGTACCCTCAGTCCCAACCCCAAGCGTCGCTGAGTCTTTCTAATCTTCCTTTTCTGCACCCATCTGACTTCTCCCCTCCTCCCCAGGCTGCTTGTCGCCAGGCCGAGCCAGGTCCCAATTCTCCCTCAGCCTCCACTCCTCCACCCTATAATCCTTCTATCACCCCCGCTCCTCACACCTGATCTGGCTTACAGTTTGGTTCTGTGACTAGCTCTTCCCACCTGCCCAAGAATTTCCTCTTAGAGAGGTGGCTGGAGTTGAAGGCATAGCCAGGGTACATGTACCTTTTTCTCTATCAGACCTCTCTCAGATCAGTCAGCATTTAGGTTCTTTCTCATCAGACCCCACTAAATATATACACGAATTCCGATATCTAACTCTGTCCTACAATTTAATCTGGAGTGACTTAAATATCATCCTAACTTCCACCCTCTCCCCAGGTGAACAGGAAAGAGTTTTTTCTCTGGCACAATCTCACACTGACAACTGCTGGCTCCATGAGCCAGACCTTCAGGAAAGCATTAGAGCAGCTCCCTGAGAGGATCCCCAGTGGAACTATCAGGCAGATTCCCCAAGTATAGCTAGGCGAGATTACATGGTTTCCTGCCTAGCTGAAGGGCTTAAAAAGGCAGCGTACAAAGCTGTTAATTGTGACAAACTTAAAGAAACTACCCAAGGTAAAGACGAAAACCCAGCCCTGTTCATGGCTCATTTGGCAGCAACCCTGAGACGCTTTACAGCCCTAGACCTTGAAGGGTCAGAAGGCCATCTCATTCTAAGTATGCATTTTATCACCCAGTCAGCTCCTGACATTAGAAAAAAGCTTCAAAAACTAGAATCCGGCCCTCAAACCCCACAACAGGAATTAATCAATCTCACCTTCAAGGTGTGCAATAATAGAGAGGAGGCAGCCAGACAACAACGCATTTCTGAGTTACAATTACGTGCCTCTGCTGTGAGACAAAACCCAGCCGCACCTCCAGCACACAAGAACTTCAAAATGCCTAAGCCGCACACGCCTAAGCCACAGCAGTCAAGCATTCCTACAAGACTTCCTCCATCAGGATCTTGCTTCAAGTCCCAGAAATCTGGCCACTGGGCCAAGGAATGCCTGCAGCCCGGGAATCCTCCCAAGCCGTGTCCCATCTGTGCAGGGACCCACTGGAAATCAGACTGCCCTGCTCACCCGGCAGCCACTCCTAGAGCCCCTAATGCTCTAGCCCAAGGCTGTCTGACTGACTCCTTCCCAGATCTGCTTGGCTTAGTGGCTGAAGACTGACGCTGCCCGATTGCCTCGGAAGCCCCCTAGACCATTACAGACACCGAGATTTGGGTAGCTCTCACATTGGAGGGTAAATCTGTCCCCTTCTTAATCAGTACGGAGGCTACCCACTCCACATTACCTTCTTTTCAAGGACCTGTTTCCTTTGCCTCCGTAACTGTTGTGGGTATTGACGGCCAGGCTTCTAAACCTCTTAAAACTCCCCAACTCTGTTGCCAACTTGGACAATACTCTTTTAAGCACTCCTTTATGGTTATCCCCACCTGCCCAGTTCCCTTATTAGGTCTAGATATTTTAACTAAATTATCTGCTTCCCTGACTATTCCTAGGCTACAGCCATACCTCATTGCTGCCCTTTTCCCCAGTTCAAAGCCTCCTTCCCATCCTCCCCTTGTATCTCCTCACCTTAATCCACAGATATGGGATTCCTCTACCCCCTCCTTGGCGACTGATCATGCACCCCTTATCATCTCATTAAAACCTAATAACCCTTACCCCGCCCAATGCCAATATCCCATCTCACAGCACGCTTTAAAAGGATTAAAGCCTGTTATCACTCGCCTGTTACAGCATGGCCTTTTAAAGCCTATACGCTTTCCTTACAATTCCCCCATTTACCTGTCCAAAACCTGGACAAGTCTTACCAAAAAAACAAAAACAAAAACAAAAACAAAAACAAAATACCTTTTAAAACGTTAGAATAGTTTTAGGTTTACAGAAAAGTTGCAAAGCAATGTGGAGTTCCTGTGTATTCCACACTCAGTTTTCCCTTCTTGCTGGCATCTTATATCAGTGTGGTGCATTTGTTACAATGAATGAACCAAACGGATCCATTATGATTAACTAAAATCCTCACTCTATTCAGCTTCCCCTAGTTTTTACCAAACGTGCCTATTCTGTTCCAGAACCCTATCCAGGATACCACATTACCTTTCATCATGTCTCCTTAGGCAACACTTGGCTGTGACGGTTTATCAGATGGTCCTTGTTTTTTATGACGTTGACAGTCTTGAGGGGTACTGGCAGGGAGTTTTGCAGAATGTCCCCTCAATTGGGATTTTTTTTTTTTTTGAGACAGAGTCTCTCTCTGTCACCCAGGCTGGAGTGCAGTGGTACGATCTCAGTTCACTGCAACCTATGCCCTTCTGGGTTCAAGTGATCCTCCTGCCTCAGCCTCCCAAGTAGCTGTGACTACAGGTGCCCACCACCATGCCTGGCTAATTTTTGTATTTTTAGTAGAGACAGGATTTCACTATGTTGGCCTGGCTGGTCTTGAACTCCTGACCTCAGGTGATCCACCTGCCTTGGCCTCCCAAAGTGCTGGGATTACAGGAGTGAGCCACCACATCCGGCCCCTCAATTGGGATTTGTCTGCTATTTTTCTCATGATTAAACTGGAGTTATGGCTTTTGTGCAGAACACTACAGAGGTGAAATGCCATTCCCACCACATCGTATCAAGGAAACATACTGCCAACACGGCTTGTCACTGTGGATGTTGACCTTGAGAACCTGGCTGAAGTAGTGTGTGGCAGGCTTCTCCACTGTCAAGTACTTTTTTCCCACCTTTCTGTAATCTAGAAGGAAGTCACTTTCCGGAGCCTGTTCTATCACGTTTGAATCTCAGTGTGAAGTCTATCTCCAGCTGTTGTTGTGTTTCACAGTCATTCCATAATCGATTTATTAATTGTGGTAACAGTCACACGAAAAAATAATATTTGGACCCATTTACATGTACAAACATTCTTCGAAGCCTATTGCTTTGCAAAGAGACTGCGCACTTGCATCAAGCTAAACACAAAATAGCAAAAAAGGAACAAAAAAGGAAGCTTTCATTGGTGATGCTGAGCATTGTGTCCCCCACCAAGAGACACACCTGGCGCACACCTGGCAGGGCCCAGGGCATGAGTACAAATGGAGGCCTATATACCATGGCTCTTACAAATTAAAAGTTATAAATTAAGCAAACAAACTGTTAAATTATGTCCTATCTACCTGCCAAAACAAATACACCTTCACAAAAAATGTGCAAAGTTATATAGTCTTATATTACTGAAAATCGGCAAATATCAAAGACAACTGACCGTAATTATTATTGCACGTGCCTGGGTGTTCCCTTGATGTGTTGGGCATGTTTGAGTGAGTCATAAATTAAAGACATATGTAATTTGCAAATTGTACATTTATTCTAAAATTTTTATTTTTCTTGCCTAATGTCAGCAGTATCTCCAATTATGCTGTTTAATCAAGATTTCCACAAAATTTCTGTTCTCTTGATGGTAATGCCAAATTACATAATCTTTTTTGAGTCATTGAAGTTATTATATGGTTTTAAAATTTCAACCCGGGAAACCTCTCTGCTGAGGCTGTAATAATTAAAATGGCCAATAAAGTTCTTAAGACATTACTTAAATTAAAAAATGAACCACAAATATTACTAACATGTTACAACATTGTTATGGGGTTTTATGTGATAAATTATTTTTATCATAGAAAATATTACTACATATTTTAACTCATCTAAATTACTATTTTTGTATCACAACTGTGTCTTTTGATATCTAGATCCATTCGGTAATTTTTCTTTTTTTGTTTTTGTTTTTGAATAGTCCTGTTGCAATAAGTATTTTCCTTTTAAATTTTTCAACACTATGGTATTATGAAGATAACTTGAAAATAGCAGTTTGATACTCAATTTGTTAAAATCTCTCTTCAATTAAGAATATACCTCAATTTATGATTTGCCTTTCTGAAATTTGTTTCAGAATTATTTATACATGAATCTTCTTTCATTGTCATGAAAACGTCATAATTTCGTTTTTAAAAGTTATCTCCGCAACCCCCTTTTTTTTTTTTTGTGGAGACAGGGTCTTACTCTATTGCCCAGTCTGGTCTTGAACTCCTCACCTCAAGAGATCCTTCTGGCTTGGTGTCCCAAAGCACTGGAATTACAGGTATGAGCAACCATGCTTGGCCTTTTCTTAAACATTTCTTTATACTTTAAGCATCACCTTTGTTGCATATTTTATGCTAGTTTTTTCAGTTAAGAAAACAATTTCTAAAATTAAACTATATATGTTTAATGCGTTTAACATAAAGTATCAAATTAGATCTGTTTTGTTTTGTTACCTTTTAAAAATTAAAATTAAGCAATAGGTTATACTAAATAAATGTGGATGGCACAAACTAAAAATTAATTTCATTTTGGTGATTATTCACTCATTTGGGAATGTTATTTTGCCACACTGTCCTAGTGGATCCTAAGTGTTCTAACATTGGTCCAAATTCCCATTGTGTGTCAAATAATGGTGTAGGGCCTAATTTCATATGTGTTTCATCATGTTAGTTCATTTTTGGGCCGACCCAGGAGATACTGCATTTTATCTCTGAATTGTTCCAAAGAATAGTGTTGCCACAGGTACAGACAAACTCATTTCTCCCAGCAATAGATTCCGACTCTGTGCATACGTGCACATGTGGCACAAAGAAATGCTTTTGGAGTTTTGGTAAACATTCTGGCTTAATCACCTTATTCTTTGCCAATCATGTCAGTGAGTTTTACAGTCATTCCATAAGCGATTGCCCTCATCAGTCTCTTAAATCAATGCCTAAAACTGAAAATTATTCTCTCAGCTTTTCAGTAAAGTCTAAACCTACTTTCACAACTCATGTAAACCAGCAAAATACTGTTGAGTTTTGACTTGTTTCCTTTTCTGGTAGTTCAACAACACATATAGTGAATATTACTTCATCAACATAAGTTTTGACCCTGTTACAACCTAGTTGAACTGAATAATAGTATCTTTAATTTCATTTATCTATCTGTTTATTTGTTTATTTAGATAGGGACTCACTTTGTCACCCAGGCTGGAGTGCAGTGGCGTGATCACAGCTCGCTGCAGCTTGACCTCTCTGGCTCAAGTGATTCTCCCATCTCAGCCTTCTGAGTAGCTGGGACCACAGGCATGCACCACCACACCTGCCTAATTTTTGTATTTTTTGTAGAGGCAAGGTTTCACCATGTTGCCCAGGCTGGTTTCAAACTCCTGGACTCAAGAGATCTGCCTGCCTCAGCCTCCCAAAGTGCTGGGATTACAGGCATGAGCCACTGTGCCCAGCCAATAGTATCTTTTTAAAAATTATATATGCTTAAACCTGCACGTTATGCACATGTACCCTACAACTTAAAGTATAATAATAATAAATAAATTAAAAAAAATTATATATGCTTTTTTCTCATCTTATTATTCATTAAATTATTAGCTTCATTTTGAATTTTCTAACCTTGAGAGTGATCATTTGCTTCACTATATTTTTGTTCATTTTAGCATCAAAATGTGAGACAATTTCTACTAAACCTAGATATTGTGCTTTTACTGACACAGAAAACATCATTATGCATAGCAAATTTTGGATACGTAGTGTCATCCTTTTAAGAACATCAGCATAAGGTTCTGAGGTGGCATTTCCTTATCTTTATTGAATATGATCAATTATTCTTTATTCATCCATTTTTTTCAGAAATTACATTGTACTTTTTCTATGTGCAAATTACGTTTTGTGACATGTAATTACATCTTCGTTTGATGAAGAATATGAGGTTGTAGGCATTTCATATGACCTGTGCAGACTGTGAATTGATAAGAATAATTTGCTAATTTTAATTTTTTGATCGCAATTAAGTCTTCATTGAATAGAGAATACATAATATGTTGGTCAGGACTTTTCTGTGGGGCATACTTGCCAGACATTTGCTCATTTCCCTTGTTTCCAGTTTTAAAATATGTATGCAATCTGCCTCTTTGAAGAACTTCTACTTATTTTCTGGTTAGCTTATTTTCTTTTTGAGTTCCACTTTTGTATATTTTATTTCTATCATGATCTCAATGATCCAAAGCATTAAACAATAAAACTCAAAGTGCATGTAATTTAGACACACTTTTACTTAAAATATAAGTGGAAATAAATTTGAAAATAAAAAACTATAATAAAAAATACATATTTTAGAAAATTATATTTCTTTGGAAATATCAAAAATTATATGCTAAAATTAAAAGACAGTGTACATTTTAATTAATAAAAACATTTTAAATAAAAATGATTAAAATGAAGTTAAAATATTTCTATTTAATTTTTTGAAAATTTATTTAAATCACATTAAATATTTTTATAAAACTACAGTGATTTACAATTCCAAGATTCATTGTCTCTCCAGTTACCAATGTAAAGAGCCAATGTCAAGCTTTATACTTATTATGTCTAGACCTATTTCTATTAAGAGTAATATGAATTGTTTAATATTGCAAAAATATTTTATTGCTATTATGCAACTGCTGTGAACATCATGAAAACTGTGAGAATCTCTAGAACTGTAACTTGGAGTATTAAGTGAATAAAAAAATAGATGTTTGGCACTACTGGGAAATGATAGTATATTTTGAGAAAATTCGTTACATTTCTGTTCTCTAAGAGAAATAAATAAGTTTGTGTTGTCTCTTACTGAAGCAGGGTCTACCTCTGGCATTGGCATCAGAGCAGTTCTATCAGTCCAATCTCAGACTGCTATAAATATCTGAGGCTGGGTAATTTATAGAGGAAAGAGGTTTAATTGGCTTACAGTTCCGCAGGCTGTACAGGAAGCATGATGCTGGCCTCTGCTCAGCTTCTAGGGAGGCCTCAGGAAACTTACAATCATGGCAGAAGGCCAAGGGGAAGCATGCACATCTTACATGGCTGGAGGAGGAAGAGAGAGCGAGGGGAAATGCTACACACTTTTAAGCAGCTGGATCCCAAGAGAACTCTATCATGAGAACAGCGCTAGGGGGATGGTGCTAAACCATTCATGAGAAACCCGCTGCCAGGATCCAGTTACCTCCCACTAGGCCCCACCTCCAGCACTGGGAATTACATTTCAACATGAGATTTGGGTAGAGACACAGATCCAAACCATGTCAGAAATACAAAGCCTTTCAAGACTTCTAGACACAGTTGCCTTCTGTTTCAGGGTCTTTGGAAAGATATGCAGAATCCTTTCCCAATCCTGGCTGGTGTTGGTTATGCGTTCGGTTTAGGTTTCAGGTCACACTGAGCCAGAGTGCATTTGTGGCACTTGCAGAAGTATGTGTCCCCTAAAATATGGAGTCTAGAGTGGATCTCCTTTTGCTCAGGTCGGGGCAATCAGTACTGACACCTTGCATCGCAGCAGGGTGGATCAAAGAAGAGATTGAGGGTTTAAAAAATTCTTTCCTTTTTGGTGTTAAAAAAAGACTTGTTAAATATGAACATGGGCTGAATCTCTTATAAATTAATAGCCAACACCCAACAAACCAAACCAGATACCAAAAAAAAAAAAAAAAAAAAAAACTAGCAGAAAACCCTAACCCCCAAAACATTGTGTAAATTTTTTTCAAGTGAAGGATAAGCATATTCTTTTGTCCGATCAGTTGGTTTTTACAGCTCAACATCCACATGTAGCCCAAAAATGAAAAAGAGCTTGTTCATATTATCAACGGGTGTGGTTTCCCTGTTATACTTCATGGCGCTTATCCCAATATGCAGCTAATTTTAAATTTATGGATTATATGTTTAGTGTTTGTTTTTCTTGTTGGAATTTGAGGAAGATAATAAAGCCTACCTTTTTCTTCCTTCTTTGAGTTCAGAATCCATTAAGAAATAAGACAGTTTGGGAGGCTGAGGAGGGCAGGCAGATCGTTTGAGGCCAGGAGTTTGAGACCAGCCTGGGCAACATGATGAAACCCTGTCTCTACTAAAAATACAAAAATTAGCCGGGCATGGTGGTGCATGCCTGTAATCCCAGCTACTGGGGAGGTTGAGGCATAAGAATCACTTGAACCCAGGAGGCAGAGGTTGCAATGAGCCGAGATCATACCACTGCATTCCAGTCTGGGTGACAGAGAGCAACACTGTCAAAAAAAAAAAAAAAAGGAAACGAAATAAGACAGACATCAGACACATAAAAGTATCAGCCTAATTACCAATAACTTCACTTTCTGCTTGTTTTTATAACTTATTCAAAGGGGGATGGAGTTTTTGCAAATTTAATTATAACATTGCAGGATATACACAACACTCAAAATCACCCATTCCCCAGTTCTTTCAGGAGATATCTTAAACATTTCCGGAGATTTAAAAAAAAAACTATTTGTAATTTCTTTTAATTAAAAAAAATTGTCATATGGCTCACTGGGAGTAGAATTGCAAAAGAATGAAGCCACACTACACAAAAACAGGACCGTGCTGGGTGATGCATAGTGTGTGTACACGGTGCCCGTGCATGTTTGAACACAGCAAGTAGTGACTCTTCTCTGCATGCGCACCAGGTCATCAGCATGTTCAACCAGGGGTGATGGAGATGGATATGTAAGGAGGATACCTAAGATTCCAGAGGTCTGGACTCTGCAGGCATCCTGGAGTCTTCGGCTTAAAAGAGAGACCTCAATTTTCATTCCTTTTGAAAGGATGGCTTGAGAGAGTTCAGTTAGGTCATGTGAGGTAGCCAGGAGCTTCAAATGGGAGACAGATAAGAAAGGAGTGAATAAATAAATGAAAGTAGTTCAGCAAGAATGTTCAGACAGAGTGAAACTTATATATTTATCGAAAGTAAGTAAACAAAATCAGATTAATGTTTAGAATGAGATTGTGGTTTGGGGAGGATTAGTTCTTCCCAGGAGGCCATGAGCCAGAGGTGAGCCTGCCTGCAGAAAAGCTACAGATAGGAAGTGTAGGAAGATGTGATAGGGCTTACAGATAAGAGGCAAAAAATAAAATAAATAAAATAAAATAAAATAAAATAAAATAAAATAAAATAAAATAAAATAAAATAAAAATGCTCTGTCTTCTAAATAGATTGATTCAGGAGTCCAGAGATCCTGCAGCACGTCTGATGGGTTGCTGCTAGTGGAACAGACTAACAGCTTGTTGCCCTCAAATGTGAGCTGAGTAAAAAGCCATCAATAGGAGGAATGTACACAGAAACTTACCAGGTAGACCTGAAGGTGAGGCTGCCTTGCAGAAGACCATTTCAGCTGTTTGAACTTTAAGAAACATTGGTTCGGATCTAACACTATGTAGAGTTTTGAGTGAATGGTTAGTAGCGTTTTTTCTAAAAGGGGACATTTCCACCCACAAACTAAATGACCCAAATAAGGCAGGTGCTATGGGGCTCAGCCAAGTAAGCCATTCTGTCTGCACTGGTATCCCAGCCATGCCTTATTTATTTATCTGGCATTACTTTAGATTTTTATCTTACTACAATTATAGTAGGAGATCTAATAAATCCAGCAATAGGAACAGAGAGACGTTTAGACATGTAGATAGCAGCCGAGTAAATTTTTTTTTCTTTTTTGAGACGGAGTTTCGCTCTTGTAGCCCAGGCTGCAGTGTAATGGCATGATCTCGACTCACTGCAACCTCTGTCTCCCAGGTTCAAGTGACGATTCTCTTGCTTCAGCCTCCTGAGTAGCTGGGATTACAGGCGCCCACCACCACACCCCGCTAATTTTGTATTTTTAGTAGAGACAGGGTTTTGCTATATTGGCCAGGCTGGTCTCAAATTCCTGACCTCAGGTGATCTGCCTGTCTTGGCCTCCCAAAGTGCTGGGGTTACAGGTGTGAGCCACCGTCCCTGGCCAGCAAAGCAAATCTTATATGTCCTGTGCAATTTTATGGGGGCAAAGTAGCCTGGAAGGTGGAAATGTCCTTGCAAATCTGCAGCTTCTAAAGAATTTGATTTTTGAAGACTAAGGGGTAACGAGACTGGCTGTTTTCTTTCACTCTTCAAAGTGAAAATTTAGCCTTGGATCCATCCTTTGAGATCATCTAATCTCACCTTCTCCTTTTAGAAAGGGTAACAGACCCATCAGGAGCCAATGCTTTGTTAAAGCTTCTAACACCCCACTAGCAGTCAGCCAGTAATCCCTGTATTCCCCAAACCATAACTCAAAAGCATCCTCTGATTAGACTGAAATATTGAGGACCAAAAGAATCAATATCTTCTTGTATGCATGACATCTGGGCAGTAGGGGCTCCTGAGGCTGCCCTCAAGTCCTTCAACCAGTTTGTCCCCACGCATAGACCTTGTGGGACTTCCCCATTCCCCTGTCACCCACAGAGATGACTTTGGGGGAGCCCCAAGGAGGAGCAAGGAGCCCTGCTGGAATGTGGCTTCCAGCCACTACCACCCACATGCCGGGGCCCTGGCTTCCCGATGTGGCCCGTTGTCTTGGAGAACACAGAGGGTTTTGTGCTATTTTCTTTCCTTAGTGATTCAGGAAGAGGATTTACACACAGCTCAGTGACACTGGGGGAAAGTGAGGATTCACCTTTAGAGATCTGAATGTCAGATTTGAAATGTTCTGCAATTGATCAGCTGGGTCCGCGAGATTGATCTTCCTGCCAGTCCCCTTCTCACGCCTCTTTTCAGGCAGGAACGTCCTCTTTATGGTTTAACTCACCCCCAGAGCCCTCCTCATTCCCTACTATACTTTGGAGGCTTTTCAGCCTCAGGAAAGCTCTCTCACCTCCTGTGACCCCCCTCAGATAACAGAGAAAGAGACTTCCAGGAACTCATCAAAGGGCTGCGAACAGTCAGCAACTTCAGACTACCCAGGAAGAATATAAAGCAAGATGTCAGCTTTCCTTCCGTGTAAAATCCAACCCCAAAGCTATCTTAAGATAGGGCACGTGGCATGATTCCACAGATCTTTGTGGACTTAATAAATGAATTTGCAGTCACAAAGACTGAGATTTCAGAACATGGCGAGATCTGTTTAACATTGATTGTCTGATCTCAGAGAAAAGGAAACAGAAAGGCAAATTGCCTCTAATTTCAATTAGAATATTTTGGAGATGACAGGAATCTTAGTGATTATTCTGTTTTCTTGTTGTTTTCTACAAATAGGAATTTAATGACTTGAATTTCTCGCTCTCTGAACTTTGGTTTAATAACATATATTCAAGTATTTTTATTTTTGACTTGAATAGAATACCTATTGGAAAGATACCCAAACTGCTCTTTCCTCAAATTTCCCATTCCTCACTCATACTTCCTAAATACTTGCCTGTAAAGTGGTTTACTAAGCTGGGAAACAGGTGGTGACTTTGGGGTCTTTATGCTTTAATCCTAGGTCCTGCTGTGGACTCATGATTTCCAAAGCGGGGCCCCTTGACAGTTACAAAACTGCCTGCGGTTCAGATTTACAAATAACGGACAATCCTGCCAAAGCTGCTTTGATGAGTACGATTAAAAAACAACACAGACATTTTTTAAAAGCTATTTTTATGCCACTATCTTCAGTAATTTAGATAATCTGGGATGTTAATAATTAAGATCCATGCCCCAAAACACCACCCAGCAAATTCTTACAGAATTGTGGTTCAGTTCCAGCTCTTAGAGAAGCGAAGGAAAGGCCAGTACACTGGGTACAAGGCTTTAGACGCATCATTCAAACTGTTCAAGCCCCCCAGCTTTAACAGTGTTCAGCACATAGTAGTAGGTCTTTCATGCATTCGTATTGGAGGATGAGTGCACATATCTGTAAATAGAGAGTGTACTTAAATTCTTTTAAAAAATAAAGCTGGATGCAATGGCTCATGCCTATAATCCCAATCCTTTCGGAGACTGAGGGTGGGAAATTGCTTGAGACCAGGAGTTTGAGACCAGCTTGGGGCCACATAGTGAGAACCCTGTCTCTACCAAAATTTATATATGTGTGTGTGTGTGTGTGAGAGTATAATATATATATATACACACATAGATGTATATATAAACAGATATATATATATGCATATTTTGTATATAAATTAAAAATAAAGAATGAGCTAAAGAATATAGCAGAAAAAGTGCTTTGTTTTTTTTTTAACTTTTAAGTTCAGGGGTACAAAGTGCAGATTTGTTACACAGGGAAACTTGTGACATGGGGGATTGCTGTACAGATTATTTCATCACCTAGGTATTAAGTCTATTATCCATTAGTTGTTTTTCTTGATGCCCTCCTTCCTCCCACCCTCCACTCACCACAAGACCCCAGTATGTGTCATTTGCCTCTGTGTGTCTATGTGTTCTCATCATTAGCTCCCACTTATAAGTGAGAACATGTGGTATTTGATTTTCTGTTCTTGTGTTAGTTTGCTAAGGATAAGGGCCTCCAGCTCCATCTACGTCCCTGCAAAGGACACGATCTTGTTATTTTTCATGGCTGTGTAGTATTCCATGGTGTATATCTACCATAGTTTCTTTATCTAGTCTATCACTGTGGGAATTTAGATTGATTCCATGTCTTTGCTATTGTGAATAGTACTGCAATGACCATATGCTTGCATGTGTCTTCACAATAGAATGATTCATATTCCTTCGGTTATATACCCAGTAATGGGATTGCTGGGTAGAAGAACAAGTTCTAAACTTCTCCCTGGTTGAGCATAATGAAATTTTACATGTACACAGAAGGCACCCAACACATGATAGGCACTGACATAGACTTGCTGTATTTTTAACTGCTGCTGTAAAACCATAACTGCTGCTATTGTCATTCATCCATTCAGTAAATATTTAGTGAGTGTCCAGTATCCACCATGTGCAAGGCACTGTAGACACAGCTATCAACAAATTATTTATATAATATAGTGAAAAGCATTTGGGTTTTGGAATCAGACATAGCAGCTCTCTTACTTAACTAGCTCTAGTGTGAACTTGCTGTGCTAACTTCTCTGAGCTTCAGTTTTCTCATCTGTAACATGGGGATAATAGCATCACCTTTGAAAGTAGGGTTATTATGAGGATTACATGAAATCGGTAACATCTGAGAAGTTTACAGAGTCATAGAATGTGGTCTAAATTATCATTAGCAGTAGTAGTCTACTTCTAGAAGTTTTTCTGTTGAAATGTTGCAGCTGCTATATTTCATCACGAGAGGGCGGCATGACCACACTATTTGAAACCTGTCTGTTGTATGCAGATGGCTCTCAGCATTGAACACAGCATCAGCCTCATTTTCTGAGTTTAACACAACATTTAGAGGTCTGAACAGCTTAGTCTAATATTTTTGAAGTGTCAGGTTTTAACCTCTAGGCTTCTATTCAACTGGGTATCTTTGGAACGATTAATTAAGTATTCTACATTCCAGATGCTGAAAATATTTTTCAAATTAGGACTCAGCAGGATCTGAAATTTTGAGTGTTAAAAATTAGGCCAAGTTATCTAAAAGCGTTAGGTTGTCTGTGGGTATATCCAGAATTTCATGCAGAGCTGGCCAAACTGTTAAACTCAGGCCTCCCAGCAGTCATTTGAAGTTCGTTTAAATTCAATTTACTGTGTACAAGCCGTTATAGTAGCTAGAGGATACAAAGCTGGAGTCTTTATTTCAACAGATATTTACAGAGAACCCACAATGTACCATAGTTTCAGCAAGGGATTAAAAAAAGAAACCAAAGTTAAGACGTGGTCACTGTCATTAAGAAATCTGTGAGATTTATCAAGCTCCTAAATGGAAAGTAACAAGCAAGAAGAGAGCAGCTCGATGGGCTGAGACAATAGAGCAGGGTCTGCTGCGTCTTGCACCAGGGGCTGGCTTGCAGCTATTTGTAGGCCTCTTTGTTGGAGAGGCGCAACTCCCTCCCTCAGGTGATCTCACCCATGACTGATGGGCTGGACTCTGCCTACATGGTGTCCCCGTGGGGAACATTTGTATCAGTGCTTCTAAACGTTCATGCCATGACACATAGGCATATTGCTAAGATCCATAATGAGGATGTTAGAGGCAATTTTCTTTCTTTTTTCCTTTTTTGAGACAGAGTCTCCCTCTGTCACCCAGACTGGAGTGCAGTGGCACGATCTCAGCTCACTGCAACCTCCACGTTCCTGGTTCAAGTGATTCTCCTGCCTCAGCCTCCTGAGTAGTTGGGGTGGCATACGCCACCACACCCAGCTAATTTTTGTATTTTTAGTAGAGATGGGGTTTTGCCATGTCAGCCAGGCTGGTCTCGAACTCTTGACCTCAAGTGATCTGCCCACCTTGGCCTCCCAAAGTGCTGGGATTACAGGCTTGAGCCGCCGCGCCCGGCTGTAATTCTCTTTTACTGTGAATCTCAGCCTAGAAACCAGGGAGCAAAATCTGTAGCTTGCTTTATCCTCCAATGAGTCCTTCTAATTTTATTTTGTCTCCTCAATTTGTTAGGATGCCAGAGACATCATCATAGTCAATTCATTTCTCTTGTTCTGGGACAGGTTGTGTGGCAGGGGCAGAGGGTGATATAAAGGTTTCGGTGAGTGTGTGGAGCTGTGAAGCCCTTGACATCACCTGGCCACGTGGGCATCTGTTGAGATGTCCGGTACTCATCTGGTTCTTGGTGATCAGTTTATTCAGGTTGCCTAGGAGACATCCTTTCTCTCCCTGCTAAGTTTCAGATTCATTGGCTCACTCTATCTCCCGGATGCTTTGGGGACATGGGAATTGTTCTGTCACACTACAGTTCAGCAAATTCTCTGAGGCCACCCATGGCTCTGTCCAACGTCAGGAAACAGCAGGCCACAATGTCCTTTCTGCATTTTTCTGCCTCCCAGGGATCTTCCCCGACAATGGGAACATTTTCCTGCTCTCAGATGCCTCACACCCTCCTGGGGACTTTAGTACCTCCCTGGGGTTTGCCCAAGATGCCCCTTCCCCCCAATCCCCAACTTCTACCATCCCATTGCTTCCCCTTAGGCTCCCTATCTCAAGCTTGGGAAATCTTCTAAAATCTAGGAACGGGAGGGACCCTGGCTCTTGTAGTCATGATTTCTCTCTAAAACCTGTATGGCAAATTCTCTTTGTGGCACTTAAATTTCCTGTCTTTTTGAAAAAACAAAATCCAGCATGAATCTCAAAGGTTATGTGATTTTCTCCTCGCTGCCTCCTTTCTCCCTACAAAGCAAGTACAGGCGAATCCAGCAGCCTGGGGTTGGGCAAGAGGAGAAGGGTAGAAAGGTGAAAGCAAATATAGGGAAAAATATTGGTTAATATTTCAAATATATTATCCTGCCATACCAATAATAAAGTACCCGCATTTGTGGATAATTTATCTTTTTTTTATAAGTTGAAGTGGTTTCAAGGTTATCCCTGTAATAACTTCCATCCTATTGTTGCTCTAAATTTCAGCTTAATCATTTCTTCCTCAGGGAGGAAGGGTCTCCTGACCTACCCCCACCCATGCTTTCACAGGACCATTTATCTCCCTCTTATAATACTCAATCTTGTTTTGTAAAAGTTGTAGTGAAATACACATAACAAAATGTACTGTCTTAACTGTTTTTAAGTGTACAGTTGAGTGGCATTAAGTACATTCACATTGTTGTGCTAGCATCACCATCATCTATCCATGGAAATCTCTTCATCTTACAAAACGGAAATTAACTTAATGCTCTTTGTGTGTGTTTTTGGATTAATATCTGTCTGCTCCCATGGGCTCCAAGTTCCATAAGGGCTTAGGCTGTCCCGTTTTGTTCATCGCTGCATGTTACTGTCACACTCAGTAAATACTGGTTGAGCGAGCACTCTGTGGTACGCACTGCATCAGACAGTAACACTTGCTTTTCATATATGCATTCTTGAGGGGGAAAGAAAGGAAAGAGGTACAATTGTTGTGTCAGAAATTGCTCATACCCTGGGTGTACATGGAAGCGTGCTGTACGATTCAACAGCATACAGACAAGTATGAGACTTTGGGCTAACATGACTACAACTGCATGCCTTCCCCAAAACATAATGAAATAAGGAAGTAGGAAAAGGAAAAAAAAAAAAAAAACCCCATAAGCAGTAATCAAGTGAAGAAATATAAAATAGTACAATAAACTTAAAAAAAAAAAAAAACACCTGACCATTATGAAAAGGCTCAGAAGATGCTGGAACAGACTGGAATCCTAGTAATGCCTGAATTCTCCAGACTGGAGAGAAAATAACATTCTAAGAATTCTCACTGCTAGCCCCAAATGTGAAGAGAAGCAGATGGAACAAAGTGGCCTTATTTTCTCCTTCTGACCTAGGAATCATGGAAATGATATTGGAAGAAAGGAGTGAGTGAGGATAGCTCTACAGCTACTCATGGGACTGAAGAAATCTACCGAAGCCCAAGGTTACTTAGCAATGGGAAGAAGATGCTTCCATCTCCATTGGCATTAGGTAGGGTGATCCTTTGTACAGCACAGATAGCAAAATAATGGAAGAGAGAGCAGGATTAACTTTTCCAACCAAATCTGCCCTGCATACCCTCTCAAGAGTAGGGGCCCAGCTGGGTCTTCAGCAGAAAACTTAAACTGGTCTCAGACATGGTGAGAAGGGAGCCAAGAAGTCATCCCACTCTGTCAGACCGCATAGAAAGTTTGCACAGGGCTGGCGAGCATGAGCAAAATGCAAATAAATAGCATGGCAGGAATGCAAACCCACTACAGTAAAAGAAACAACAAGTAAAACCCCAAGTCAAAGCAAGCAGGCTAGATGTATATTGCACAGATTCTGTCTAGAAGAAAACATGAGGAATAGAAGAAGTTCTTTGCAATCACTTTATGTTTTAGAGCAATTTGGCTTTATAGGAAAACAAATATAATAAGTCAAGAACTCAAAGATAATAAAACAATAGAATAAAATCAAGGAGTTATGGAAGCTCTATGGAATTAGAAGAATTAAACAATATCACTCTCAAACTCATAATTGCTAACTGCAAAGAGCACAATTTAAACATTGCCGAAATTTGAAGTATTAATATAGAAGAAAGGCTTGAGGCGGAGTGTGGTGGCTCACGCCTGTAATCCCAGCACTTTGGGAGGTCAAGGCGGGCGGATCACCTGAGGTCAGGAGTTTGAGACCAGCCTGACCAGCATGGTGAAACCCTGTCTCTACTAAAAATATACAAATTAGCTGGGCGTGGTGGCTCATGCCTGTAATTCCAGCTACTCAGGAGGCTGAGGCAGGAGAATCACTTGAACCCAGGAGGTGGAGGTTGCAGTGAGCCAAGACCATGCCACTGCACTCCAGCCTGGGCGACAAAGTAAGACTCCATCTCAAAATGAAAAAAAAAAAAAAAAAAAAAAAAAAAGAAAGGCTTGAGACATTCCAAATAAATGAAATGAAAAACACAAAAGATAAAGCAATTAAACTGAAGCTAACGGATGTAAAAGACAGAAAATTTCTACATAAAAACATTGGATGTCTCCAAAGAAGTATTCAAGGAAATAACAGAAACTTTTCTCTGAATTGAAAACAAAACTGAGTCTGCATATCCATCCCTTATACGCCGTTGGTGGAAATGCACAGTGGTGCAGCTATAAGGAAAGACAGTAAAGGGGTTCCTCAAAAAATTAAAAATGGAATTACCATATGAATTGACAATCCCACTTCCGGGTATTTATTCGAAAGAACTGAAATGAGGATCTTGAAAAGATACTAGCGCTCCCATGTTCATTGCAGCACTATTTGCAATAACCAAGTTGTGAAAACAACCTAAATGGTCATCAAGAGATGAATGGAAAAAGAAAACACAATAATACAAATACAAACATGAGGAAGAACAGGAGGGAACAGGAAAAAATTGGAGAATCTGAAAGTTTTCATCTCTCATAGCAAATTGCAAGGAGTGAAGAAAAAGCGTCCCCCCTAAAATAGGTAGCTTTAAAAACTCTGATCTTCTCATGTTTTTAGTAAACTCATATCTTAACCTCAGAAATATATTTTTAACAATATAGCTTTAAAAAGTGAAAAAATGTTTGTTTGAAGTTCAAAAAGTACTTCAATTTCACTGCAGTTTCTTTTACTTCCATAAAATCAAAGTAAATTTAAAATTAATCCTTTTTAATGAAAAGTATATATATACAAATAAACCCATTTTTATAAATGGATTTTCCCTCCTCCCTCTCTCTACTTATCAGTTCTTTTTTTCTGTATTTTTGCATAGAAAGATATGTGGGATCATTTTAACCTTATATGAACAATAGTTATTCCTGGACGTGGAATTTGGATTTAAAAAAAAATTATATTTGGCTTTGTGATTTAGTGCAGTCTTTATATTTTTTAGAATAGGCATGTATCATTTTTACCAAAACAGGTGATTTTTAAATGTAAAAACCAAAGAAAAGACTAGAAATCAATATGACAAGATATGAATAGTAGTCAGTTTGGGCAGGGGATACATGGATGATAATTAGATTTTTTTTTCTTTGTACTTTTCTGTATTTTTTAAATTTTCAAAAAATTTATAGAGGAAAAAAACCCCAAAAGGATAAGTTGAAAATATCCACTTTATACCAACTGAATTGAAATCATGCTGGTCTCATTTATGGGCTGCCTAAGAAACTCAAAGACAAGTTGATAGAATGACTGGCTGGCCAGAATGGGTTGTAAGATCTGTAATAATGAGCTTCAGAATGACAGGCTAGGGTGGCACGTGGTCACTCTTGGGTGGCCGAGAAGAAAAAGTGACAGTGTCTGAGCACTGAGAGAATCACAGAAATCGCAAAAGAACAGTCAGATCTATTCATCATTGCATGTACTCAAATATGCCATGACTCATTTCTTCCCTTGAAGCATAACACCTAGTAAAGTCTGTGAACGCTCGTAGGTGTTAGTTTTTTCATCGACCTTTTAACGGAATCTTATTCTACTTATTAGGCACTCGATAAAGATGGAAATCTGTTAATGAAAACTAATGAAACAAATTTTAAAACTAAAAATGACAGCAGATTTTGCTAAATTAATAGGAAATGGATATGATTCTCAAGAAACAATAGGTAAAACGTAAAACTAGCATGGCTGAAAAGTGGTTGTACAGCAGTGATGCCCTAACCATGCTGGCCTGATCCTTCTCTTGGTGCACTGAGACAGGCAAGCATGGCAAAGCTGAAAGACTGTGGAGTTTCAAGTCAAATTCTTGCCCCTCTAATTATAGTTTCCTTCTCCATAAGATGAAGATCCTAGTGCCAACTTGGCTGATTTGATTAGGATAACAAGTGCATTAAAAACTGTCAAGAATTCAATGGAGGTAATTACTACTGGAGCATGAAGCAGGGCAAACCTCTGCCCTCCTTCAGAATGACCACAGACTAGCTATTACCTAAAATTGTATGTTTTTTCTTCCTAACTGCTCTCTCTTTCTGTTCTTTTTTTTCTTTTCTTTTTGAGATGGAGTCTCGCTCTGTTGCTCAGGCTGGAGTGCAGTGGTGCGATCTCAGCTCACTGCAACCTCCTCCTCCGGGTTCAAGCGATTCTCCTGCCTCAGTGTTCTGAGTAGCTAGGATTATAGACATGCACCACACCTGGCTAATTTTCATATTGTTAGTAGAGATGGGGTTTCGCCATGTTGGCCAGGCCAGTCTTGAACTCCTGACCTCAAGTGATCTGCCTGCCTTGGCCTCCCAAAGTGCTGGGATTACAAGCATGAGCCAGAGCACCCAGCCCTAACTGCTCTCTTTATGTTCAACTTGACCAATAACCAACCCACACAGGCAGCTCCCTGGGGAATGTGCAAAATGAAACATGGATTAAACTTTATTCAGAGGCAGAGGGGGGATGTTCTGAGCTGATGGCCCTAAATCTATGTAGGAAGCACATGTGCATGAAGCCATGTTCTGAGCTGATCGCCCTGAATCTGTAAGGGAAGAACATGCGTGCGAAGCCTGTGTGTCTGGTGTGTACTAATAGCTGGAGGGATCACGGAGATGGTCTGATCCAACGTTTTCACTTTGTAGAACACGACACCAAGGCCCAGAGAGGTGGCGACTTGCTTAGGCTCATATTACTAGTAAGTAGCAATGCTGTGACAAAAGAACTCAGCATCGTGACTCAGAATAAGTACTCCTATTTTGGGTTAGCAGGGAAGTTTTAATGGGAGGACTGGCTTATGGAGAAGCACAGAAGTTCAGAAACTAGACTGGGGAGAAAGAGTTGGCCCTGAAAACCCCTGCCATAGCCTACAATTCAGTAGTGCACACATCCTTGTGTTGCCTCTCTATGTGTGGTGAAATTGTCGCTTCCTTGTTGCAAGAAAGCCTTGCCATCTTTTCTCCTCTTCTTGGTTCACCTGCTGATGAGCACATTGTCCATCTCCAGAAGCTTCACTGGGCAATATCTATTCTCTGTGATGTATGCATGAGGCTGGCATGAAAGAGACCTGAATGTGAGCATTCCTGGGTCCCAGAGAAAACAATGACAAGGAGCAAAGCCAGAGCTAGCACTGGGCATCCTCCTAGACACAGAAGGAGGGACTGAGGGAAAGATGCTGACTGGCAACGGGGCAGTTGGTAGCAGCAGAGTCAGGAACTAAGATGCAAATATTCTTTCATCTCTTGCAGCCAGAGGGCAGGAAAAGCTGAAAAGCAGGCTCCGTATTTAATTACAAGGTCTGCTGATCTCCAGAGAAGGTTGAATTTTGGGGGTCAGACCGAGAGTAGTTTCTAACAAGACCCTGGGAAGGAGAAAATCGGCAATGAAGTCATGCCAAGAATAAACATGTAGCTCCACAGACGCTTAGGATCAGGGAGGAGTCGCAGTTACTGCCTCTCCTAACTTCGTAGACATCAGGTCTCTCACCTGAAGTCTGTGGCCTTGGTTGACTGTGATTCCCTTCCATGGGGACTGAAAGTGTGGGTCTGGAAGCGTGTGCTTCTTTCAAGATGAGCTGTGGGCAGACTCTCTGACAGCACTGGGCTGAGATGTGTGCTTTGCCACGTTTTTATCTTCAATCCCTACTGGCCCCTTCTATCCTCACCTTCTTTTCCTTTTTCTAGGGACTTCTCATCTGCAGAATTGAGAAAGCACATATTTAGAAATTCCAGGAGTACCGAACAAAAATGCTTTATAAAAAGGAGACATGATCTCATAGAAGAGGGATGTTTATTTGCCCCAGCCCAGGAGAAGTTCATTCTGACAGCATAATTTTAGAGTCGATCAGACAAACACACCTGGGAAGGAGCTGGATAAACTAAATTAGGAATAAAGAATGGTCATTGCCTCAGGCCCTCAAATCTGAAGACACTAGCACAGATTTAGAAACCCACTCTCCAAGTTACTTTTTCCCCTCCACTGACTCATTTTCTGCTTTTGCTATTTATTCATGAACTTCTCTTTATATTTGGAGACAGGGAGGAGAATATTCTTGGGGATTTAACAGAGTTGGGTTAAAACAAGTAGCTACAGACATCAGGTATTGGTAATGACTCTTAGACAGTCCGTCCCAGCAGGAGTGGATGTGGACTTGGGGTTTGGACTTTGCTTCCTTCCATGCCTGCTTTTCCCGGAATCTGCTTTTCCCTTAATTTGCTCTCCATTTGTCCTCTTTCTACAAGGCTGTGGCACATCCATTGGCCGCCTCTGGCTTTCATATGCTGAGCTCAGTCTTCCATAAACAAGGCACCTTCCAATCCCTAGTTCTTGACAAAATAAACCATCATTAAGCCTGACACATAGTTGGCACTCAGATATTCGTTAGAGAACGAAATGAATAAGTTCCAAGTTTAACACAAATGGAGAAATGGAGGCTCAGAGACCTACTTACTCACTGCCCCAGGGTGCATCCTAGCAAGTGGCAGAGTTTACAGTCTAGTCGAAGTCAAGGAAAAAGCATCTAAAAACACTAGTAAAATTCTAGTGGGCTCAGGGTGTTCTCATGTCATAAGATTAGTACAGGGTGCAACTGTTACAACTTTCCCCAGTGGTGAACCGGGATGGCTACCACTGAAAGAAAATGCACTGGTGGGTGCAATAGCTCACCCTCAGCGGAGGCCTGGGGGAAGTGGTAATTATTGAATTACTACTAATTGAATGCTCTTGCTGGGGGGTATTGATGCCCTTGCAAAAGATTGATGGTGAACAGTGGCCATTTAAGGCCCTTGACTTACAACCGGCAGAGGTCCTCCTTGATAGATACAAATGTTCTTTTATCTCTTGCAGCCAGAGGGCAGGAAAAGCTGAAGAGCAGCTCCATATTTAATTACAAGGACTGCTGATCTCCAGAGAAGGTTGAATTCACAACCCAGCAGGTGTACCTCACTCACCAGGTCAAAACCCCCAATGGGAGGAGAAAGAACTCTGAGACTCAAGATGGGGACATCTGAGTTGATATGTTCAGACATTTTTATCCCCAGAATTCCCTGTACCCTCCGGGCTGCGGAAGTGGCTACTTTGCTCTGCAGTCATCTGAGACTTAAAGCGTTAAAAGTCTGGACTAGGACGGTTTTAAAAAGACTTGAGAAATGTAGGGAGTGATGTGGGAGATGATGGGAAGAAATGAGGTTTGTGTTCCAGTCGCCACTAATGCTCCAGTGCTTCTTGGGATAAGAGGCAATTTAATAGTTTGATGAATACGACATTGTAAGAGAAATAAATATAACTTGTCTATGTAGAAAGTAGATATAGTAACTCTTACATGTCCTGAAGATAGCATGTATTTTTCTTTTCCAATTTCCATTTTCAGTTTTATTTCATGAAATAATAACAATTCTCACAACAGTGATTAAACTAATAAATAACATTGTGCATTAGTGCATGAGAATGAAGAATGTACATTATAAATAATAATAGTTTATTTATGATACCGTCTCTATGGTATCATAAATAAATGATACCTTTTTTTTCTCCCAACAAAGTGCTTAAGGATCTCAAAAAACAAATACACCCATACACATGTAAATACACAGGAGGTAGAATTATATATGTGTATTTCACCACAAGTAAGAAATCTTCCAAATGACAGTTGATAAAGAAAATGGTAATTTTAGAATAAAAATCATTAGAGATGGTGGACATTTATTAAATTTATGTACTATCGAAACTTGGTTTTATTAATTTCAAACTCAATTTGAACATTCTTGAAATACAAATAGATAAAAATCTTACTAACATTATTGAGTCTCAGGCAGAAAAATACATTCACATGACCTTTTTTTTTTTCCTGGCAAAGCTATATATATCCTGTCAGTTTCAGTGGTTTGCAGATGTCTGGATTCCTTGGACCAATACGTTTGGAAAAAAAGCCTTTTGGGGACCAGTATTGAGTTTCATTCTATTTTGCCACTTAAGTTTATTTGGAAAAAAAATCACTGTTCTTTTACTACCATTCTTCTTCTTCAAAAGAATGAAGATTTAAAAGTAAAACAGTATGAGAGATATAATCTCACAGTAAAAACTTTTAAATGTACTCAATGAATTAAAAAATTAGCTTCATGAAAAACTCTTGGTTATCTCATTTATCTCATTCCTGTGGGGATCGGCGAAAAATTTTGTCAGGATAGGCACTGATGCTGTACATGAACAGAAATTTAGGACCCACTAGTGTAATGCATTTCTAGAAATTAGATGTAGAGAGAGATGCATCTAGAGAGATGCAGAAAGTATATCACAGGATGATTCGAAGTCGTTTGCTCTGGGGCAGCTCTTCTCACATGTTAGCATCAGCATCTCTTACAGAGCATCTTAAAACACAGATTGGTACCCCACCACAGAGTTTTTTGAGTCAGTGGATTAGTGGGAGCAGGTGGTCAAGAATGTACATTTCTAACAAGTTCTCAGGCGATGCTCATGCTACTGACCTGGAGGTCACCTTTTGAGAACCACTGCTCTATGGTAATAAAAAGGCAATTGCTAAAATGTATTTTTCATTTTCAAGCAATATTATAAGAACTTATCAGACTTCTTATTTCTCAAAATGTAGAGTCAGACCTCAATCTCTATTTTACAGAACAGAGAATGCAAATATCTTGCCCAAGCATTCCCATGGCCTGAGATGCTCTTATTGCCTTTTGAGTGAATGCTAACACATCTTTCTAGAGCCTGTTTAAGTCTGATCTCCTTTTTCCTTAACCCCTCAGGTTGATTCGATCTAATCTTTCCTTCCCTTTTCCCTTTTCCTTTTCTCTCCCTCCCTTCCTTCCTTCTTTCTTCGCTTCCTTGTATGGATGTTCCTCTTAGATTTTGGGCTTGTGGAGAACAGGTGCTGTAGCTCGTTTATTTTTCAATCCTAGCATGTAGCATCAAGCCTGGTGTTACTTTTGTCTGCCTGTTTGGCATATCATGGCAATAGCAATATTAGTGAGTTGAGTAACTGCTACTGGATTTGCTCTCTTAGATGGTTTGGATTATTTAGGTTAAACATTTTGCCTCACTTGCCCCTTATAATCAGTGTTATTTTTCTGAAATCACGTGGATAGCTTCTTAAGCTGCACACTTAAGAAGTATCTACTACAGGGGTACTAGCCAATTAGTCAAATATTGGAGCAAGCATATGGAAGTCCTCAGTCCCCATATTTGTCAATTATTAGCCTAATAGACTTCCCTGTACATAATCCTATTTACTATGCAAAAACTTGCATACTATTTCTTTTTTCTTTTTTTTTTTGAGATGGAGTCTCACTCTGTCGCCCAGGCTGGAGTGCAGTGGTGTGATCTCGGCTCAATGCAAGCTCCATCTCCCAGGTTCATGCCATTCTCCTGCCTCAGCCTCCCCAGTAGCTGGGACTACAGGTGCCCGCCACCATGCCCAGCTAAGTTTTTGTATTTTAGTAGACGGAGTTTCACCATGTTAGCCAGGATGGTCTCGATCTCCTGACCTTGTGATCTGCCTGCCTTGGCCTCCCAAAGTGCTGGGATTACAGGCATGAGCCACTGCACCTGGCCAACTTGCATACTATTTCTACCAGCCTTGGGTAACATAAAAATGTGATGCTTTAGCTACCCAAATTGAAAATTCTTCAAGTTTTTTTTTGAATATCAAAAATACATGGAATAGTAAATATGCTTGGAGTATTTTTCCACATTCCATAGGGAGGAATTGAAAGCTGAAGCCATCTGGTGCACCCAAGTTTTTCAATAGTTCAGTACCTCTTCTCATTTCTTTATGTGCCATTTTTCTTTTGAAACTAAGGGACACACATAATGGTATAGCAAAAATACTGACAGGCATGAATTCATGCTAAATGCAGATGATTTTATTTTTGAATTGATGAATTGGTTTTTGCCATTTTGGCCAGAATTTCTTTCATTTTTATTTTATTTTATTTTTTTAAATTACACTTTAAGTTCTAGGGTATATGTACACAACATGCAGGTTTGTTACATATGTATATATGTGCCATGTTGGTGTGCTGCAACCATTAACTTGTCATTTACATTAGGTATATCTCCTAATGCTGTCCCATCCCCCTCCTCCCACCTCACGACAGGCCTGGTGTGTGATTTTCCCCACCCTGTGTCCAAGTGTTCTCATTGTTCAATTCCCACCTATGAGGGAGAACATGCGGTGTTTGGTTTTCTGTCCTTGTGATAGTTTGCTCAGAATGATGGTTTCCGGCTTCATCCATGTCCCTACAAAGGACATGAACTCATCCTTTTTTATGGCTGCACAGTATTCCATGGTGCATATGTGCTACATTTTCTTAATCCAGTCTATCATTGATGGACATTTGGGTTGGTTCCAAGTCTTTGCTATTGTGAATAGTGCATTTTGGCCAAATTTTCAAGACCAAAGATCCTTGATTGTATGACCCAGGTACGTAGGAAAAGGCTGATTGATTGCGGGAAAGTAGGGTTCACTATTTGCATTATATTTATCACCATTTCTGGACCAATGAAGACAGAGATGAGGGAGCAAAACGTATCTGGGCTATAGACTGGGCTAAGGAGCAGAAAGATATGCAGATAATAGCATGAGATAGAATAGATAATGAGAATTGAAGTCCTAAAATTTTTAAGTCATTTTCTATAACTGACATAAAACATTTCCCAAAATATCATGTTAATCAAGTGAAATAAAGAGACAGCATTTTATTAACTTTGGCCAAAAGATGTCATTTTTCATCATACTTAGTGAACAAGAGTTACTTGTTACTTTTTAGACATGTTTAGATTGCTCAAACTCTTTCATTTGAGAAATGTAGAGTGTCCTGCCCTCAAACAGAACTACACAATTAACGAACATTTGTTTGAAGTGCTTTGTGACATTTAATTCAAAGGTGTCCATGAGATGCCACATGCTATTAGAAGTAGCAATCCTTGTTTTGTTTGTAGACAATTCAATTACAGAAAAGACCCAGAAAGAAGTTGTGAAAGGAATATCATTAAACAACCAAGTAGCTCTCTTCTCATGTATATTTTAAAGAGGGATCAGCTTGTGAGCTTGCAGGTAATTGACTGCAGAATTAGTTTGTCCATTGACCAAGCATTTATGGAGATTGTAAAGGATGAGAAGTAATACAAAGCAAGTTCCCTTGTAAAAATCTCTAGGAAGGTCAGGGGGAAGGAAGGGGAGAAGGAAATTTGTCTCTACCCTTATTAGATATTGAGGAACTCTTCTATGTTTAAGAGAAACTCTGGGCCAGGCCTGGTGGCTCATGCCTGTAATCCCAGCATTTTGGGAAGCTGAAATGGGAGGATTACTTGAGTCCAGGAGTTCAAGACCAACCTGGGCAATATGTTAAGACCCTGATTCTATTAAAAAATACAAAAAAATTTAGCTGGACATGGTGGCATGTGCCTGTAGTCCCAGCTACTAGGGAGGTTGAGGTGGGAGGATTGCTTAAGCCCGGGAGGCAGAGGTTGCAGTGAGCTGAGATCATACCACTGCACTCCAGCTTGGGTGACAAATGAGACCCTGTCTTAGAAAAAAACACACAAAAAATTCCCCCTGCAAACCCCCAGAAAAGCCCTATCCCATTATCTCTTTTTATTATTCTGGCCCCAAATAAGTTCACTCTTCTGAGTTTTATAGCGTTTTCTTTCTGCCATTTTTTTCTTACAAATTAATGATACACTGCATCAGTCATCATAGGGAGAGGTTAGAGTCCCATCTGCTGGTTAGGCATTGTTTACTCTTCATGAGGGCAACTGTGTTAAAAAGTCTCACACACAGGTACTGCCTCCCTCCACGGGCCTCAGTAACTTAACCAGTGTTGGGACAGGCAGCCTGTGATAGGTGCAGTCACCTTGAGTCACTTCCTTCCTCTTCTCCTGTGGCTGCTCGGTGTGATGTCCCTCGTCCTGCCCCATACAGTCCCTCCAGTTAGAGGGTGAGACAATCCCATGCTTTGGGTTTGGGTTTAGGAAGATGGAAAAGGCTCATTTGGCGTTCAAGCAGAACACACGCCCACTGACCAGGTTATCAGCCAATTCTTCCCAGGAGTTTAGAGCATAATTACAGGTAATTAAAAATAACACAGTTCTTCAGTTCTGATCTGTCATTGTCCCTTTTATGAGAGGCCTTACAGTGTGGAAGGGAGGCCAGCTAAGGCAGGATTTGGGAATTCTTAGGCGTCTTTAGTCAATGGCATCTTAAGCTTCATCAACTCCCTGACAATTGAGCTCTTAATTGTGTGTGGGTCTTTTATTCATCTCACAAACATCTATTGAAGGCCCAATCCATTTTTCTGCACTAGATTCAACTAGATTGTACATTCCCGGAAAGGCAAGGGACTACATCTTTACACTTCTTTGTAGCTCTCTTCTTTCTCTCTTTATTTTAGAATCTAGCAAAGTACTGTGTACTTTGTAGCCACTCAGTGATTATTTCTAATTAAATGAAACACTGAACAAAGTTCCAGCTTCCTGAGACCTCAGACAAGAAGACAAGTATTGGGTAGATGAGGGGAAAACATAGCAGTTTTTGAGTACTATATGGCAGTGACTTTGCTAACTACATTATCCAACAGTTCTGCCAGCTATGGCCCAGGGCCTAGTTCTAGAGATTTTGAAAGAAACTGTTAGCGTCTCCCTTGGAGAAAGTTCATGGGTAAGAGCATTCTGGGACCACACCAAATATTGATTCCTGGAATGACAGTCCAAATTGACATGAATGTTCAATTTGAGAGCCAAACATAGATAAAAAATAGAGTATTGGGGACACCAGGGCTACAAAGAGGCTACAATGGGAAGGCCCAAGGGAGAGTTGGATGTGGACCTTGCCAGAAAGAAATAAAGAGAATAAGAAAAGGACAGGTGGTTAGAAACAAATGCCGTGTTTTCTAACACTCCCCATGAACCAGTGAAAAGAACTGTTGGACATACAGGAATTATTATTCCCATCATAATCAGAGTCAAGATAAACCTAGGATACTTCTCAGATTGCTAGCATAGAAAGACTGAAGAAATACTAGAAAAGTATATTAAAAATATAGATTTAAGTTAAAAAAATATGATTTCTTTAACACACACACACACACACACACACACACACACACACACACACACACGTGTTTTATTTAAAGAGAATGAAAACAATCTAAACATGAGGCTTTTTAAAATGTGAGGCCCTGGCCAAATGTCCCTCATGTTCACTTGGTGACAGTATCTATCCTTCTAGTACAGATTGGGAAACTGAGGCTTAGAAAGAATAAATGATTAGAAGAAAGTTGAACTAGTAAGGGGTGGAGACAGGATTTAAATCTGGAGTGATTGGATTCTAAACCCCCTGTATTATTCTGTTCTCATGCTGCTATGAAGACATATATGAGACTGGGTAATTTATAAAGGAAAGAGGTTTTATTGACTCATAGTTCCGCGGGGCTGAGGGAGGCCTCAAGAAACTTCCAATCATGGTGGAAGGGGAAGCAAACATGTCCTTCACATGGCAGCAGGAAGGAGAATAAGTGCCAAGTGAAGGGGGAAGCCCCTTAGAAAACCATGAGATCTTGTGAGAACTCACTCAGTATCATGAGAACAGCATGGGGGAAACCACCCCCATGATTCAATTATCTCCACTTGGCCCTGCCCTTGATATGTGGGGATTATTACAATTCAAGGTGAGATTTGGGTGGAGACACAGAACCAAACCATATCGCCCCACTCCTCCCTTTAAAAAAAGCTATACTACATTGTTCAGGCAAGAATAGGATCTGATAGGAATGTGACAGGTTGGGAGCAATGGCTTACACCTGTAATCCCAACACTCTGAGAAGACAAGGAGAGAGGATCACTTGAGCCCAGGAGTTTGATACCAGCCTAGGCAACACAGAGAAACCCCATCTCTACAAAAAATTAAAAAATTAGTCATCCATGGTGGTGCATGTATGTAGTACCAGCTACTCAGGAGGCTAAGGTGGGAGGATGGCTTGAACCTGGGAGGTGGAGGTTGCAGTGAGCCATGATCACACTACTGCACTCCAGCCTGGGTGACAGAGTGAGATACTGTTTCAAAAAAAGAAAAAAAATGGATATGTTGTAGGTCAGGACATCCAGAACACCCTATGGGATTCTATTGTCAACGGATTAAAAAAAAAAAAAGATCCTGCTCTAATTAAATAAATAACATACCATTTGAAAGAGTTTTTCCTTTCCAAGTAATTTGCTTATATCTGAACTGCTTTTGTGTCTACCTATGGTCTGACCTTTGTTTATAGAGCCCAGAGAATGGCGGCCATTCCCTACCAACACACTACTGGTTGTGTCTTTTTTGGCAAACCCAATAAAAATACATTTAATAGTCTTGCAGAGTTTGATTTTGTTGGGTACAATAACCTGCCACTGCCCCAAAGCAGAACAACATGATTCAAAGGGCCAAAACAATGTCTTTAATGACTTGATAATTAAAACAACACTACACAAGAGCAGTTTAAATGTAAGCAAATTACTTGGAAAGGAAAAAAAAATGCTCAAACTCTTTCAAATGATATGCTGTTTGTTTAATTAGAGCAGAATCGTTTTTTTAAAAGCCATTGACAATAGAATCCTAAACAGATTGATAGAAAAAAAGTAGTAATTAAAGACATCTTTTCTGATAATAGCACAGGAAGAAAAATTCAGCATGAATCATGAAGCCAAAGGATACTTGGCATGGATCCTATAAAGAGAGATTGTGAAAATGTTTGGGCTACACTCTTAATTTGGGCCCCTTAAAGCAGAGCTGAGACAAACACCGCACAGGTGACGGAGCAGGAGTATCACCATCTTGAACAAGCACTGTTATTTTAAAATTCACCGTAATCAAAAACCGCCTAAATCCAAAGGGCATCTGCCTAATGGCTAAGGTCAGCATGACCATAAACCACAAATAACATCTCTGAAAAGACACCTTCCAAACTCCTCCCCAACCGAAGATGTCAGCCCCAAGATAACCTCCCCACTGCCAGAGACATTCCAATCCCGCCATAAATTTCTCCCCAACACAGAAACATTCCAAGCTTGTGATAAGCCCCCCACCCTAAAACCAATATATAGTCTTAGTTTGTAAGAAAAAGCACTTCTAACTGAAATCGGCCAGAAGCCCCTCTCAGGTTTTTTCTCTAAAATAAACCTGCCTTTTCCTATCAAACCTCGTTTCATGTTTCTTTTCTCTTTTTTAAATTCATACAACAGGGAGTTTATTTGGGAGGTGATCCTGGGAAGCACATGGGAGGGAGTTGGGGAGGTAAGAGAATAAAGTCTGTGCATGAGCAACTTATTGCTGTAGGCAACTGGAGCTCAATCATGCTGGAAACTTCCAAGAGACAATGCAGAACATACCTTAAAACTGTCCTGCTGAGGGACTGCTGAAGATGGGGCATGTATTTACCATTCCTTGAGGGTTACTCTTGGGAGCATTAAATCCTGGGCACTTCCAAACTCTCCTGTGCAATCTCCCAGGGTGCTAGAGATGCCTTTCAGGCAGAGAAGCAGAGAAGGGCTCCCTTAAGGTGGAAATTGGGAAACTCTTGGAATGCCTGTAACTGTCCTTGATGGCTGCTGGTAGACTCAGAAATGGGCCAAGGGGTCATGGGGCCATGTACCAACAGCATCTGTTACAGATAGACTTTTGTAAGATGTCATCTTTCTAGACCAGCACAGTCTAACAGAAATAATGTAAACCACAAATATAAGCCACATAGGCAATTTTAAATATTCTAGTAGCTACATTAAAAAAGTAAAAAGAAACAGGTAAAAATAATTTTAATAATGTGTTTGTTTCATTCATTATGCCCAATGCATTATCATTTCAACATGTATTTAATATAAAAATTATTAATAAGATCTCTTATGTTCTTTTTTCTTTACTATCTTTGAGATCTGGTATGCATTTTACACTTACAGCACATCTCAATTCAGGCCAGTTACATTTTAAGTGCTTCATGCGACTCATGGCTACTATATTGAACCACACCAGACTAGATAAATATGAGAAAGACATTCATGCGGGAAAAGGGTATGGAACAAAAGTTTGTGATTTGCTTTTCTGTGATTTTCTTCAAAATATCAGTCAAGTCATAATCTTCCAAAATATTTTAGGATTATCCTTTTTTATTTTGAGAACAACATTAAATGATGTCCTTTTATAATTTATGGACTTTTTCACAAACTTTCTCTGCCCTTTTGATTTCAGATGCTCTTCTTCTGGTTTATGTGGCAAGGACTATCATAATTAATTTTTCTTCAGAACATTGATGGGAGAAGACCTGAAGGGTATCTTGCCATTATCAATTTAGTTTATGGGGACCATAACCATGGAGGCCTGGGGGAGCAATGGGAAAGCAGGAGCACCATTTGACCTGGACTCTTAAAGGTTGGTACTAACTAATGAGATTCTACCTATAGTTACTGCATTTAAAAAAAAAGTTCATTTGTTATAGATGCATAATATCCACATTTAAAGTATGCTACATTTTTGCAATTTCCCCCATTTTTGCAAATTTCTTTCTTTAAAAAAAATCTGAAAGTTCTTAAAAAAAGGCCTGGGCCTCTCTTTATAGTTGAGAGGAGTAGCAAATGCCTTTCATTTCCAACTTCTTTCTCTTCTTGTCTGTCTATATGAGAGAGCCTATTATTATAACAAAAAACAAAACATGGATTCCTTGATTTTCTAGTCCTCCTTGAAGTTAGTAGTGGCCATGTGATAGTGTTGGCCAATGAGATACAAGCAAAAATCTTCTGGTGATTCTTCTTTGTCGTCTTTATTCCTTCCTGGAACTCAGACATGATGGTTGGCATTGTGGCAACAATCTGGTAACCAGGAGGCAAGCAACATGAAAATGTAAGCCGACATGCTGAGGATGGTAGAGAAAAAGATAGCAGAAAATTTTGTATCTAATAGCAATATTGGGCTTCTTTACCAGCCCCGGAAGTACCTTCTGACTTGTTATGTGAGACAAATAACACCTTCTATATTTAAGCCACGATTACTTAGATTTTCTTAGAAAAATGAATTCGTATCTGATATAGAGGCACTGCCAAAACCATCACTGAAAAATACTCAGTGTGCATTTGCTTTCTTTTTCAAACTTTCTTGCTCTTCCCTACAAGTGGCTAATTAAGCAGTCATCCAGAAACACAAAACAAATACACAAAATGCTGCAAATCGGAAGTTGATAATTATCCAGAGAGCTAATTAGATATCTTCTATTTTAGAAAAGGTATAGACTGATCACAGCATCTACCTTCGTGTTCCAGTCTCAAAGTCGCTTATTCAAAATGATTGCAATTTCTTCAAATTGTCACTTTTCATTTACAGGGGACAAAAATATCAATTCAGATCACTCATCTATCTTTGGGTCCTCAGATCTTACCTTGAGTTTGGTACATGGAAGGCAATCAGCAGATGTTTATTGTATAAATACAATGATAATATTGGGCAAGTAAAAAATCACTTCTTGTGCAGGATTTGTTCATTTTTAGCCTTTTTAAGAAAGCTTCCTCAGATTTTTAATGGACTATCCCATTTTTATGGACAATATTAATGCAGGCTGTAACAACCCCAGAGATATTTTCTGGAAGTTGTCTAAGAGCTTCCCAGAGAGGGAGAGACAGATGAAATGACTGGTTTATCTCAGAATTTCCCCTCCCATGGTAACTGCCCAGCACCTCTAAGAACTGTAAATGAGGAGTTATAAGTATGAAAGGAAAACACCTTGGGCCCCCAAAATCACTAAGGAAAACTCAAGCTGGAAACTGCTTGGGGCAAACCTGCCTCTCATTCTATTCAAAGTCACTCCTCTGCTCAATCAGATAGATGCATATTTGATTTGCCTCCCTTGGAAAGGCTCATCAGAAACTCAAAAGAATGTAACCATTTGTGCATCACCTGTGACCTGGAAGCTCCCTCCCCGCTTCCAAGGCTTCCTGCCTTTGCTTCAAGTTGTCCCATCTTTTCAGACCGAACCAATGTACTTCTTACATATATCGACTAATGTCTCATGTCTCCCTAAAATGTATAAAACCAAGCTGTGCCCTGACCACCTTGGGCACATGTCATCAGGACCTCCTGAGGCTGTGTCATGGGTGCATACTCAACCTTGGCAAAATAAACTATCTAAATTAAATGAGACCTATCTCAGACTTTCTGCATTCTCATAAGTTTCCAAATTGTCTTTACTTTCTTGGACACAAAAATAAAAACCTCAAAACGAGTACTTTTTAAAACCATGTAGAAATCTGTCCCTTTTCCATGTGGGTGAAACTCAAGGCAACTACTATGTAAGGATGAAAGCTTCAGAGTTCAGATTTGATAACCTATACAGGAGGATCAAAATCCAGTCTTAACGTTTTCTGACCAAACCTAGCTTCTATAAGTGGTTGTTAAAACAGCTTTTCTTTGGCTCACTGATATTCTGTGATTTCTCTGAGGACAAGAATCTACAGGATTCTGGCTTTTACCTTTAACATCTTTTTTTTTTTCTTGAGACAGGGTCTTGCTCTGTTGCCCAGTCTGGAGTGCTGTGACATGGTCACTGCTCATTACAACCCTGACCTCCTGGGCTCAAGCTATTTTCCAGCCTCAGCTTCCAGAGTAGCTGGGACTACATGCATGTGCCACCACACCCAGCTAATTTTTGGATTCTTTTGCAGAGACAAGGTCTCACTATGTTGCCCAGGCTGATATTGAACTCCTGGGCTCAAGTGATCCTCCCAGCCTTGGCTTCCCAAAGTACTTAGATTATCGACATGAGCCACCACACCCGAATCTTTACTTGTTGCATGATGGTTGAGCTTTTGCACCTTAACTTGGAGTGGAAACAAATATGCTAGCTGTCTGACCTTGGGTAAGTTTCTAAACTTCTTATCAGTTTCCTCATCTTTAAAAATGGGAACTGTAACAATACTGGTCTCATTAGGTTGTTGTGTTAGTTACGTGAGATAATACATGTATAATGCTTAGCACAATGCTTTGCATAGACTCAGTCCTTAATCAATGTTAGTTGTTATTAATAAAATTTATATAAAATTGTTAATTATGAATAATTAATAATTATGAATAAAGTACTATTTACAACTGTCTCATAAGCATTTATGCTAGATTGATGGAGATAGTGCTGACTTGTCTTCAGGAGCACCTGATCCCCATTTTTTTTTTTTTTTTTTTGAGACGGAGTCTCGCTCTGTCGCCCAGGCTGGAGTGCAGTGGCCGGATCTCAGCTCACTGCAAGCTCCGCCTCCCGGGTTCACGCCATTCTCCTGCCTCAGCCTCCTGAGTAGCTGGGACTACAGGCGCCCGCCACCTCGCCCGGCTAGTTTTTTTGTATTTTTTAGTAGAGACGGGGTTTCACCAGGTTAGCAAGGATGGTTTCGATCTCCTGACCTCGTGATCCGCCCGTCTCGGCCTCCCAAAGTGCTGGGATTACAGGCTTGAGCCACCGTGCCCGGCTCCATTTTTTTTTTTTTTAAAAAGGAATTATTATAATGACTTATAAAGAGTTTCTTTGGTTTTCTTGGTTGATTTGCTAGATGTTCTCTCTGGAAACCATATCCAAGAACTGGAGCATTAATTTGAAGAAAGAGGTTCAGAGGTTTCTCTCTGAGTTTTCCTTGAAGGCAATAGGAAGTGAATCATTCAAATTCAACTTTCCTTTCCCTGACCCACGCACTTGGATCAGAACACTTTACATCATCAGTGTTAGAACGTTTTTCTTTTCAAGAATTCTTTGGATGGTGAAGTGCAACTGGGATTTCTCATATCCGGGGAAACCTCGTTTCTATCTAGTTCTGACTTTGCTTGGGCCTGAACAGCAGGTGATGGCTTTGCAGTCATGGAGGAACAAAAATTTTCAACATTTTTTAGTTGAGAAAGCCTAGTCTTTAATTCAATCAGGGCTTGGAAGAAGGAGGAGGCAATGGGGTTCTTTGTTTTGTTCCAACTAGTTTACCCTGAGTCTGCAGCTGGTTAGAGTTTCTAAGAGGCTGTTAGTTCCAATTAATTTAGTATACACTCTCATAAGTGTGCCTGATGAATTTAGAGGCAGCAACGAATTTATCTGTGCACCAGCCATAAAATTTCCATTACTTTTGTTAATGAATTTTCCATTTGATTTTGAAAGCTTTTTAAAAAGTTGCTCATTGGTTTTTCAGGGCCTTCCCCTCCTCCTTCTACATAATTTGTGTCAAAATAAGAACTTCACTTAGAGAGAGACTGGACATTTCTATGAGGCATTTTGCGTTTGGGCCCAGGGAGGCTGCATTTCCCAAATGTCTCTAAACTTCAAAGGCCATCATACCCTTCTTGGGCTCCAAAGTAGGTAAAATAGGAAGTCCGAGCTGAAGAGGTTGGGTTTCCCAGAAAGTTCAGTTATTAACTGCAGGGGGGAAAAGCAGCGATCTATGCAGCCAGTTGTGGCGGGAAAACAGTCTGTCGCAATAAGGTCGGGGTCAGCTCAGAGTTTCCTTTCCTGAGCTCTGTGCCTTTTTCTTTTTTCTTTTTTCTTTTTTTACTTTAGCAGAGACATCCCGCAAGATGAGAAGCACTGGATGCTGTAAGTCTGATTGTTAGCTAAGATCTGGCCTTAAGATTCTCAAACCCTAGAGAGGAGAGACAGAAGCAGATAAACCTGCATTTCAAAGCTCGAGGCAATTTTCCTTCAAAAGCAACACTTTTGAAGCAGCCTGTTTCTTTGTTCTGGAAATACCATCCAAACATACAGTTTTATTAGGTAAATGTAATCACACCATAATCAGAAAATGTGTTTGAGAGGCTGTGACTCTAAGGAACTAAACCGTGAATGTTTATGTTGTCAGCTTCTTGCATGTCTGAAGACTGTTTCATTTAGAGAGATGCTCCTTTTCTGTGTGTTAATTTACAATGGGCTGTGTGTCACTTGTTCCTGTGCAGGTGTGAGGACTGGCAGATGGTAGGAAGGACAACAAGGCAATAAGAAGGGAGCAGGGCAGGGCTAGGGGAAGCTGACACTGCACGTTGTCCTGTAGAAGTGGGAACAGCTCAGACAGACATGGAGAAATCTCCCTGTTGGTGAGTGGGGGTCAAGTCTCATCCTACTGAGTAGGATCCATTTGTTTTGGAGGGAGTAGACACTTCTCACTTTTCTGTTGCCATTTTTTTCTGTGGGAAACAGCAGGAAACGAACACTAAGAAGGTACAGCTTAAACTGGGGCCCCTCTGACCTTTGATCAACAGATCGGGTCATGGAGGGGTCTAAACATGCAGCCCACATGCTAAGCACTGGGGGAAGACGGCCTGCCTGAGGAGAGAGGCATCTCCCACGGGGGGGTTTTCTGAGAATGGGCCAGGCTTGGAATCCTTGAGACAGCCAAGTCTAGGAGTTGCAAGTTGTGTTCTGCATCCGATATTTTGTTATCTCTGGCCCTTCAATAAAATCATGTTAAAATGGATATGGTTTGTCTGTGTCCCCACCCAAATCTTATCTTGAATTCCCATGTGTTGTGGGAGGGACCAAGTGGGAGGTAATTGAATCATGGGGGCAAGTCCTTCTGGAGCTGTTCTTCTGGTAGTGAATAAGTCTCACAAGATCTGACGGTTTTAAAAATGGGAGCTTTTCTGCACAAGCTGTCTTTGCCTGCTGCCATTCACATAAGATGTGACTTGCTCCTCCTTGCCTTTGGCCATGATTGTGAGGCTTCCCCAGCCACATGGAACTGTGGGTTTTCCATTAAACCTCTTTCCTTTGTAAATTGCCTAGTCTCATGTATGTCTTTATCAGCAGCATGTAAACGGACTAATAGAAATATTACAGCCTGGTTTCCAACAAAATTAAGGTAAAATTTGAAGTCACTTTGGTACAGAATAGTAAAAGAAGAGTAGCTGCTCCAGTGAGGAGGAGGCTGCTCATGGATGGAACCAACTCAAGGATGGAGCCTGCAGGTGGGTGGGGCCTGTCACTGGGTAGAGCCTGCTAATGGGTGTGGCCTGCTAATGGGTGTGGCCTGAGGGAGGGGCCAAAAATGGGTTTATAAATGCTAAGCGGAAGTAAAGAACATTTTAGAAAATGTAAGGTTTGAACTGACCTTTAGGAGGTAAATATGGTTTTAAAAAATGTTAACGAAAGATTGGAATAGGACAAGGAGGCAGAGAGACCAGGAAGGAGCTTTCACCTGTGTGTTGTGGAAAATAAAAGGAAGGGGCAGGTTTGAGAGAGGGAACCAACAGATCACGGGTCAAGCTGTCCTCTGGAAACTACTCGATTTCCTGTGTCTGAAACAGCAAGTTATCTCTGCTTCATTTTCCCCAGCACAGAATATGACCATTAACAATAAAGCAGGTATCCAGGGCTCCCTCAGTACCAGGCATGCTCCGAGTGCTTCTTGTGCCCTATTAGGTAGAGGCTGTTACAGACGGGGAAGCTGAGGCAGGAACTGTAACTTTCCCAAGACTCTTACCACCACACTTACAGTGTCCTGTCATGCTCACGCTCCTCTTCCCTCCTTACCTGGTATTTTATGTGGAAAAATAAAATAATATTTGTGAATTTATCTCACGTATTTTGGAAGACGAATATGAAATAAGTTCTTTTTTCTCTTTTATTATCTTCTGTGCCTCCCCCAAAGTTCGAAATAGAAAATTTGAGCACCCATTGCAGAGATGTTCAGCACAACTACACCATCCCTCATTTTCCCCCTTCTCGATGATACCCTGGTGAGGGTTGCTTTTCTTTTCTTTTTTTTTTTTTTTTTTTGAGATGGATTTCACTCTTGTCGCCTAGGCTGGAGGGCAATGGCACAATCTCAGCTCATTGCAACCTCTGCCTCCTGGGTTCAAGGGATTCTCCTGCCTCAGCCTCCTGAGTAGCTGGGATTACAGGGGCCCGCCACCATGCCTGGCTAATTTTTATATTTTTAGTATGGATGTGGTTTCACCATTTCATGTTGGCCAGTCTGATCTCGAACTCCTGACCTTAGGTGACTCACCAGTGTCAGCCTCAAAAATTGCTGGGATTACAGGCGTGAGCCACCGTGCCCGGCCAAGGGTTGCTTTTATTTTCAAGAGCAGGGGAAGCGTAAATCAGCTACCTCGGAGTAAAGAGCACTTGTTAACATGACATTACATTTACAAAGCTCATTGACTGATGTTTCCTCAATTTACCCTAATAGCTTGTGAGGTAGGCAGTATTTCGCGGATAGGTAACTGTGTTCTCTAGAGAGACTGTGAGTTGTTTAAGATCTGGCCGCGTTAGTGCAGAAGATCAACTTTCTGACTCTCTCTCTCTCTCCAGTCCTCTACTCTGACCTATCGAGGGGCTTTGACTGCCAGTGGAAAATAGTAAGAGCTTCCGTGTCCCTCTCCCCACTGGATTCATGATATTCACAGTATTTTTGCATAACTCTCTGGGTGGTTGTTGAAGATGGCAGGGCTGCTCCACGCTATTCACTTATAGAGGACTCCTCTGGAAACCTGTTAAGGTAACACGTAGTGTGAAGGAAAAAAGGTCAAAGTTATTCATGAAATCTGTGTTCACTTGGGCCTGCTGAGGAGGGGTGCTAACATTCTCCACTGTCTCACCTAGCAGAACTTGCCTCATCTTTAATTTTGACCCCAGTTTGTGAAACCTTTTGATTTGGATTTCTGTGCAGGGCTGTATTCCCAGAGGGATCAGACCACATCACCTCATTAGTCATACACACTGATCTTCACAGCAAATCGGGTACCCACCAAGAGCCAATGGTTAAGGACCGCTTGGGGCCCAGAGCTCTGAAGGGCCAGGTTTATTTCCACATGCTGAATTGTTCCTTGACCTCAGTTTTTCCCTTTAACAGCAGGACACCACGTGGGGAAGAATGCAGACTCCGGAGTCCTGCCAGCAGGAAGTGTGAGGAGCTGGGAAATTACTTTACCTCTGAGCTCTCCACAGAACTAGCACACAGGCTCTTTTGGAATCGCTGGGTGTTCGCATTAAAGAGGGGGTTGGAAGAAGGGGCAACGGTGCTTGGAGAATAATACTTGTTACACAGCTGTAGCCGAGACCCCTCTGCTTATCATGAAAGCTTCAGGTATTCACTTTCCCTCTTCCTCGTTGTAATTGCTCCATATCTAAGGCTTCATAGACCTGCAGTTCCTGTGGAGAGTGGGCTCATATTTGAGAGCCAGATCCCTTGACCCAGGTTGTCTGAAAGAAGCGCTTCCAAAGGTTAACATTTCACTGAGTGGCTGACAAAGCCTTTCAAAGGATAGCTATGGTCCAATTTTAGGGGGTGCTGTGAAGACCCCGTCTCCTGGTGGCGTCTTTATTCTGGTGTCTGAGATCACAAAAGAGGCTGAAGTTTGCCTAAGTGAGTCCACTGTGGGCTTCTTTGGACTCTTGCATATGAAAAGGTATTGGGTATCTCAAAGGATGAGGGCCTTTCTTACTGCACTCGTCTAGGTGGGCAGTTATTTATTTGGGGTACCTGGCTCCCTCTCTACCTCTGTAGATATAAGGTCAGCTTTTGGAGGGCAAGGCTTGCATTATGGACATCTTTATTTATATCTTTGGATTCAGATAAATAGTTTACCTTCAGTAAATATTGATTGAGTAAAAACAAATGTGTGGTAGATGTGCTGTCTAGAAAGTGCTAGATAAGACTCAATGCTTTTCTTTTTAAAAGTAGATTGTTGTTGTAAAAGTAAAGCAAACTCATGGTAACAATTAAGAGTATGAAAAGATAAAAATAAAAACGAAGTTTCCACTAAGCAGAGATAATTGCAATGAGCAATTTCCTGTGTTTCTTTACAGAACTGTTCAATAAGTCTACATCTCAAGAACATTTTTATTTTCACAAGTGACATTATACTATAGTTACATTTCTGCAACTAACCTTTTTGTATAGTTAACAGTATATCTTGAACATCTTTTTATAATAATGCATATAGATTTACCCCAATCTTTATAATAGCTGCAGCCCATTGTATGAATTTTCTACAATTTATTTAATCAATTCTCTATTAATGCATATGCAGGATGTTCCCAGATTATTGATTGTTATGAAAGACGCTGCAGTAAATATCTATCCATGTTTATATTTGTGTATCTGTGGGATAAATTGTTTTAAGTGTAAGTTTATGGGATATTACCAGTTGCCTTTCAAAAAATGGCACCATTCATACTCTGACCAGTAGTGTATGCAAGAGGCCGTTTCCCCACATCCTTGGCAATGATGAGGATTAGCAAATGCTTTCATATTTGTCAATACAATAGGAGAAACAGTAACTCATTTTGGTCACATTTATATTTTTTTAATTTTGAGTGAGTTTCAATCTTACCCTCTTTGGGGACCATTCTGTTTTATTTTCTGTGAACCATTTGTTCAGATCCTTTGCTGATTTTCCTATTGAATTGCTTCTCTCTCTTTTTTTTTTTTTTTTTTTTTTTTGAGACAGGGTCTCACTCTGTCACCCAGGCTGGTGTGCAGTGATATCACAGGTGTGTGTTACCATACCACACCCGACTTTTTTTCTTTTTTCCTTTTTCTTTTCTTTTTTTTTTTTTTTGTAGAGATGGGGGGTCTCCCCATGTTGCCCAGGCTGGTCCTGAACTCCTGGGCTCAAGCAATCCTCCCACCTCAGCCTCTCAAAGTGCTGTGATTACAGGTGTGAGCCACTGCACCTGGCCTGATATGCAAGCAATTGTTGTGCATTTATGGCATTATTTCTTCGTCCTACTTAAAAAACTGGTCAAAGTTTATCATTTACCGTATGACTTTGAAAATGACATTGTCATAAATAATTTTAACATTTTATAGACTTAGGTTTACCAATCTTTTTCTTTGTACTTCTAAATTTCATGTCATGTCTAGAAAGGATTTTGTCTTTCAAGGTTATAGAGTTCACTTATTTTTTTCCCAAATATATTTATGACACTATTATCTATATTTAAATATTTGATCAATAATTTTAACATTTCATATACTTAGATTTACCAATATTTTCCTTTGTACTTCTATATCTTGTGTCATGTCTAGGAAGGATTTTGTCATTCAAGATAATAGAGTTCACTTAATTTTTTTTCCAAATGCATTTATGACACTATTATTTATATTTAAATATTTGATCCATCTATAATTTTTTTGGCATGACAAGTAATAAAGGGACAAAGATTTATTTTGTCTAAAAGGCTAGCCATTTACTCCAGCTCATTTTTCCCTCACTGATCTGAAATGACACTTTATTATATATTAACAAATAAATTTTTGTTTTTTTGGTGAGGTGATACATGGGAGAATTTAAAGGAGACCAGCCTGTCCTTTTCCAAATACCACTGTACATATATTTCTCCTACTCCCCTAAGTGAGTCCTTTGCAATATTTTCCAAATATAGAATCAAAGATTAAAATAAAAACAAAACTAACCTTTTCTACAGGAAATGGAAAAAGGGAACATTGTGATCTAAGACCATGCTTAATGCTACAAACAATTTGGATAGTAAAGAAAGATCGGGTGAGTTTCGCATTTTGAAAAGATTCCTGGAGAAAGCGTGGCTACTGTATAGGGCCAGATTCCCGGGTTGAGCTGCAGGCCTGCTGGGTTTCTCTTCATTCTAATCCGGTCTTAACCCTCAGTCAGTCAAACACAACAGTCTGTTACTTGCACACAACTCCAGGGTCAACATCTGCCTTGTTCCCTGGGGTAGTGCACGAGTCACTGCTTGTGGAGTTTGGCTCCGTGCAGAGGGCTGCCTTCTATCCACATCTTTTCATTCTAAATGAAAAGGCTTTGATCCATGTATGCTGCTGTTTACTCTACCATCATTTGTCTGCTTCAAAGCAGAGGATTTGGCTTACTGAGAAGTAATTAAATTAACTCAAAGTGTAAATCCTAAGAAACAAATGAATGTTATGTCTCAATCTCAGGAAAGGGACCCCCTACGCAGAAGATATGTGTTTTAGGAGGTGTTTCCTTTCATAACTGTGCTGAAATTTGGATCCCAGAGTTACCCCTGGAAGTGCTAACTAAATAACATAAGTCTGGGAAGGTTTCCCCTTTGCTCCAAAGAGTCTAGGTCTGCAGATAATAATATAATTATTTACATCCCACAAATCCATCATGGAGAACTTAAATTTAATGTATATTGCAAGGGATTTTGACATGGTTCTTTCACTTAACGTTAAGAGAATAAAAATAAAAAAAATTCATACTTTGTACCATACCACACACAGATGCATGAGAAAAACCTAAAAGTTTACTTGTAAACCTCAGCTCTATTGTTAAAGCTTTCTAATTTTCTTGTATTTTTCCAGCCAAAAAACGAAGAAATTCCCTAGAGATTTCTCTAGCACTTTTCAACTGATGCTGTCAAAGCACTTTATATCTGCTATCTAATTAAGACTCTGAACACCTCAGTGAGAGAGAGAAGCATCAACACCATAAACCTGACAAATAGAAGCTGGATTTCCTGAAAACCTAACTAAGTAAAATAGCTCCGGGTACATGAGGAGAAGGTACTGAATTTAAAGCATTGAAAAGTTTGCATTTCATGCGGTTGTAGACTCCTGAGTGTCTTCAAGAGCATTTCCAGCATTCCACTAAGAATTCTATGTTGCAAGAATATTTGTAGTGAGTGGTAGAGTTTCAGAGAAATATCTTAGGCTTTAAGAACACCAGAAAAGGAATTGGAAGGCAAAGAAATACAGAGGAAAAATTTAGAGAGCCTGCTATTTACATGATGTAGTTTCTGGTGGATAACTGGCAACTGGGTCATTGGACAGGCTAGACAAAGTTCAAGAGAGGTATAAGGAGACTCTAGAATCTGTGATGCTGTCAGGATTCTTAGTTGCAAGTAGCAGACACCAATTTTAGCAAAATGGAAACTTATTGGCGGGGGTACCAGAATCTTAGATTTAAGAGGAGACTCAAGGACTAGTCTTGGAAAACAGGGAAGAACCAAACAAGCTCCAAAAGTCTGGAATGAAAGTCATTGAAAACACAATACTGCAGGAAGCATAGTGTAGTTTTTTCCTGCTGCTACTTTTGCCATCAAGAATGACCTCCACTATTCTGACATCTTTGTGATACTCACTCATGGGTCTATATTTTGGAGACAGCGTCCAACTGACCTAGTCCAAGTCATTTGTCCACCTTTTAGGTTGTGTCCAGGCAGGAAGGAGAGAGGATCTGGTTCTTTCAGCTTTCAGTGTGGTAGTGTCTATGATGCAATGGAGTTTTCCTCAAAGTGTGCTAGGAAGTGAAAGGCCTGGAATGTACATAGCCAGAAGAATTAAAAAGATCACAAGAATCACCCCTCTCCACTCACTGTTCTTGCTTGGAATCCAGTTCAGAAATTTGAAGTGTGTGATGAGTAAGCAATGTGCTTGTATGTTTCCACATGGAAATTGCTCTGGCTGAGGGGAGACTGGCCTACTTTTGTCCTGGTGATGGCAGGAATGCATCCTGAAACAGGTCGAGCTTGTGAGATCCTCCTTTTTTTTTTTTTTTCTTGAGATGGAGTCTCGCTCTGTCTCCCAGGCTGGAGTGCAGTGGTGCGATCTTGGCTCATTACAACCTCCGCCTCCTGAGTTTAAGCAATTCTCCTGCCTTAGCCCCACAAGTAGCTGGGATTACAGGCATCTGCCACCATGCCCGGCTAATTTTTGTATTTTTTAGAAGAGACGGGATTTCACCATGTTGGCCAGGTTGGTCTTGAACACCTGACCCCAGGTGATCCACCCACCTCGGCCTCCCAAAGTGCTGGGATTACAGGTGTGAGCCACCACGTGCTTTTCACTACCTTCCACCTTCCTCCATTGGCTATTTCTAAATGTCCACCTTGGCAGGGCACTCAAGCTGGGCAAACTGCATATAGATGCCCTTCTGTTTTCTTTTGGTAACGACAATAGTGCCCTTGGGCAGGGAACAGAACTGGGCAGATATGGCTTTATCATTTGCACTGGCATAAACATTGATTAATCTGAAAACCTCCCTTCAACTTGCAAGCACTGCACCGCCCTGTCATTCCTGAGCCTAGAATGCTTACCTGTCACTCCTTCTAAATTCCTATGGCCTATATATATTACCTATCAGACAACTGAGGATGTCGCTTTACACTATTACTTTGTGGATGTTTGTCTAATTCATTTCTTCTTTCCCATATCTGAAGAGCTCCTGAAACATAAATCTTCTTTGAAAAACTGATTTTCACAGTGACATGTTTAGATGAAATCCAGGCCTGTCAGTCAGTCATACAGATGTTTCTACGCCACACTTCTGAATATATGTCAACACTGGATGGTCAACTTCACAGTGGGTTTCAGTGATCATTCATTTTGTACCTTTGGTGCTCTGTACTATTATCAGTCTGAAAATGGAATTTCCTAACTCTGTCTTCATCCTCCATGACTCAGTTCTTTTTTTTTTTTTTTTTTTTTTTTGAGATAGAGTTTCACTCTTGTCACCCAGGCTAGAGTGCAATGGCGCAATCTTGGCTCACTGCGACCTCTGCCCCCTCGGTTCAAGCAATTCTCCTGCCTCAGCCATCCCAGGAGCTGGAATTACAGGCGTCTGCCACCACACCAGGCTACTTTTTGTATTTTTATTAGAGATGGGGTTTCACCATATTGGCCAGACTGGTCTTGAACTCCTGACCTCAGGTGATCCACCCGCCTCGGCCTCCCAAAGTGCTGGAATTATAGGCATGAGCCACCACACCCAGCCCACTGAGTTCTTTTGATCCTAAATTTGTATTTGTGTAATTGCTTATACTGGTTCAGGTGTTTCTGATTGATGTATTTTTTAAGTCTATTGATGTCAGTGTTGCATAGCTAAGATTGTAAGATCTCACAAAATAAGGACCTAGACCTTTTATTCAGTGTCTTACATTGAGGACAAATGACTTCTGGTGAGGGCGGTGTTAGAGAGGGTGACGATGATCTGCAGACACAGAAAGCCTGTAGCTGTAGACTGATCAGAATTAAATAGCCTATAATGTCTCACAGAGAAATGCAGACCATGTAGCTGGTCACTTGTCAAAAACCAGTCTTCTAGTATCTGTCACCCCCTTCCTGAATACTATATTTTACACCAGCAAAATCTCTAGGTATTGGGAATACAGTTTCCTTCTCCATGCTGGGCTCTGTCTAAAGGCTACCATTTGCTTCTGTTTACTGAGAGCTTTTGCAATAGGTTAAAGGATTTCTGTATTTGAGGCCTATTGAGTACTTTCTGTGTGGGCAAGACAGGTGCAAATGTTCAGCTATTAACCTGGATACTTCTTGTGCTGCTGAAATATTTTGTCTTAGATAGGGTGCCGGCCAGGGTTAGTCATAGCATTATAGTGGCAGGAAGGATATGTCCATCACCTTAAATACTCCACTTTACAATCTATTAACCTACTGATACAGAAAGACCGGTGGAATAGGATGTGTAGTGGAGGTGTTCAATATTTAAAGAATCCCATCCTCATGATACTGACCAAGGTATGAAGCTAGATATTGAGGTGGGAAGGCCACATTAAAGTTGTATCTGCTTTTGCAGTGACAAATACAAGCTCCTTTCCTTGGATTTACATTGTACTAATTTTAAAGAACTTCAGTTGGCAGGCACAATATTCAATACTAAATCCAGGTTCCCATGTGTAGGAGATTCAAACATGATATAAGAATCCCAAGAGCCCGTTTCCATCTCAGGCACTTAGACTTTGCCTGTGACCTTGGTAGAATCATTCAGATTGCCATAAGCCTCTCTGTTTTACATCTTGGTAAATGGAGAGAATAATACCATACATTTAGCCTTGTGATGCTGCTGTGAAGATGCACCAGGCATTGCTTACAAAGTAGTTCCCTGCTCAGAGAAAACATTAGCGAGAGGCTGAATGCTTTGGATCAGAGCTGCACTGCACTCTACAAAGATTTTTTCCTCATCTTCACCTTGCTATTGTGTAGTTCAGGAATGAGAAAAACACTGGTGCAGATAGGCAGAAACCAGGCATTTTACAAGCAAAGGCATCGTAATTACTTCCTGCATCTGGGAGCCAAAGATGAAGCTGGAGGGAAGTATTGCTGTGGAGGAGGAGCTCTTCCACGCTTGGCCTGGCTTCCTCAGCATCCCCGGGCTCTGTTGTCCCTGACACGACTCCCTTCTCCTTGTCTCCAACTCACATTCCATTTGGATTCTTTCTGTGTCTTCGCCAATGTTAGGTGAAAAACAAAAATGAAGCAAATAAAGTTTTTTGTTTGTATAGGCAGGATTGAAAGTTTTTTTTTCCGAAAGGACTTCTAAACAAGGAATGACGATATATACGAATAAACGTAGAAATGAGCAAGAATAGATTTCTGATTCAAACCTCATGGTTCGCAGAGGTGACTGGGAGACTTTGTTTCTAGGGAAGTTCAGTGATGGTGGTTACCACAAATAAAGCATTGACGATGGTGCTTGGCATAGAACAGGCTCTTTTAAACGCTGCTTCTGCTGTTATTAGTGATTCCTTTCCTTCACTCTCTAACCGGGTGCTGCCACTCTGGAACTTCTTGTTTTCTGAGGTTTGGGATTTCTCTTTTATTTCCTATTTGTTGGGAGCCAGGCTCTCCGGCGTTGTCCCTTAGTTAGAAGGGCAGTGGAGTTTTAAGTGTCACAGAGGTAGCTGTGCTGCATAAGGCAATCTGATTTAATGAATATATTCTTTAAGGGCAGGCTAGGGAATAAAAAGGATGAATTTAAGATCTAATCTCTATCCCCAAGGAGCTTTCTTGCTGATGGGGGAGTCAGACAAGTACAATATATTCTGCTATAAAATAATTTGTGATTTTAGAAAATAAAACAGAGCTTTTATGCCTGGCCACGTGGAGGACAGTGAGGCCGTGGGTTCCTCGGAATTAGCATCCAATCCAAGCCTTTCTGACTGCAAGACTCTGCTCTGTCTCCCTCCATCCCACTGCAGAAAAGACTTTACTGCCCTCCTTTAATAGGGAGTTTTTCTAAGAGGAATGCTAATCTCCTAAGCATTAAAGGTATAAAAAAATGAGCTTCAGGTAAACGATCTGTGCTAACCCTAACTTTCACTTATAAAAAACAAGGGAAGCGTTGCCTCAGTGGGAAATCCTTGGGGTGTTGCAGAAACAAGACAAAACAATGTTTCCAGCAGCTCAGGCACCATGAAAAAGGAGGATATGATGAACGGGCAGGCATTTAATTGACCCTCAAGTGTTCCAGTTACCAGGGAAAACAGAAATCTGCCCTTAGTTTATTCTAAAATGAGAAGGCTCAGAAATGAAAGACCTTGTGCGAAAGCCTTGACAGGGTGGAGGCTGGTGGTATTTGTGCTTCAGTATTTCTATTAATGCCCCAGGCAGCAAAGCCAGGATGATGGAATGATCACGGTGTTGTCAAATGTTCTTGTCATTTGAAATGCCACATAAAGTAACTCTAGTAGCTGTCATAACTACTGTGATGTTAGCAGTTTATAGAGGGTGGGGGCTGTGGATTTCCATTTCTTATTATACTTTCTGTATTAATGATGTGTTGTGCTGGACCCCTATTAACTTCAATGGGAACTGGCATTAGGTTCAAGAGGCTGAAGGAGAGACCTGGGGTCAGAGAATGAAACATAGGGCTTATTGGGAACTTACCTACGGGAACGGTACTGTGGTGGTGGGCTGGGCAGGAGAACTGGAACCACTTGTAAAAAGTATGCAGTTTATACAGTACATTCGCTTAGCAGCCTCCCCCCAGCAACCTCCACGTGGCAACCCTGATTCCACCCACAATAAAGGGCGTCGATCCCTGCTGCAGCCCACATTCCATGGGATGGGCCAGGGTCCAGATGTTCCTCACAGATAAGGAATGAGTCTCCAGGTTGGTCGGTTCTGGATTTTTTAGCTTAGAACTTCAAACACACATTCTTCTTCGTAAGTTACTGCTCTCAGGTGCATCTACCATTCATGATGCCTTTTATTTTTTGTATTCTTGATGCTTTGACCCCTGAGGCCTTGCTGACTCTCGAGGGACTGCCCCTTCCAGGGCTAGCCACTTATTTGCCCTTGAGCATCTGGAGCAACCCTTTTACATGCAAACCGACCAATCCAGAGCCCACACTTCCAAGCACCTCCTCTGTTGCCCCTTCAACACTCAGTGTCACAATTCCCTGCCCTAATCACTGCAGAGGCCACATGCCAGACAGGTAGGGACAGCCCCTACACCAGAAGCCACTGAAATTATTCAAATTAGCCAATCCTAAATCATTTACCCTGTCTTACCTGTGCCTTGCAGCAGAAACCACAATAACTTGTGCTTCTCTGTGCAGTCTCCTCTCATCTCGAGGATCTGTGAGTATAACAAACTGTCTCTTCAATGGCAGTCATGTCCTGATCTGTTGGCCTTGCCATACCTAAATAATAATCAAACCTATATTTTAAAAGTTTCCCTTTTCTAAAGTAGAATCCAAATGAGACAATATCTGAAAAGATCTCAAGGGGTAAGCATGGATGTGGATGTGACCAAACAGGATTGAATGCATTGAGCTAGGTGAAAAAATCATTTAAACAATCTGGTTTGTTTTTAAAATCATTCTTTAAAAAACCTGATAGTGCAGGATATTACATACAAGTGGAAAATGTTCAGACCATATATGTCCGTAGAACATATACCCACAACTTCCGCAATTGGACCAGAATGATCAGGATTTGGTCAGCATGACTGTCAGCTTCCCGAATTTTCAGTCCTACCTTCAACTCGGAACCAACCAGAGAAAGCCAAATATGCTCCCCAAAACAATCAGTCCCATAAAATGCCCCTCTTCTAGTCAGCTGCCTTCAGCTTCTCTGTGCCAGCACCTCCAGTGAAGGCATATCTAAACTTTCCCTTTCTTTCACTATAAAGTTTTCCTACTTCTTATTGAGCTGTGAGTCTCTACCAAACACAAATGATGTTGGCTGTCTCCATTGCTATCAAAAGCTCTGAATAACCTCTGTGTTTGTTCTCAGTCTTTATTTTCACTCATGCTTTAATGCTTCAGCATGAAATAGTGCTTCAACCACTATTTCTTCCTTTTTTTTCTTTTTTTTTTTTGTGCTGTCCTGCCCTGATTTGCCCTGTACCAAAGCAATCTTCCTCAGTCCCTTGCCTCTCTTCATATAGGCAGAGCTACCCTCTCCTACCCCTTGTAGCCCTGGTCGTTATTTTGGATTTTCTGCTGAAACCTAGTTCATGTTGCCCAGGCTATATGACTTTATTTTACTTCATATTTAGTGATAATTTATTATCATAGCAACACTTTCCTCGTGGCTTACACCATACCCTTATATTTTCTGTGTTTGTTTTATTTTCAGTTTTTTAAAATTTTACTTTAAGTTCTGGGATGCACGTGCAGAACGTGCAGGTTAGTTACATAGGTATATGTGTGCCGTGGTGGTTTGTGGCACTTATCAACCCATTATCTAGGTTTTAAGCCCCGCGTGTCTTAGGTATTTGTCCTAATGTTCTCCCTCCCCTTGTCCCCGACTCTGTGACAGGCCCTGGTGTGTGATGTTCCCCTCCCTGTGTCCACGTGTTCTCATTGTTTAACTCCCACTTATGAGTGAGAACATGTGAATGGGAAGTTTTCACCATGTTGACCAGGCTGGTCTCTATCTCCTGACCTCAGGTGATTCGCCCACGTCGGCCTTCCAAAGTGCTGGGATTACAGGTGTGAGCCTCTGTGCCTGGCCTATCTGTTCTTAATGTACAGTCTAAAACTGGACTCAATACATTTACCCGTCAAACTGATTCCTTTTCCCAATTTCCCAGTGTGGGGCGGATTCTATTCCAACTCCTCTTTCTCCTTACAAAGTTGTAGGCATATTCCAATAACCCTCCATATTTCCTCCATTTCATAGTTCTAATTTGTTACTAACTTCTTCTGATCTTTGTTCTCACAGACTCATCCTTTCCTCTCTATTCCAACAACCATCTCCAGTACTTGATCACCATCATCTAACTGGTAGGTATCTTTAGATTTTTCTAACACCTAATCAATATTTTGTCAGTTAACATGTTATAAAATAACATTTAGTCACTTTTTTCCCTTCTTCAAGGGGAAGTAGCTTCTTAAAACAGTGATTTTTCCAATCCTGACTGTACATTAATAACAGATAGGCTGGGCTCGATGGCTCACACCTGTAATCCCAGCACTTTGGAAGGCCGAGGTGGGTGGATCACCTGAGGTCAGGAGTTCGAGCCTGGCCAACATGGTGAAACCCCGTCTCTACTAAAATTACAAAAATTAGCTGTGCGTGATGGTGCATTCCTGTAATCCCAGCTATTTGGGAGGGTGAGGCAGGAGAATCGCTTGAACCTGGGAGGTGGAGGTTGCAGTGAGCTGAGATCGCGCCATTACACTCCAGCTTGGGTGACAGAGTGAAATGCCATCTCAAAACAAACAACTACCAAACAAACAAAAACAAACAAACAAAACAAAGTTCCATACTGTACCAAGCAGTCTTTGTGAGTGGGATCCAGATATGTGTAATTTTGAAAAGCTTCCCCAGGTGATTCTCTATGTAACTAGAGCTGAGAACCATCATCAGACCAAGCCAAACTTCTGTTAGTCTGATACGCAAGGCTATCAACTTACTGGTCCCAAAAATGGAGAACTCTTTTCAATGTTTCTCAAACTTCTTTGATAAGACTAACATGTAAGTGCTTGATAAATCTCATCTTCTCTTGGCTCTATCTCAGAAAGTCTCAAAGCGCTTTACTGTACAGCTTTGCAGACAGTGGCTAGGTTTTTCCAGTCACAGTCTCTACATACATCTTCTACTTCAGTGTCTATACAATGTCAGGAAAATTATCCAAACTTAGAAATAAGCAGAGATTACTGCATGTTTAAGCCCTGGTCTTGGCTTGACTTTCTATCCACTGGACTATTTTACAACTCCAGTTCTCTAAAGGATGGGTCTGGGAGGTTGCAGGTAAATCAAGTGCTCCAGGTGATTCTTATGTTTAGGGATGGTGGGAGATGTCTGCAGAGTATCTTGCAGCTTCCCAAATTTTGATGTGCCTACTAATCACCTGGGGATCTTGTTGATGTACAGGATTCTGATTGAGTAGGTCAGGGAGCGGGTGCTGGTGTTTACAGGTCTAACAAAGTCCTAGGTACTGCTAGTGGTTGTCAGTCCATGGGCCACAGTTGAGTAGCTGCAAATGCCCATTGAAATCACCTGGGGAGCTTCAGCAACTACTGTGGCTTTTGCCCCATCCCTGGAGATTCTAATTTCATTAGTATCGGTGCAGCTTGGGGATCAGGAGTTTAAAAAGCTCCTCAGGTGAAAGCAATTTGCTACCACGGCTGCGAACCAATGTTGCATAGATCTACCTCTGTGCCTGCTTTTACTGTCATGCTGTTCTTCCCATTTGGATACCCCTTCTTTTTCATCTTCATTAAACCACACCCTACAAGTTCTACCAGGCTCTGAAGAGGACTTCCTTTTCCAAGATGACTTCCTTCCTTAGCCCAACTTATACTACTTCTCCCCTAACTTTGATTTTTAGCATAAATGCATACAATTTATACTACATTATTATTTGATAATTTATAGGTGCCTTTTAAGATATGAATGTTTCCAAGTTGTGTACTCTGAAACTTTGCTATAGGACTTTTCAGTGACTAGGTTTTCCCAGTCACTGTCTATGCATACATCTTCTACTTCAGTGTCTGAACAATGTCAGGAATACTGAAACTTAGAAATAAACAAAAGGGATTACTGCATGTTTAAGCCCTAGTCTTGACTTGACTTTCTGTTGACTGGACTGTTTTACAATTCTGTAGGGGCACAGGTTAATTTGTTAATTTTGTCCCGTAGAGATGCAAATAATACCTGTCTCTTGGAAATGCTAACCCCAAAGGTTGTGGTAAGACATTAGTCAATTTCATATGTAACCCAGCCATCTTATTCTAACATTCATTTATTAAAATGGCTATATACACCTCACTTGTTCCTTCATCAATTAATGAGTTGAATAAAACCTTGGCATATCATTCACATAAGAGTCCTGATTTTACCTTTTTAAAAATGTTTTAAAATGCTGAAATGCTTAAGTAGGAGTTTAATCAATGCATTGTGAAATTAATTGAACTGATGAAGCAAGTGATAAAGTTTTATTTCTGAAGAGACAATACATCTTGCAAGTGTAAAACAGAATAATCAATACACGAAATAACACGTGAAAAACCCTAAGTAGTAATAATTTCAGACAGCAACAAGCCATGCTGATTTGGATGTTCTTAGTCACGGATTATGAGGGTAATCACTCAACAGACATCTTCAATTGCTTTTCTCCTTCCTGTGCATTTCATCAACGAAAATATAGGTTCAGAATGATATGCCAATAGTGGGAGGAACCACAGCAATGGAATCAAACAATCGGTTCAAATCTTGGCTCTGCCCTTAGTAGCTGTTCTCTGTAAACTGGAGTCAATAAATCCCTATGAGAAGTGTCTGGTATATAATGGGTGCTCAATAAATGTTAGTACTCTTCCTCATGAGCATCTCAGAGGATAAGCGGTGGACAACTGCAACCTAGATTGGAAACCTGAGTTATGGAGAAAGAGTTAAAATGACTGAATACTGTTTATATAGGGCCATAAAAACACCATCTGCTAGCTCTAGCCAGTTAAGCTATTACAAAGCTGACATGCACTAATGCTGCACTGATAGGAAAGGAATGGCCAAGGTTTTGCTGTTTCTATCATTATTCGACGAGCTGCCATCTCGGGACCAGTTGCCAGTTTACCCATCACATAACCTGGTTGTTCAACGTTTAAAGATTTATTTTGGTCCTTAAATATTTATACTCTCCCCCAACCTTTTATTGCCATAGTTACTGCTGAAGAAAAAAAAACAAGACTCAGGAGGTTACTGTGTGGTACATCAGCAGTTCTAGGCTTTATCGTTAGATTGGGGTATGTTTTATGTTGAATTAGACTCAGATGAGTGGATTAATATTAAACTCTCATTTTGCATGATGAGGCTAGATGTGCCTCAGAGAAAAGGATAAGGTCTATTCCTTTTCATATTATCAGTCAGTGAAGAAAAGGCCGCTTGCACTGCAGTGCACATTGCTGAGCCAGAAGTGAATAGCAGCAGATTCTGGATCTTGGCGGGGGGCGGTTTGCCTCCAATAAAGTGTGTAGCTGAAGTTTGCCCCAGTGGTAGAAATGAGCTCAATGATTGCTCCTGCTGCGTCTCGTAACACCTGCATTTGGATCCTTGGTACCCATTAGGCATAATGATGGGCTGATTCCACATCCCTGGGACATTTGGCCTCATTTGGATGATTAAAGAGAATGAAATATATGTCCCAGACACCTGCCAACTTGCAATAATAATAGCCTGTATTTACATAATATCTTTCTCCAAGGATCTCAAAGTCCCTTGTCTTTGAAAATCTATTTCTGAGAGGGAGGGGGAGATAATCTCATTTCTGTTTTGCAGAGTTTTAGAGCCATGGTAAGATCTAAATATTTGGTCATTTTGGTAACTATTCTGTGTTCCAAACTTTGCTGCATATTGAAACCAACTGGACATCTGTAACAAATATGGATACCCAGCTCCTAAGCCTAGGCATTCTCATCTAATTGCTCTGGGGTTGGGGGTGGGTGATCACCTGGGCATCAGGATTTGTAAAAGCTCCTTAAGTAATATGAATGTACAGAAAAGCATGCGGACCACATAGGTAAAGGCATTTGGTCTGAGACATTTCTGCGAAGTATTAGCAGTAGGAAACATTGACACGGCTGAGCTATTAGAATTACTCTTCCCCACTGGGTTCTTCATCCTTTTTGCTATTTTCATTGTGGACCAACCCTATTAATAAGGAAGACGGACATTTAAAATATAGCTCAACGCCAGAGTTCTCTCACCTTCAGCCAACAGTAGGTTAGGTCAGATCATTGTCTTCCAGTAGGAACTGTACTTTGGCAGAGTAATCTAGAGAGAAGATAATTAAATCAACATATAACTGTAGTTTTAAAAGATGACAAGAAAAAAATCATCCCCTGGGAACTCTATATATAGCTGTGTGTGTAGCAAATATTTAGGAACTAGCATTCCATTCAGTAAACTGGTGTTTTAAGGAGGGAAAATGTAAAAGGCCTTTTAGTGACAGTGGGGGAAAGGATTCCACAAGTCATGCATGAGTTTAACAGGGGTTTGTGGCGGTGTGGCTGGGGGACTTTTATCCTTAAGCTTATTTGTTGTTCCTGGACTTTCACAAAGATGTTCAGGCATGGCAGAGGGTTGGAAAAGCCAAGAAGCAACCAGTATGTCCCTGCATTACTGCTGGTGATTTAACTATGACTTCTGGTGTGGGACCAACTTCCCTTGAAAATGTATGGATCTGATGGTGACAATCACAGGGCTGTTTTCTGGAAGCAGCTGTTGCCTGCGGGGAGTAAGACTGGCTTCTCAGATGTTGATCTGCCTTTCCATCTGCTGAAAGGAAGAGGAAACAAAAGTCAAAAACAGAACAACTACAAAAAGTGGAACCTGCACAGAAACAACAGAAAAGAGAGGAGATGATGGGAGAGAAGGCAATAAAACCTTAATTAGTTACCAGGAAGAGTTCATTCTCTTAGTGTCTTTGGCACTAAAGATAAGTCATGTCCTCCACTGCCACTAATGGAAAGGAAATGAAGTGATGAGAAGATGCATTAGGGAAGCTTGGATCTGGGCCAGCTCACTGGTTCCATGGGCCCCTGGAAGACCCTAGAGTCTCATGACTTTCTGACTGTGTCTCAAGTGAACAGTTACCTCCTTGCTATAGTCCCTTTGGTGCCCCCTAAGTGTTAGAATATTTTCAACTTAATTCTGGAGGCACGAGGACATCCACGGACATTTAGAATATCTGAGCAATTCTCAGCAGACATTAGGTGAGTTTGTTGTAGGGCGTCCTAGTTTCCCAGGGCTGCCCTAACAAATTACCACAAATTGGGTGGCTTAAAACAACAGAAATTTATACTCTTCCAATTCTGGAGGCTAGAAGTCTAAAATTAACGTGTCAGTGGGGTCGTGCTCCCTCAGAAGACTTTAGGAAAGAATCCTTCCTTGCCTTATCCCAGAGGTGGCTCCTGGCGATCTTTGGCATTCTGTGACTTGGAGCTATATTAGTCCAGTCTTCGCCTTCATCACTGTCTTCCCTGTGTGCTTTCCTATGTCTTCTCTTCTCATATGCACCAGTCTTTAGATTTGGGGCTCACCTTAAATTCAGGAACACTTCATTTTGACACCCTTGCCTAATAACATCTTTAAAAAACCTGTCTTTTTGCCAGGTGCTGTGGCTCACGCCTGTAATCCTAGCACTTTGGGAGGCTAAGGTGGGCGGGTCACCCAAGGTCAGGAGTTCAAGACCAGCCTGGGCAACATGGTGAAACCCTGTCTCTACTAAAAATACAAAAATTAGCTGGGCGTGGTGGTACACACTTGTAATCCCAGCTACTCAGGAAGCCGAGGCACGAGAATCACTTGAACCTGTGAGAGGGAGGTTTCAGTGAGCCCAGATCACCGCACCATACTCCAGCCTGGGCAACAGAGCAAGACTCGTCTCAAAAGAAAAAAAAAAAAAAGACTTTCTAAATAAGGTCACTTTCTAAGGTTCCAAATGAACATTAATTTGTTGGAGGGGGGCAGACACTATTCAGCTCACTACAAAGAGAAGGAGTTTACAAGAGAAAGAAAGATTGATGTATGGATTGAGAGCAGGGGCTAGAGCTGTGACTAACATTGGTTGTTCATTAGAAACACCTGGGCAAGGGCAGCCTTTAAAATCTCTATCCTGGCCCCAGCTCCAGATATTCTCAATCAATCTGGAGTGGGACCTGATTAACATAAACACTCTTAGGTGCCCAGCACATAAGGTTTATGGATGAAGGATAAAGAGGGTTGGTCTAAAAAGTAATAAGGAGGAATGGTGACTCAGGTGGCAGGAGGAGCCTGGAAACCAACATGCAGCATTGAGAAGCATTCAGATTTGATTTGGTAATGTCTCCTGAAGAACATGGGTTTGCAGGCTTTGAAAGACAAGTTGCCAGTTTGAGATGTCAAGTCTAGACTTGTAGGAATTCTTCTGCAATATCTTGGATCTGTGAAAATGGTAACCTAGCTCAAAAATGCACATGGTGATAATGACACAGAATGTGGGATGAATTCTGACCTGAAAAATCTAGAATGTGCAATTGACTTACCTAAGAGCACTCTATGAATGAACGTTCCTACTCAGGAACTAGGTTGTGTTCTGAGTCTCGTTTGCCCAGTGTACATACGCTATGCTCTGGAGTGATTCTGCCATATTGTAGGGTTCTATTCTGGAGGCTAGTTGGACACTCTTCTCCACACAAAAATTCAGGACATTGTTCTAAAGCTCAAGCATCTACTTATTTTTGTTTTATGAGACAGAGTTTTGCTTTTTCGCCCAGGCTGGAGTGCAGTGGCATGATCTCGGCTCACTGAAACCTCTGCCCCCCAGGTTCAAGCGATTCTCCTGCCTTAGCCTCCCAAATAGCTGGGAATACAGGCACCCGCCACCAAGCATGGCTAATTTTTGTATGTTTAGTAGAGACGGGGTTTTGCCATGTTGGCCAGGCTGGTCTCAAACTCCTGATCTCAGGTGACCCACCTACCTCAGCCTCCCAAAGTGCTAGGATTACAGGCGCGAGCCACCGTGCCTGGCCAAGCATATCTACTTCTAAAAGAGCTAACTCACTGCCCAGTATCCCTCGTTAATAGTGAGATCTAGATTAGTACTTAGCCTTGTCACTTAGTAGTTGCACGACCTTGGGCAGGTTACTTATCCTTGTTTTACAGATGAGTTTATTAATATCTACCTTCATGGGTTATTATCAGGATTAGATTGTTATGAGGTCTAATAAACATTCTTTTTCTCTGTCTCTTCTCCATCCCAGATGACAAATCTGTTTTTTTTTTTTTAAACAAATAAACACTACAGATTATTGAATGACATATGCTACTGTTATGTTTTAAATAGCAATGAAATTATAATGGTACTAACAATAGCTGACATTTTCTGAGTACTTTACATGTGCTGAAAACTTAAAAATATTTTGGCACATATAATTTCATTATTGCAATGATTCTATTACCGCATTGTAAAGGGAGATAAATAACGTATATAATGTGTAGTAGATATATGATATATATTTATATAAATGATATAAATAACATATGTAACTTATATAATGTATCCCTCTTAACAAATGAAGAAATTGCAACTCAGAGACAAGAAGAAATTTACCTAAGGGTGCACAGCAATTTTGACCTAAAAATTGCACATTATCCATTCTACTTTACAATTCTCCCAACTCATTTGTGTCTTGTGTGAGGACAGGGGCCTACATCAGGCAGGGCCAGTGACCAACTCATGGTTGCCTTTCAGAAAGTCCTTGTAAACTTAGAACTCTGTCTTCTAAAAGCCCCAATTGAAATGAATGGAGCCCTCAAGAGTGCTAAGTCTTTATTTGTATTCACAAATATTGTGTCAACATTTTCATTTTAGAGTGTGAATTATAAAAAATGATTGCTAATTAAAAAACAAAAACAGGTAACATTCCATTAGTGTTTCATGAGAAAGAACAGTTTCATGAGAAAGCCTCATCATTCCTGATATATTTTTAGGCTATTAAGTAGAGCCAAAGAATCTATAGATCCACAGAGCTGGTAAACCATTAAGAAAGGGGATAAAAGAATATAAAAGGAGCGTCACCTTTCAGGGGTTAAAGTAAATCAGTTTTGAAATCTTGGCATAAAGCTTTATAACCCAGGTATTGACATATAAAATGTCATATTATGTTTTTATAGTCATATAACAGGTAATAAAAATACCTAGACTGTCCCTGGCACATGGTAGGTGCTTAGTAGGGGTCTATATCTCTAAATTGATTAAAAGGAAATTAGGAATGAATAATGCTTTACATAACTCCCAAAATAAATACATCAAGCAGGATGTGGAGTTAGGGGGACAGACCCCGAAAGGATACAAACAGAAACAAATAAACCTAAGTAACTGTAATATTTTCATTGCCTGTTGCACACAGCAAGTCAGTATACTGAGACACTGGGTTTGCAGCAGAGAAAGACGTTTAATCATGGGGTCGCAGAACAAAGAGATGGGAGGAAACCTCAAATCCATCTCCCTGATGAGTTTGGGGCTAGGGTCCTTAAGGACTTTGGCGTGGGCTAAAGTATGGAGATTGTTGATTGGTTAAAGAGTACAGGGTAGGCTGGGCGTGGTGGCCCATGCCTGTAATCCCAGCACTTTGGGAGGCCGAGGCAGGCGGATCACCTGAGGTCGGGAGTTCAAGACTAGCCTGACCAATACGGAGAGACCCCGTCTCTACTAAAAATACAAAAATAGCCCAGCCTGGTGGCACATGCCTGTAATCCCAGCTACTCAGGAGGCTGAAGCAAGAGAATCACTTGAACCTGGGAGGTGGAGGTTGCAGTGAGCCAAGATTGCGCCATTGCACTCCAGCCTGGGCAACAAGAGCAAAACTCCATCTCAAAAAAAAACCACAAAAAACAAAAAAGAAAAAGAAAAAGAGAAAAAAAGAGTACAGGGTTAAGTCATGGCACAGGGAGATAAAGAAGCTGTATTCTAATGCTGATCTCCCTCCTCTGTGAGGGTCTTCAAACTGGTTGCTGGAATTCAGGGTCTGAAAAACATCTTAAGCAATCTTTAAACAAAAGCCTATGATTCTAACGTCTACAGGAAAAATCCTGTCTATAGGAAAAATGTGGATGCAAATTAATTCTAGTTATAACTATATTTCTGTCCAGAATCCAGTGTGCAATTTTTGTCCACCCTATGGGGGTGGTTTCAGTATTACAAATGAAGAACATAACCACACTGAAGGGTGAAGGGTTCCCCTTGGCCCTCTGAAGATTTGCATTCCCCCCCAAAAAACCAATCAACTTGCAAAAGGCAGATTAATATGAGGAAACTATTATACTAGGTAGTCAGGCAGACATGAGCAGGGCAGGAGATGCCCCCATTTCGCAGCAACTACAGGCAACCATCAGGTGATGGTCAGACAGTTACTAATTTCTAAAATAATAAGTGGTTGCAGCCAGCACGAGGGAAAGGCAGTCCCCCAACAGATGGAAACACCTGAAACTGCTGATCAGCAGCTTCCCAATAAGATCTCAGGAAGTGGGCGAGTGGGCTCACACATGTGGATTAAGAGGCCAAATGGCAGAGTTCAACTGGTATATGGCTTTCTAGGAACATTTCACTGCTAAGGGAAGAATGCCTCAAGTGAGCATGCGTACAACTCCAGTAAACATGTGGTCCTCCCCCACCCCGCCCCAAGTGCTGGCAGGCCACTGTGCAAGCAAACAGCCCACACCAAAAGAAGAATCAGGAGAGGAGTAACACAGACCCTGGAAAATGCCAACATGTAAAACCCCAAGTCAAAAGTCAAATGGTGCACTTGATCTCTCAAGTGCTCAGCCCTCTTCCAAGCATACCTCCTTTCATTCTTGGTCTAACGCTTTCTAATAAACTTTCACCCCTGCTCTTCCCGCCATCTCTCACTCTGCCTTATGCTCTTTGGTCAAATTCTTCTGAGGGGCAAGAACTGAGGTTGCTGCAGACTTGTAGGGACCCACTGCCGGTAACAAAAGGGCAGGGCTCATGCCTGTAGTCCTATCACTTTGGGAGGCTGAGGTGGGCAGATTGCTTAAGCTCAGGAATTCAAGACCAGCCTGGGAAACACGGTGAAACCCTGTCTCTAAAAAATATACAAAAATAATAAAGTTGGGCATGGTGGCATGCACCTGTAGTCCCAGCTATCCCAGAGGCTGAGGAGGATGCTCGAGCCCAGGAGGCTGAAGAAGTAGTGAGCCGTAGTCATGCCACTGCACTCCAGCCCAGGTGACAGAGCAAGACTGGGTCAAAAAACAAAAAAGAAAAATTAAAAATAAGAGAAAAGGCATACCAATTTATTTAGCATGTATACATGGGAGCCTTTAGAATGAAGACCTAACCCTCTTGTATTAGTCCATTTTCACACTGCTATAAAAAACTTCCCTGAGACTGGGTAATTTATAAAGGAAAGCGGTTTAATTGACTCACAGTTTCCTATGGCTAGGGAGGTCTCAGTAAACTTACAATCATGGTGGGAGGTGAAAGGGAAGCAAGCACCTTCTTCACAAGGTGGCAGGAGAAAGAGAGCACGCAGGCGTGTGAAGTGTGACAGAGGCCCATCAGATCTTGTGAGAACACACTCACTATCACGAGAACAGCACGGGGGAAACTGCCCCCATGATCTAATCACCTTCCACCAGGCCCCTCCCTCAACACCTGGGGATTACAATTCGCAATAAGATTTGAGTGCCAAACATAGAGCCAAACCATATCACTCCCCAGTGAGGTACAGAAGCTTACACATCATTTTAAGGCTACAGAAAGAATGTCCACTCAGGGCGTGGCCAAGAACAAGTTATGGAAGTAAATTTTAGCGGTAAGGCAGGTTATAGGAGAGAGAAAGGAAGAGTCTTGGCTACAAAGGTGGTCTTGTTATGTAGATGAAACTTCACAGGTAGGAGTCATTAGAGATAATAGATGGTAAATGTTTCTTTCAGACCTTTAAAGGTGTCAGACTTAATCTTTCTTAGATCCGGATAGGAGAAGAGCTGACAGGATTAATGGAAATTCTCTACAGATGAAAATTTCCACCACAGAAGACAGCTTTGCAGGGCAACTTCAGTTGGCTGGCCTTGTGGCAGCCATCTCAAAATGTCAAAGAAATACATTTTAGGATAAAATATTTTGATTTCTTTCAAGGGGATGCAGAAAACATGAATTAACTTAGGTAACTTTGGGAAATAGCATTTTGACTAGATGCTATAAGGCTAAAATGGGAAGAAGGTGTGTCCGGAATTGGTTCCTTCTGGTGGGTTCTTGGTCTCATTGACTTCAAGAATGAAGCCGTGGAAGCTCGTGGTGAGTGTTACAGTTCTTAAAGATGGTGTGTCTGGAGTTTTTCCTTCAGATGCGTCCATAGTTTCTTCCTTCCAGTGGGTTTGTGGTCTCGCTGACTTCAGGAGTGAAGTCACAGACCTTCGCAGTGAGTGTTATAGCTCATAAAGATAGTGTGGACCCAAAGAGTGAGCAGCAGCAAGATTTACTGTGAAGAGCAAAAGAACAAAGCTTGCACACCATGGAAAGGGACCCATCCAAGTTGCTGCTGCTGGCTCAGGTGTCCCGCTTTTTCTCCCTTGTTTGGCCCCACCGACATCCTGCTGATTGGTCAATTTTACAGAGTGCTGATTGGTCCATTTTACAGAGCACTGATTGGTCCATTTTACAGAGTGCTGATTGGCCCATTTTACACAGTGCTGATTGGTGCATTTGCAATCTTTTAGCTAGACAGAGTGCTGATTAGTGCGATTTTACAGAGTGCTAATTGGTGCATTTACAATCCTTTAGCTAGACACAAAAGTTCTGGAAGTCCCCATCCGACTCAGAAGCTCAGCCAGTGTCACCTCTCAAAGGCACATGCATACTGTACTCTAGTTAATACATCTTTTTGTGAGAGTGTTGTTTAGCAATTCTGTAGTGAAACACTTGATTCTAGGACTGAACAAGAAAGGATTATATTCTAGTTAATGAAAGCCAGGTTTCTCATTGTTGGAAAAAGAAATTATATCCAAGAAAGGGGGACAGAATCGACCTTGTGGTGCTGGAATGGAACTGGAAGTATCAGTATGAACTCATGGTTTCTAATATGTACATATATAAGTTGATAAATATAAATGGGCGTATATGCATGAATTAGTATATAACATATATTTTCCTACCAGGTCTACCTAAAGGCCCAGGGAACAATAATACTCTGTAGCAGTGAGGACTCATATCTTGGTTTCTAAATCTCATTCTTTGACAAAAGAAATTGTAACCACCAGAAAGGTTCTTCTTGCCTGTTGCACAGACAGAGCTGATTTATCAAGACAGGAGAACTGCAAGAGAGAACGAGTTTAATTCACACAGAGCCAGCTGTACAGGAGACCAGAGGTTTGTTATTACTCAAATCAGTGTCCCTGAAAACTCAGGGATTAGAGTTTTTTTTTTTTTTTTTTTTTTTTGAGATGGAGTCTCACTCTGTCACCCAGGCTGGAGTGCAATGGCACAGTCTCAGCTCACTGCAACCTCCGCCTCCTGGGTTCAAGAGATTCTCCTGCCTCAGCCTCCTGAGTAGCTGGGACTACAGGCACCTGCCACCACACCTGGCTAAGTTTTGTATTTTTAGTAGAGATGAGGTTTCACTGTGTTGGCCAGGCTGGTCGCTAACTTCTGACCTCATGATCCGCTCCCCACCCCCAGCCTCCCAAAGTGCTGGGATGACAGGTGCGAGCCACCGCGCCTGGCCAGGGATCAGAGCTTTTAAGGATAATTTGGTGGATAGGGAGTCGGAAAGTGGAGAGTGCTGATTTGTTGGGTTGGAGATAAAATCACAGGGAGTTGAAGCTCTCCTCCTGCACTGAGTCACTTCCTGGGTGGGAGTCACAAGACTAGATAAGCCAGTTTATTGATCTGGATGGTACCAGCTGATTCATCAAGTACAGGGTCTACAAAATATCTCAAGCCCTGATCTTAGATTTTACAATAGTGATGTTATCCCAAGGAGCTATTTGGGGAGGTTCAGAATCTTGCAGCTTCTAGTCACATGATTTGTAAACCATAATTTCTAGTCTTGTGGCTAATTTGTTAGTTCTGCAAAGGTAGTTTTGTCCCCAGGCAGGAAGGGGGTTTGCTTTGGGAAAGGACTGTTACCATCTTTATTTCAAAGTTAAGTTCCTCCCAAAGTGACTTCAGTCTGTGCCCAGGAATACACAAGGTTGGAGGTGAGAAGCAAGATGGAGTCAGTTAGGTCAGATCTCTTTCACTGTCATAATTTTCTTAGTTATAATTTTTGCAAAGGTGGTTTCAAAATTATGGCTCCTTGTTTGAGAAATGATTGATTCTAAGGCTGGGGCACAGAAATACAAAATGAGCCTGGAGCATCTTAACAGTATCAAAAAGTAAAAAAGTTCTAAAAAAATAATAAAAAAGGTGAGGCAGTGTCTAAAAGAAGCCAAACTAAAAGAACTCCCAATAGCTAAAGTGGACAATTTGAGCAACATAATAGGTAACAATAATATTGAAACTGCTTTTGCAAAATTATGACAGTAAGAAAAATATGACAAAGCTGACTCCATTTTGTTTCTAACCTCTAAGCTGTTCTTGTTCATTCCTGGGCATAGGCCAAGCTCACTTTGGGAGAACTCTATAGTTTAACCTTAAATCAAGAATGATGATAGCCATTTCCAAAAGTACCCCCTTATTTATTGGGTTTGAAAACATCTTTATTGGCTGGGCGCGGTGGCTCATGCCTGTAATCCCAGCACTTTGGGAGGCCAAGGTGGGCGGATTACCTGAGGTCAGGAGTTCGAGACCAGCCTGGCTCACATGGTGAAACTCTGTCTCTACTGAAAATACAAAAATTAGCTGGGTTTGGTAGTGGACACCTGTAATCCCAGCTACTCGGGAGGCTGAGGCAGGAGAATCGCTTGAACCTGGGAGGCAGAGGTTGCAGTGAGCTGAGATTGGGCCACTGCACTCCAGCCTGGGCGACAGAGTGAGACTCCGTCTCAAAAAAGAAATCACCTTTATAACACTAATAAAAGGCCGCAAGAGTAGGATTATGGGAGGGGCATGAACTCTACTGAGATGCAAGCATAGTTAGAAGATATCCACCATTGTAGCCAGAAGACATGAGATTTGTAAACTCCTCGAGTGCTCCTATATATACCATCACTATTGTAAAACTTAAAATTGGTGTTTGAGGTATTTTCCAGACCCTTCATTCTGATGAAACAACTGGCACCACCTGGACAGGTAACCTATACCAAGAAACTGGCTCAACTGGTCTTGTGATCTCACCCAAGTTGTCAGTTGTCCAAATTAGGGGAAGTTGAATAAAGATAATACTAGAACTCTGTATTATTTTTGTAATATTTTTATAAATTTAAAATTATTTTAAAATAAAATATTAAGAAATATTAATGGGATACTTGGATATCAGTAGAATAAGCAGTAGGATGGGAGTCTATTACTCAAATCAGCCTCACTAACAATATTTTATTTTATTTTAAAATAACATTTTATTTTATTTTAAAATAAAATATTGGAGTATGAACCATTTTTGTTCTTTTTCCTCTTGAAAACAGTAGAACAATATTTTGATTAAAATGAAAAAAATTGAAAAAAGAGAACTATTAAAAATCCTTTAGAAGGTTTTAAGAATCAAAATAAAGATGAAAGATTCAGCATCTAATACACAATATTTACCAGGCATTAGACACTTTTTCGTCTTTGTTTTAAAGATGTTTGTGGAGATTAAATGGTATAATGTATGTAAAAATGCTTTGAAAGACGTAAAACATGCTATAAATGTCATTATTCTTTCTTATAATCCTCTTCTTCTTGTTCATGCAATCATTTACTAGAGCTAATTTTATTTGTTTAAATTTTAAGCTGTTGCAGAGAAAAATTATAGGAACCTTGGTTTAAGACAGATCTGCCTTTCATACCATATAGTAGCTGCAGAATAAATCTATATTCAGTAAATTAAATGAGTGAATATGAACGAGTCTAGATTCTTTCACTTACTTGCTTCGTCGTCTTTAGAAGTTTAACCCACTGAAGAGTTTTTTTTTCTTATATATAAAATAAGGGTAATATCGCCTGCTTTGAAGAGTTACTGGGAGGGTAAGGGATAGGAATGTATGTCCTCCGTCAGTGTCTGGCACTTAGTCATTGCCATAATCTTCATTCTCTTCTTTGTCATTGTTATCCTTATCCTCATTGTTTTTATTCTCTATTCTCTTCAGCTGCTTTCTTTCTTTCCTTTGGATTAAAATATTGTATCGCTCCATCTTCCCTTTGTCAAAAATCTCACCTCTGCTTTAAGATCCCTCTCATGCAGTCTTTCTCCACCGAATCCCGTAATCTTTCATTCCTACCTTTCCTGCGGTTTATGATGACATGCACAGATGCAGGTATGTGTTTCTGTGTGAAGGTGTATTTGACTTAATCCTCTTTACACTGTAAATTTCTTGGGGTACCTTTTTTGTTTCTTACCCGTTAGTCTATCGCCTGCCTCAGAGTAAATGTTAAGCCATGAATCTACAATGAAAGGCAGACCATGTCTTTGTGGCTTAGTATTGTTTTTCCTGAGCTGATTTTTGTGTCAGGCATATAGTAGGCATTCAATCAATATGGAATTCAATAAATAGTAAGTTGCCAGTAGGCAGAAGTCTTTCGAATGTTGAATCATTTTTGTATACTTTTTATTTGTTCAGAGCAACCGAGGGCATCTTGCTGGACAGAGGGCTGTTCTATCCCTCAGTAATTTCTGTTAATATAAATTCATTCTTATATATTTGGACCAGCTATCTTCACTGTTGTCTGAAGAGCAGCACTCAAGTACCTCTGTGGCTTAATCCTCACTTCCTTGTCAGCTTCACCACACCTTGAACCTTAGTGTTCACCTCAAGTCCCAATTCATTGGATTGTTTACAAATTGCCAGAGAAACTCTGAACTCTTATCATATAAGCCTTGGCTCATGTGTTTCTCTTGTCTGGAACATTTTGCCTCCCATTCTTGCCTGTCACCTTCTAGTCACCTTCATAGGCAGCTTAAAGGGTACCTCAATGAATCCCTGATGTCCTTCTGTTCTTTCCTTTTCTGCAGCAAATTGCTTGTTGCTTTATCCAGCCTCTATTTTATCCTTACTTACAAGGCAGCTGTTAACTTGCTTATATCTTTTCTAGAATAGAGGTTCTTACACTTCAATGTGCATAGGAATCACTGAGATAACTTATTAAAAATGCAGATTCCTGAAACGCAGCCCTTACCTGGGCTTGTCACCATCACAGTGTTGGTCCAAGTGAAATTAAGGAGTTAATAATGAAGGTTCCCAGGGCCCATCTCAAATGCAGGGAATGAGGATCTCTGAGGAGAGGGTCTTCATTTGTAACAAACATCTTTGAATTGCACTTGGAGCAGTCCCGGGACAGCAATGAGCACGCTTGGTCACCAGAACCTCATGAAGTCTGGCCCTTGTGGGCCTGCAATCAATGAAAGGGATGTACGTGAACATCTTCGTGTCAAGCAACAAAATTACGACTCAGGTCTTTGCCAAATGGAAAAGGATTTCTAAACACTTGAGGACCGAGGGAAGTCGTTTTGTGGAGAAATGGGAGACAGGCCCCAAGCCCAAGTGAACCTCAGCCTCACTTCATTAGCAGAAGCTGCTGTGCAGCTCCTGTCTCAACCTACTTAGAAAATAAGAGGACCTATTCAGGTCACATGGTTAATGGGAAGGCTAATATAGGTGGCAGTAATTGATGATTTGCTAGATCAAAGTCCTTTAAGCCAGGCAATAGAGATGACCCTTGCTTATTGATTATCATCCAATAACTTTAGTTTATCCCCAATGTCCTTGGGGACAGACAGAGAGCAGCTGGTTAGGAAAGGGGCTTTAAGAAGGTTGGTAAGTTATTCTTGAAGAAGTTACAGGCGTCAAGCCTGGGCACGCACCTTCCTTCCTTTCAAGTGTGCTTACAAGAAGGAGAGAGGAAATGAAATGGGCTTCTAATTATTTAAATTGGACCTACACTCTGCTGAGCAGTGCATTAGCTAGCATTCTTCCTCCATGCGAGCTGTCGGTTAGGCCAGGAGAAGGAGATTAAACATGTCAGCAATAGGTGTGGAAATAATTGGGGGCAGTAATTGGGAAAAATCCGGGTGCCTGATTGTGACTGCTGTCTAGTTCTCTCTTTCAAAATCTAAATTCACATTAATGTGTTGATGACCTCATCCAAGCTGGATGGAATTTATTAACAATAGAAATAATTACAAAAGGACTTGTATTTAAATAATCAAATGACAAGCCACAACCTCAAAACACTCCTCTAGAGTTGCAAAGTGGATACATGATTCCTGTTTCCATACAAAAGACCCTCATTTCTTAGTTTTAAAAAATGTCTTTTTTATTCTTTCCCAGTTGTATTCAGGAGTAGGTCTCATATCTGGTTTTCCAATTTGATAGCTTGGATTTACCCCACAGCTGGAATTTTTGAGTGGCAACAAATATGTTTATAGGTTGTTTAAGAATCTTTGGTATATTTTCTGTTGTGTAGGTATTCAACAAAAGTTAGTTTAATCTGAATTTTATTTCCCTAAATACAATTCTTTTTTTTTTTTTGGTTCAAAGATAATTAACTATTCAAATACCAATGAATGTGTATGTTGTGTGTGTGTAGGCGGGTAGTTTATGAAAGTGGAAATTAGCAGTCATGAATGACCACTGATGTCTTAAATAAAAAAGTTTACCTAGGCTGGGTGCAGTGGCTCATGCCTATAATCCCATCACTGTGGGAAGCTGAGGTGGGAGGATGCCTTGAACTCAGAAATTTGAGATCAGCCTGGGCAACATAGGAAGACTCTGTCTCTACCAAAAAAAAAAAAAAAAAAAAAAAAAAAATTATCCAGGTATAATGGCATGCACCTGTGGTCCCAACTACCAGGAGGCTGAGGTAGGAGGATCGCTTAAGTCTGGGAGATTGAGGCTGCAGTGAGCTGTGATTGTGCCGATGACTTCACCTCTCCAACTTGGGTGACAGACCAAAACCCTATCTCAAAAATAAAAATTGTCACATATATAGTTTATAACAATATATATATAAAAACTATATAAACTATATATCTATATCATATATATGTGTGTATGTATATGTATATGTGTGTGTGTGTATATATATATAATTCTGTTGCCCAGGCTTGAGTGCAGTGGCATGATCTTGGCTCACTGCAACCTCTACATCCCAGATTCGAGCAATTCTCCTGCCTCAGCCTCCTGAGTAGCTGGGATTACAGGTGCATGCCACCACACTCAGCTCATTTTTTTTTGTATTTTTAGTAGAGATGGGGTTTCACCATGTTGGCCAGGCTGGTCTCGAACTCCTGACCTCAAGTGATCCGACTGCCTTCGGACTCCCAAAGTGCTGGGATTACAGGTGTGAGCCACTGTGCCCAGCCTTTCCACTTCATTTTCAAGGCTCAGAATTCACCCCTTTTGAAATTTCGTTCAGTGAGGAAATTGATACCAATAATTTGCACTTTTAAAAGTATTTAAAATGATATCTAACGTGAATTTAAAAATCTATCTCGTGTTATAGAAATTGAAGCATTTTGGGTTCAGAAAGAGGCATTATTTTGGGGACTGGGAGGATCTTCCTAGCTACAAGATTATGGAGGGTGTATTTGCCTATCCCACTTGTGGGCGCGGTGCCCTTACCTTTTTGGCTAAGGTAGGAAGGGGATATTTCAGGCTGATGCTAACGATGACGCTATCTTATACTGGCTTGGCACTCTAGTTATAAGTTGAATTTGCATCGATGATCTCATTAGAGCCCTCCATCAGTCCTAGCAGGAAGTCAGGGCTAATATTTTAGCCTTGTTTGGCTGCAGAGGAAATGAGGCTCTGAGAGGGTGTGATTGGTCGAAAGTCAAATTGTGGAACTGGGACTATGATCTTTCCAAAATGAGCCAGTCCTGCCCTCTTCTTCCTTCCTTTCTCGCTCCCTTCCTGTGCTAAACCTCTACCACGTGCCATACAGTGTGCAGGCACCAGGGATTTCCATGAGCTTCCCTTGAACCTTGCATATAAAGCAAAGTTCCTGTTCTGAAGGGGCCTACAATAAATTAAAGAGGGGTAAACACAAAATCAATTAAGGGCAGCAAAGTGTTGGAGAGGCTATGTTACAAATATTTACAGAAAGTAGTGTGAGAAGACAAGCGGAGTATTAATCAATTGCATATGGGACTAAGGGAAGAGGGACTGTGATGCATTAGGAAAAGCTTCATGAGACAATGAAGTTCCAGCAAAGTTTAAAGTAAGAACAGCCACCAGACAGACCTGTAATTAGCCTTTTTGCAAAGTGCATTTCCATAAGAAACTCTGTTCAGGGGATTACATGGCCAAATAATAGCATGCACTATGGTATATCTGACATTCCTTTTTTTTTTTTTTTTGAGACGGAGTCTGGCTCTGCTGCCCAGGCTGGAGTGCAGTGGCCGGATCTCAGCTCACTGCAAGCTCCGCCTCCCGGGTTTACGCCATTCTCCTGCCTCAGCCTCCGGAGTAACTGGGACTACAGGCGCCCGCCACCTCGCCCGGCTAGTTTTTTGTATTATTTAGTAGAGACGGGGTTTCACCGGGTTAGCCAGGATGGTCTCGATCTCCTGACCTCGTGATCCGCCCGTCTCGGCCTCCCAAAGTGCTGGGATTACAGGCTTGAGCCACCGCGCCCGGCCCATTCCTAATTCTTATTGGGGTTTTGAGTACCCCGGGAAGCCCTTCAAAAAGAAATGTTTAACTTTTGTCATCTAGCCAACATGTGGGATTATAGAGCTTTAAATACAAAATTTTAGAGAAAAATTAAAATTTTTAAGTAATGTAATGTATTATGTATCTTTGGAAAGGACTAGCTTATAGCTTATGTCCACTTGCAGGCAGATCTTAGCAGGCTGCTGAGATTTGCCTGTGGAAAGTGCAGAAGTGAAGTGCAGTGGAGACCAGGCCCACTCAGATGGGTAATAAACCTTAAACCAGATAAACTAGAACATTGACAATGTTGCTGTCTTATATATAAAACATGGAGCCATCCCAAGAAAGGGATTCATGGTCCAAGAGCGATATGGGAGAGGAGGAGGGGGAAAGTCAAAGGTATGTCTTGATTTTTAGTTCTTGCATCTGGCAGCGTGGCTAACTTGGAGGCAATGCTGAAGTGGAACCCCAGCCCTAGAATGATGAGGGAGAGGTTGCTGGGGGAAACGATGTGAAGGGCTTATTCAAGGCCAGAGGTTACTCATTTTGGGATGCGAACATCCCCTCTTCCTGCAAACAAGGCTCTCATCTCCTTTTTTTTGCAAGGTGAGTCAGTTAGACAACAACCTGGTGACTGTCCCTTCTGTCTCCAAGGAGAACACCAGGTGTGTCCCTTAATTTCAGTATTTGTCTATCTCCCCCTCCTCCTTTTTCAATATCCATTCTGAGAGGTGCTTCTTCTCCATGATATCTAAAACAGACTGCAGGCTTCTTGCTGTGATTTTGTATCATTTTCTTCCAAGATCCCTTCATATTACACATTTGTTCCATCAGAGTGGAAACTTTTCCATCCTCTGAACCTATAATGGTGTTTGGTACACAGTAAGGACTCAGATTTATTAAGTAAAAATTTGAATGCCAGCTTCAAAAAGAAACAGACTGTTAGGTGTCTCAGTCTCATTTGGTAAACACGCAGATAGAGGACGAGGAACAGCTAGGAAAGGGAACTAAGCTTTACCATGCTAAACCACATGTTATTCACTTTTCCCAGAACGCCTCCTTTAGGGTTTATGGTACATCCCATGAATGGGTATTATAATATCATCACACCATTTGGCAGATGAAGAAACAGAAGGTCAGAGAAGTTTCACTTGTCTTAAGTCATCCAGGCACCAAGCACAGAGCTGGGACGTGTACCTGATATGTGAGGCTGAGCCACGGCTCCATCAGTTTAGGGTCACCAAGAGGATATTGATCTCAGTGTCAGGAGATTGGAATCTGCTGCAGATCTTATCCCCAATTAGAGTTAGATTCTTGTTATGTAATATTTGAGTATAGAGGTAATCGTGGATTTCTTCTAATTTCTTCTTTCTACTTACTTGGCCTATATTAAGATTTCCTCCTGAATATGACAACATTAGGTCACATGGAGGGTTTCTTCTGAAGGCTGAGGATTACATAATGCAATTTTGTTTAATATTCCCATTCTGCACTGAATTTGTCTGGGTAAAATGCATGAATTTTAGATTTCAGAAATTGAGATCTAGGCTCTTTTGAGATACTTGTCTTTCACTAGATGGCACTGTTGTATTAACTTTACTTATTTCCTAGCTTTGGTTTAAAACCTTCAAGAGTATATTTCCTGTGATACTGAGTTATCCAACTATCCAGACTTTCCAGGTGTTGGTACAAGGACAGTGTAGGGGACAAGCAAATATTATGTATACATCTTTTTAGTATGGGTCCTAAGTCCTAGTTTAGATTTAAGGATTGTAATAAAATACAATGGGCTCTCAGTATTTGCAGGTTCTGCATCCATGGATTCAACCAGCCAGGAATGGAAACTATTAAATGGCAGGGCACGATGGCTCCTGCTTGTAATCCCAACACTTTGCAAGGCTGAGGCAGGAGGATTGAGCTCAGGAGTTTGAGACCAGCCTAAGCCACATGGCAAAACCCTGTCTCTACTAAAAATACAAAAATTAGCTGGGCATGGTGGGGTACACCTGTAATCCCAGTTTCTTGGGAGGCTGAGGCAGGAGAATTGGTTGAACCAGGTAGGCAGAGGTTGCAGTGAGCTGTGATTGCGCTGCTGTACTCCAACTTGAGTGACAGAGCTCTGTCTCAAGAAAAAAAAAAAAAAGAAAGAAAAAAGAAAATATTAAACAACACAAAAAACGAACAAAAATAACAATAAAACAAAAAATAATACAAGTAAAAAACAATACAGCCTAACTGTTTACATAGCATTTACATTGCATTAGGTATTGTAAGTAATCTAAAGATGATTTAAAATATACAGCAGGAAATGTGTAGGTTATATGCAAATATGACACCATTTTATATCAGTGACTTGAGCACCCATGGATTTTTGTATTTTCTGGGATCCCGAAACTAATCCCCCTCAGATACCGAGGAATGACTGCAGTAGTTGGTGGAGCAATACATTAATAGCTGGATTCACTGACAGACTGAAAAATAATGTCTTGCTGGACATTACGAAGCAAAATAAAGTCTCACTGGGATATGGGAACTTTAGAGAAAAGGAATAGAAAATATAGTTGCTTTAGCTCATAAATATAATCTAACTGCTCACTTCTGTAATCTCCATTACAGACCCTCAGGACCACATCACGGGGGCCAAGCATTTTCCTCTTTTAACTTATTCGTATGCTAGAGATCGTTAATGGAGGGTTTCTCAATCTTAGCACAATCAGCAATTTGGGTTAGGTAACTCTCTGTTGCAGGGATGGTCCTGTGTTTAGGATATTCACCAGCATCCCTGGTCTCTACCCATTAGATGCCAGTGGCAGCCTCCTCTCCCTTCAAGTTGCAACAACCAAAAATGTCTTCAGTCGTGGCCAAATATCTGGTGGGGAATAAAATTGACCTCAGTTGCGAACCACTTCTCTAATCCCTGTGGAGATTTGTCACATGAAGTCTTTCGCTTGGGGACAGGGTGAGTGACCTTTATTGATCTGACCACTGGAATTGGGAGCGCAGGGTCTTCCTATATCTAGAGTTTCCAGTAAGATGGTTAGACTGCCAACGTGATTGGATTGCATTTCTAATGAGTCGAGCTGCCAACATCTGTTTGTGGTAATTGAGCACAGCTGTGATGCTGGCTTGGCTGAGGCCTCCACAACCTTTCCCTGCCCCTGCAGGTATTTGAGCTGCCCGGAGTCATCCTGTCCCATCAACCTCTCTCAGGAAGATGCCGGCAAGGTCATTGTGTTTGCTGAGAGTGGTATCTATCCAGACAGTGTCCTAGATTTGATAATGCTGCATTGATTGGGACACAGTGTTCATTCTTGTAAACTGCCTCAGAGGCACAGAAAAGAAATATGTGTACTGTGTAAAAAGGCCAAACACAACCAATAATAGCAACAACACTGACAACTCATGTATATTTATCTCACATGTGCTAGGTCATAAGAGCTTTATCCAAATAATTTCATTTATTCCTTATAGTAAGTTTTTAATGTGGGTACTATATCAGTCACTTGTTACAGCTTAGACAAAGATAGCAAGAGGTGGAAGTAGGATTTATACCCAAGCAGCCAATACCAGAGCTTACACTGTATCCATACCATGTGGACTCAGTTTTCTAAATTTTATTTTAATTTTATTATGTTATATAGACACATATTTGTTCATAAGTAACATAACATAAAAGTCTGAAAGCAAACATACCAAAATATTAACAGTCAATTTCTTTCTGGGTGGTAGCATTAGGGGTGAGTTTTTTTTTTGTCTCCTTTAAACTTTTCTATATTTTTCAAGTTTTCGTATTAAGTGTTGATTATTTTTTATTAGAACTTCTATAGGAGTTTTAAAAATATATGTGTTTGGGGGAGTTTGATAGGAAGAGTGGCAGTGAGCTAAATGGATATTTGAGAAGCTGGGTCCTTCTGACTGGGGACAGAGAGAACAAGTTGACCACGTGGGGGCTGATGCTCCTTATGGATGTGCCAATAGCCACTCTCTAGCTGAATTTATATTAAACGACATTACAACTTACCCTAGGGCATTACAAACTTGGTGGGATTCTAGAATTTCTGTGAATAAATTTACATTTTAAAAAAGTCTAGCTTGCTATTGCAAGACCATTTTTTGTCTAAGGACAGCCTTGTGGCAGTCTGTGTTCAGGTGTACACTCGTCCTGATGCCATTCCATCCCAAAGGAGGCTAAGCTGATGGCTGACTTGGGCCAAGCTGTGGGATGGCTTGTGAGAGAAGTGTGATTTCCTGGCGGTCAAGTCACAGCTGCAGCTGCAATAGCTCCCACCCTTCTTCTGTCTCCACGGACAGGGTGGAGACCTCTCCTGGCTTCTCTACGGCTGGCCTCGGGAGTTTGGACCAGAGTGTGGGACCACCCAGAAGACACACCCACACAGATCTCTCCTTGCAGATCATTCTAGAGAGAAGCTGCCTTGGGGGTGAGAACAGCATTCTTGTCTGAGGTCTGCTTAAAAGCCTCACACTCTTTTTCTTTTTCCCTAGAAACCTCATTACTTATGGAGCTGGCTAGAGGGAATGATAGCATTGGTTTTGCGTAGAATGGAAATGGCAAGACTGGTAGGTCTTGCCCAACCTCATCCTCCTGGAAGTGGTGGAGGCTTCTGGTAACTACCAGTTTGACTTGGACTTGGGGTGCCAATTCAGGGATGAAAGAGTCTGCCTCTCCTCCATCATGGCCACCCAGCTCCTTCAAAGGAATGTGAAGGAGCAAAGATGTGGGTTAGCATTCTTCTCATGAAAGGCAGAGGTGACCAGAAAAGTAGGAAGCTACTGGGAGGCAATAATATTTTTCAAAGACACATTATTCTCATTAATGTAAAACCCAGCAGAGCCCCCAGTGGCTCCAGGTGTGGCATTAACACCGTGTCTTTTAACTCAGTCCACTCACTCTGTCCCTTACTGCTGCTGACTAATTAAAACCATAGGGGCCTCAAACCCTATTCTTGGCAGTCTGCTTGGATTTCCCAGGTTAGTTCCTGCCCTTGATCTTCCCTAAATTGCTCCTACATGTTGTATGCGCATTCAGATTCAATGCTCTATCTTTCTTTGCTGATCTCATGTGCCGTCTTGGGCTTGGGCAAATTTAGTTTCTCTGTTCTTAACACTCAGTTCTCCCTAAGATGCTATTGCTGATAATGGAATTGCTCTATTGGGGCATAAACATGAAATGGCTTAATTTTTTTATTGAACTTTCAATCATGTTATGACAAATGCGTTTTTCAAATTCTGATGAGAGATTCTGTAATTTCCTGGCCATTTTTAGATGTTAAAAGCCTCTTTGAAACATTAGTCTTTAATATGATTTAAGTCTTATCCCCAGCACACCTCCCTTCCCTCACCTGGCATAGGCTTGACCCATTGCTTGAGGTCTGAGGCTCTTCTGAATGTTTTTCCACTTCTCTCACCCAAGCACTTTGGTGGGATTGAGTGTGGGTGGGGAGTGCCTTCATTAAATTGCCATCTCTTCCTTCTTTCTTTTTGGGATTAACTTTGCTTAGGTTGGAGGGCTTTGGGGGTCTGGGAGGAGAAGGTGGAGGCAGGTTCATATCAGGATAACGTGAGATGCATATCATGATGGGGAGGTGGTCTTGGCTATCTTAAGACTCAGTGTGATTTTGCTTCCTGATGACCTCTTCATGGCTGGTAAATTGAACAATCAGCTTCCACAGTTCTGCTCCATTGCTGGGGTTCCCCCAGAGAGGGAAGCCATGTCTTCTGAGATCCCTGAGGTTGGTCCACGTTTCAATCTTCTTTCCAAGGTGGCAGTTTCTCTCTCTCCATGACCACCAGGATGGCCCCAGAGCTCCTGCTATTTCGCATGAAAGAGCAGAGATCTTTGCTGCAGAAGAGTAGGGTGAGGGGCTGCCATTGTTCTCTTCTTAGGCACCCTGTACCATAGTCCCTTCTCACCCTGATGCAACGGGCCTCTCTGGTAAGCTTTACGTCTTTAAGTGAGCACTAGTCTCCATGTTCAAGAATACTACTTATACTCAAGAGGTCGAGGCCAATTTCTTCCAATAACTCTCTATGAAAGCTGCATACGACTGGTTCTGTAGCTCTGAAAGCTTCATCCTGGGAGCAAGATGCCAGTGCTCCTATATGGCAGGCAATCCTAATCTCTCCAAGGATTCTTTTGAAACTCCTTGCTCTGGTTTAAATGTATCCTCCAAAGTGTATGTGTTGGAAACTTAATCTCCAATGCAACAGTGTTGAGAGGTGGGACCTTTGAGAGGTCACTGGGTCATGAGAGCTCTGCCCTTATGAATGGATTAACACCATTATTGTAAGAGTGGTTTTGTTACTGTGAGAATGGGATAGTTATAAAAGTGAGCTCGGCACTCTTTTGCTGCCTTGCTCTTTCACCTCTGGCATGAGATGAGCAAGAAGGCCCTCATCAGATGTTGACACTTTGATATTGTACTTCCCAGCCTTCAGAACTGTGAGAAGTAAATTTGTAATGTTTATGAATTATTCAGTCTGTGGTATGCTGTTATATTAATAGCAGTAGAGAATGAACTAAGACATCCCTATTCCTTGTATTGGCAATGGGGATATTACATCTCATCCAAGACTCTGCATCTCTGACAGGGCCCAGAACTCCTGGTGGAAGAAGGGCAGTTCAGGCTTATTAGTCTCTGAGGGAGGTGCCTGGCCCCAGGTGTTGGCACCTCTGTTTCAAGTGTGGAGTTTATGGAGCCTCTTTGTCTACAGCTTTGAGCCTTTGTTGCCATGTTGGGGACACACGAATATTACCACTCAACATTCTGTTACTTTAGCTCAAACTTCTTGATTGTTACTTATATGCCAGGCCCTGTACTGGAATGTGCACTGATGAGTTTGTTTAACCTCAGTAACCCTATGAGGGGGAAACTATTATCATCATCAGCCTTTTACGGATGAAGGACCTGAGACTCACAGAAATTGTGTAAAATGTCCAGGGTTATGTGGATAGGAAGTGGTAGAGTCAAGATTTGAACTTGAAAATCTGATTCTAGACCTGTGAGTTGAGAGTTCAGCTTAAATCCTCTCTGCCCATGTCTTCCCATGGCCCCCATCATCAGGCTCCAGGCAGCTTTGGATATGTAGCCCCTTGCCACTCTCCAGCACACAGTTATGCTCTGACTCTTGGCTCTTTGTTATGGTATCATTCTACCTAGATGACTAGATTTCTAAAGAGACAGTTTAAATATTAGGTAAAATATAAGCCTGGAGCAGCAGGCCAGTGAACTCAGGCAGAGGATGACTGTAGAAGGCCAGCTGGAACACTGGGGCTGGCATTGTTTCCTGCTTCAAAGTGCACCAAGACCTGGATAAAGTTTGGCAGGGAGAGAAGGAAAAGGTTTTGCATGTACTGGATCCACATAAATGAGGAACACACCTTTGGTTAGTGCCAAACTTTTGTACAGAGTACCAATAGTGAGAAACACTCATGCAATATCAAACTAGTTTATTTATATTCAAATTCTACCTCCTCCTTTCACTAACTGAATAATCCTGAAGAGCTCAGTTACTGCAACAGAACTATATTTTCTTTATCTCTTGAAATAAGGAAGATACTCCTTTCTTTCTTCATAGAGCTGTGGTGAGGTACAAATAAGATAACAGATGGAAAAGCACTTTGCACACAGATATACTGATATATGCAAATAAGAAATATTATTATCCAGAATGGGTGGCTCTCTTAGTGGGTTGCATAATTGAATAACTAATTAAACTTTTTTTTTATTGAAAGTCTATCATGTGCAAGAAATGTGTTGGAATCTCCTGTTGATGATATAATGGATAAGGTTGAGTTATGCCCTTCAAGGACTTTGCAATTTTGTATTTGAGATGAAACATATTCATTAATAACTGTAATGAAGACAGTTTTTTGAATGTGCCATGAAAAAGTTATAGAAAAAAATGCTATGGAATTCGGAAGAAGGGATCTTTTTTGACGGAATGATCTCGGAAGGTCTTAGAAAGAGATGGTTTTTGAGGTAGATGTAGTGAAATGATTGATTCAGTTGGTAAGGAATTCTTGGGAAAATACACAGCATGAATAAATGTACTTATTAGAAAATTATATTGCCCTTGGTTGGTGTTCAGTGGAAGCATTTGTGTTAGACAGGGTTATCCAGAAAGACATAACCAACAGAATCTATTTATCTGTCTATCTATCTATCTATCTATCTATCTATCTATCTATCTATCTACCTACCTACCTACCTATCTATCTAGATATGTGATAGGGGATTTATTAGGGGAATTGGCTCATGTGATTATGGAGGCCGAGAAGTCCCACACGGGCTTTCTGCAAGCTGGAGACTGGGGATGCAATTAACATGGCTTAGTCCAAATCTAAAGGCCTCAGAACGAGAGAAGCTGATTGTGTAATTCTCAGTCCAAAGTTGAGGGCCTGAGAACCCAGGGTGAGAGGAGCACTGGTGTAAGTCCTGGAGTAATGAAAGAGAAAGAGCCTGTAGGTCTGATGGCCAAAGACAGCAAAAGAAGAGTGTGTTCCAGCTCCAGGACAAAGAAACTCAATAATCTTTTTGGGCTCCTAGCTGATTAGATGGTGCCTTCCCACACTGAGGGCAGATCTTCCCCACTCAGTCCATTGACTCACACACCAATATTTCCTGGAAACGCCCTCACCAACTGATATGATTTGGCTCTGTGTTTGCACCCAAATCTCATGTTGAATTGTAATCCCCAATGTTGGGGAAAGGACCTGGTGGGAGGTGATTTCATCATGGGGGTCAATTTCCCTCTTGGTGTTCTCGTGATGGTGAGTTCTCATGATACTTGTTTAAAAGTATGTAGCACTTCCCCCTTACTCTCTCTCTTTGTCCTGCTGCCATGTGAAGATGTGCTTGCTTCCCATTTGCCCATTCCCATGATTGTAACTTTCCTGAGGCCTCCCAGCTGTGTTTCCTGTACTGTCTATGGAATTCTGAGTCAATTAAACCTCTTTTCTTCATAAATTACCCAGTCTCAAGTACTTCTGTATGGCAGTCTGAGAACAGACTAATACACAGACACACCCGGAAACAATCCTTTACCAGTTCTTCCTCTTCTTCTTATCTTCATAGAGACAGAGTCTCACTAGGTTGCCCAGGCTGGTCTCGAACTCCTGGCCTCAAAGGATCCTCCCACCTCAGCCTCCAGAGTAGCTGGGATTACAGGCATGAGCCACTGTTCTTGGCTATCTTTACAAGTTCTCTAGCTAATACTTAATCCTGTCCAGTTGACACCTAAAATTAATCATCACAAGCTTGCCGAAGAGTGGAGGGCAATCAGATTGAGCAAGTACGTTGGGACCAGAACATGGAGGCAGTTGGATATTATGGAGGGAGTTGACAGAGGGGAGCTCTAGAGGGATTTTGAACAGTGAAATGTAATGGTCAGAGTCATCCCTTTGTAAGGTTAGTAATCGGGACACGATGTGTAGGATGGACTAGTGCCAGATGTGGATCTGAAGCTATGAGAACACATGGCCATGGTTATGATTCAGTTGAAGTCATAGTATCTAAATATTAGGTGATAGTAGTAATGAGAAGGAAGATATTTTAGCTAACGCAGCTCTCTAGTGCCATGAAACATTTCATTTATTCTTTTCACTTCCTCATTAATTCTTTCAACAAACACTGCTTGTATTCAGTGGTTGCTACATGCCAAGCAAAGTGCTGGGGATAGAGAAGAATTATTTAATGCTCTTGCTCTAAAGATTATTGTCCATTAGCAGGTGATGACTAAGCTGTTTGCCCTGTAGATAAGAGATGGAGTTTGGGAAGAAGGCCAGTTCAGGCTGGAGGAGTAGACAAATGTAAACTTGCGTTTACAATCGCAAGTATGCATGGGTATGGTCTTCCAGGAGGGTCAGATAGATGGTCAGGTGTGAGATCACAGGCTGGTTTGACAGGTTAAATTTAGTCTTTATTCTATAAGGAAAGAAGAGTCACCAATCTCCTTTAAGAGGAGCAGTAATAAGATAAATTTTGCATTTTATTTTATTTATTTTGAGATGGAGACTGGCTCTGTTGCCCAGGCTGGAGTGCAGTGGCGTGATCTCCACTCACTGCAACCTCTGCTTCCTGGGTTCAAGTGATTCTCCTGTTTCGGCCTCCAGAGTAGCTGGGATTACAGGCATGCACCACCACGCCTGGCTAATTTTTGTATTTTGAGTAGAGATAGGGTTTCACTATGTTGGCCAGGCTGGTCTCAAACTCATGACTTCAAGTGATCTGCCTGCCTTGGCCTCCCAAAGTGCTGGGATTACAGGTGTGAGCCACTGTGCCCGGCCAATTTTGCATTTTAGAAAGGCTCCCCTGATAACAACATGAAAGAAAGTTTAGAGAGTCATGGATTGAGAACATGTCTAGTGGTAAGAGGATCAATTAGGAGTCTATAGCAATGGTCCAGTTGGAAAGCAAAATGGCCCTGACATAAGTAGGGATGACATAGGGGAAGGGGAAGATATGGAAGACGTTAAGAAATAAAGTTAATAGGATTTGGGAACTCTATTAACTAAAGTTAATAGAACATGAAAAGAGTTGCAGTTGACCTACAGATTTATGGTCTGAGAGCTGGTAAGTTTGCCAAGGAGTGAAGATCAAGTTTTGTTTTCTAGCTTACCTCTAGTCCGTGTGGGCTGATTCTACCTTGCATTTGCATACAATTGAAGAAAAACTTCTCACCTTTCTGTCTTACAGAAAAATCTGACAGAAGAGGAATATGTATGACTAGCCATAGTCGATGCAATAATGTTGCTGGCTAGCTCTTCTCTAGTACATGATATGGCTGCCCACATCATGGCTGCCCACCACAGGTGTGGTTTTTCCATCCTCCTAAAATGCCATGAGAGAAGGAAGTAAAAATCAGGCATTCTCTGCTGGGCCCACATAGTTCTCCTACTGAGCCAGGGCAGATATATTTTTTAAAGCACCTTTCGAGATCTGTTGAGTTTGGGGGCTACCATTTAAAATGTCTGCTAGTCTAGGAACGAGTTGTTACTTCTTTACCAGCGAAGAGGCAGTCAAGTTGATTAGTAGTCAGATTTCAGAATAGTAGATAGTCTGTGGTTGACTGGTACAGAACCTTGACCCTGGAAGCAGCAGGAAAATATAACAGAGCTTCAAAGGTATGGGCATAACATGTAAAATAAGTCACAATTGACTGGACTATGTGTTATGAGGGACTCTGTGAGCCACAATTTCGTGTAATGGAAATGTCCTTATTTCTTGCAGCAAGTCTTTCTGTTTCCCAGGTGCTTCTCTCTAAGTGATGCAAAGGATAGAAACGCCTCCAGTGTTAAAGATAAAAAACCCCAGGAACATCATTTCAGGGCGTGTAACCATATGTGAAATATTGGATGGACTATTGTAATTGCTGGTAATTCTTCTTTAGGGAAAATGAAGCAATTGTCACACTAGTAATAGGCCTTGGAAATAGAAATCCATAGCCTCTTTCTCAAATTTTCTCCACTAGAGGGTTAAAATTTTGGCATGCTTGAGCCTGACTTTTATGTAAAAAGACCTTCCTTTTTTCTTAAAAAAATATTAAATAGTGTAGATATTTATTAGTTCAAAAAATAGGTCCAGAGATAGGGTAACTTCTGTCATTGTATTGCCAGAACATTCTTCACTTCTTTGATTCTTGGGTTCTGTCCTTTTCCCTCTATTGATCTTCTCATCTTCATGCTGACAGGAGGATGACTGAAGCAACTCCAGGAATCTCATCCAGATACAACAGGGGGATAAAGAGACTCTCTCTTTGGGTATGAGAAGACCTTTTGCTAGAAGCCTCTGCTCCCGTCTTTCTTGAATTTTTCTCATTTCACTGACCAGAAGTGAGGTAGTGAGTTACATGTCCACCCCTATACAAATCACTGACAAAAGGAATGGAATTACTATCATTGGTTTTTGACTAAAAAGAATGTATCCATGAGCTGGGAATAAGTTACTACTCCCTGAAGCCTGGGTAACTGAAAAAATTCTGGTTAGCATGGAAGGAAGGAAGAGATGCTGACTAGGAAATCAACAATGTCTGCTATCTACTGTCGTGAAAAGTCAACCAATGTGTATCCAAAGCTCTACTCTAGAAGATGCTATACTTCACCTGAAAAGAAGACCTTCCTCTGCTACTGGCTTCTACTGGTTCCCAGACCTCTATTATTGATGGCCTAAAACCGTATTTCCCATCATGTCTTTATGTCTCCATATATCTCATTCAGAGGATTTAGAAAGCAACTTTTTGTTCTTCACCTCTTAAAAAATTTTCTACTCTCCTTTATTTTTACTTTTCTTTCAACTTTTATTTTAGATTTAAGGGGTATGTGTGCAGGTTTATTATCTGAGTATAATGCATGATGCTGAGGTTTGGGGTATGAATGATTCTGTCACCTGGGTACTTAGCATAGTACCCAATATGTAGTTTATGTAGTTATATAGTTTTTCAATCCTTGCTCCTCTCCCTTCTCCCAACTAGTCCCCAGTGGCTATTGTTGTCATCTTTATCTTTTTTTTTTTTTTTTTAGACAGAGTCTTGCTCTGTCACCCAGGCTGGAGTGTAGTAGCATGATCTTGGCTCATGTAACCTCTGATTCCTGGGTTCAAGCAACTCTCCTGTCTCAGTCTCTCCAGTAGCTGGGACTACAGGTGCACACCACCATACCTGGCTAATTTTTATATTTTTAGTAGAGACAGGGTTTTACCATATTGGTCAGGCTGGTCTCTAACTACTGAACTCAAATGATCCACCCACCTCAGCCTCCCAAAGTGCTGGGATTACAGGTGTGAGCCACCACACCCAGCTATTGTTGTCATCTTTATGTCCATTAGTACCCAATGTTTAGTTTCCACTTATAAGTGAGAACATATGGTATTTGGTTTTCTGTTCCTGTGTTAATTTGCTTAGGATAATAGCCTCCAGCTACCTCTAAGTTGCTGTAAAAAACATGATTTCATTTTTTATGGCTGTGTAGTATTCCATGGTGTAGTACCACATATTCTTTATCCAGTTTACCTTTGATGAACAACTAGGTTAATTCCATGTCTTTGATATTGTGAATAGTGCTGTGTGAACATGTGAGTACATGTGTTTGTTTTGGTAGAACGGTTTATATTCTTTTGGATATATACCCAGTAGTGAAATTGCTGGGTTGAATGGTATTTCCATTTTAAGTAAAAGATCTTCTTAAAAGTGGTCCATAATGTGAATGGAAAAAACAGCATAAAGCTGGGTCTGCCTCTTGGGGTTCAGGGAGAGTCCTGTTCTTATGTTCTGCAGGATGGGAGGCAGGAATCAGTTTCTCAGATGAGAAGATGTGGGGCTCCCTGATATTAATTAGGTATCAATTTGTTCACTTGTTTTTCTGCCTAGAAAATCCCTAGGGTAGGGGTCTCATCTATTTAGTTTTTCACTATGTCCTAGTGCCCAGAACATTGTGGGATATATATAGGCTCTCCATAAGTATATGTCAAGTAAATGAATGAATGAACAAATGCAATCAGTGGATATGTGAAGTCTTTAGACTTTGAATATGAATGCTACATGCAAAAGGGTCAGAAATGGAACTGCAGCTGGAGTCAGCCTGAGAAATTTAAAACCACGGACAGAGTTCAGGTTAAGCAGATCAAATGCAAAGGAGGAGGAATGGAGAATCACAGAAAGGAAGCTTGGTTATATAGGTCACGAAGGGGCCGTGCTGATGTGTGGCACAGTCAGCTGGACTCACAAGGTTAGAACTAATGGTGTGAGCTCCAGCATTTCATCCTTGATCTTCAACACGGCCTTAGGGAAACAGTTTGTCTTATTCATTGTACATTTTCCAGAGAAAACCCCTCTTGAGCTACCCATCTTCTACATCTTATTTCAGAATAAGGAGCGTTGTCTTACATTGGAGTAAAGCTCTTAGCTCTGATGAAACACAATTTTGGAAAGAAAAACCAATATCTATGAAGCACGGACCCAGACCTCAGGCTAGGCACTTCCTGGGTGTCAATGTCAAAACAAACTCAGTATCATCTATTAATTTATTGGCCAGGCCCAGTGGCTCACACCTGTAATCCTAGCACTTTTGTAGGCCAAGGTGGGCAGATGACCTGAGGTCAGAAGTTCGAGACCAGTCTGGCCAACATGGCGAAACCTCATCTCTACTAAAAATACAAAAATTAGCTGGGTGTGGTGGGGCACAACTGTAATCCCAGCTACTTGGGAGGCTGAGACAGGAGAATCACTTGAACCCGGGAGGCGGAGGTTGCAGTGAGCCTAGATTGTGCCACTGCACTCCAGCCTGGGCAATAGAGCAAGACTCTATCTCAAAAAAAATTTATTAAGCCCTTACAATCTGTTGGGTACTGTCCAAAGTGCTTTACCTATGCTAGTCATTTAATTCTCATAATGGTTCTGCAGATTAGGAATTATTAGTTGTATTTCACTGATGAAGACTCTGAGGTTTAGAAAAGTTAAATAACTTGTCCAAGATTGCACAGGGAGCAGGTGGTGATGGTGGAATTTGAACTCTAATTTGTTTTATATTCAAGTCCATGGTAATAATTGCACATAACAGTCCCCATTGGAGGGATGGAAGAAGGAAGCAGAGCCCAGCTGTCTGGATTCCTCTGTAACCACAGGTCTTCAGTAATGCCCTGTAACTATGTTGGCCTCTAACAGAGAACCAAATCCTGCCTCTCGCACAAGCTCTCAGATCCTCAGTGCTTTCCTGATGATCTATATTGCATTTTATGTTTTACTTTCATGCCTCTAACTTGTTACATTTTTTTATTCCCACCCCAGGAGAAAGAGGTTTAAAGGATTGTTTTTACTTAATTAGATCCAAGGGTTGGCTTGTTTGGTGGTGCTCAGCTTCTTTGGCAGACTTGCTTTTGTAGCACAAAAGAAGTTTAATGTCGGCTTGACAACTTGATAAGTCTCATGCCAATTTTTTAATGATAGGAAAGGAAACTTCTAAATTTAAGACTAAATATAGTACTTTGTGAACCAAGACAGTGACTTTATGCCATGCATTGAAGTTGTTATTGGGAGTAAAGGGTATTTAATGCTTTAGTTAGTATGTGATGAGACAGAAAAATTAACAGCTGGCTGCTAAGACAGCATTGTGCTGGCTGAAGTTCAGGGTTTGCTCTTTGCCTGGCATAGCAGATACCCCTGGTACCTTGGGCTATAGCCCCATTAGACCACCTTTGCTTTCAGCAGTGGTTACAGCAGACAGTTCTAAGTGAACTCAGCTTCCCTTGTGCTGACAGTGTTCCACTTCAAGTGTAAGCCATGTGTTTCCACTTTCTGTCCCAGGGACTTCTCCAAGGCATCCGGAGCTCACTCAGTGTACCCAAGCATAACTAGGGAGTGTGTGTGTGTGTGTGTGTGCGCATTTAATATTCTTGAGGGCAACCACCACCCAGTTGGCGGGGGGCACACAATCCAATATCTAAATGCTCCAGCCTCCTGTCCATTAGGCAGGCAATTCTAGGAGGCTTTCTTCCTGGTTCTCAGAAGGTCCCAGTGCATTTCAGAGCAGTGACCTCAATAACGCCCCTTTACATTGGCTGCTACTCCATTCTTATCTCATTTCCCCCATTCTTTCATTTCTATTTTCTGGAATTATCTTCAAAATAAATTACTTATACCAAACTCTTGCCTCAGGCTTTGCTTTTGAAAGAACCCAAACTTATTATTCTTATTATGTAGAATTTTCAGCACAGTAAGAGGGAATCAATCTCTTAGAATTCACTCTGACCAAACTCACATGAGACTAATGTATAAACCATATATTAGTCCATTTTTGCATTGCTATAAAGAACTACTTGAGACTGGGTAATTTGTAAAGAAAAGAGGTTTAACTGATTCACAGTTCCACAGGCTGTACAGGAAGCATGGCTGGGGAGGCCTCAGGAAACTTACAATGATGGCAGAAGGTGAAGGGGAAGCAAGCACATCTTACATGGCCAGAGAAGGAGGAAGAAAGCAAAGGGGGAAGATGCCACACACTTTTAAACACTCAGATCTCCGGAGAACTCACTTACTATTACAAGAACAGAAAAGGGGAAATTTGCCTCCATGATCCAATCACTTCTTACCCGGCCCCTCCTCCAACATTGGGGATTACAATTCAACATGAGATTTGGATGGAGACACAAATCCAAACCATATCAAACCACAATGAAAAATATTAATTTATAGAGATGATTATACTAGCATGTGGACCAGAACACTCATATCTGCAGACAGAGCACACTCTTTGATCCTGGACAGAGTTGGTGATAGGCTGATATTCCAGCTCTTTGACTCCTCTTTTTCTAACTTTAGTGCAAATAACTTGCACTCCATTAAGTCATTCTTTCCTTGGATGTGTTTAGGCTGCCACTTTCTTTTACAAGCAGGTAAGTTTCAAATTGATTTTCAAAGTTGGCTTATTAGTCTGATTGGTTGCATCTGGAGTTTACAATGGTCAGAGACAACCTTTACTGCACTTCCGAAATGGGAGAGTTCCCTTATCACCCTCACAGGGCATGCAACAAGGGTGTGGCTTACTTCTGTGCCCTTCTGCTCAAACCCCTAGGGGGAGCATGCAGGGGGCAGATGGGCAGGTGCAGAGGCCATGGGGAGTGCTTTTGAGCTCCGGCCCCACAACAGTGTCTGAGACTCCTGAAGCCCAAGTGGTCATATGTTATCGTGTGCTCTTTCTTTTGGCTTTGCCATCTGCAAACGGCTTGTGTTAATCAGCTCAATAGACCCTTTGGGCCGGGCGCGGTGGCTCAAGCCTGTAATCCCAGCACTTTGGGAGGCTGAGACGGGCGGATCACGAGGTCAGGAGATTGAGACCATCCTGGCTAACACAGTGAAACCCCGTCTCTACTAAAAAAATACAAAAAAACTAGCCGGGCAAGGTGGCGGGCGCCTGTAGTCCCAGCTACTCAGGAGGCTGAGGCAGGAGAATGGCGTAAAGACCTTTTGCCTTATCACAAGGACAGGGGGCCAGTGTGACTGCCAGAGTTCTTGCCCAGTGTACAGGAAGAATCAGATCACATGTGAGCTGGAGGATTGAGTGCAAGGTTTTATTGAGTGGCGGAAATGGCTCTCAGTGAGATGGATGGGGAGCCAGCAGTGGGGGATGGAGTGGGAAGGCGGTCTTCGGTCTTCCCCTGGAGTCAGGCTGCTCAGTGGCCAGACTCTTCTCCGACCATGCCCAATTGAACTCCCCTTGGCATCCGTGTCCTTCCACTGTTGCTGGTCTGCTGGTGTCTGCTGGTGTGTTCCTCTGCTCCTCTCGACGTCTAGCTGCTTGTGTCTTTGTCTTCGTAAGGTCTCGGGTTTATAGGCGCACAGGATCGGGGGAATGGCAGGCCAGAGTGGTCTTGGGAAACGCAACATTTGGGCGTGAAAACGGGAATGCCTGTTCTCATTTAGGTCTGTGGGCACGGGTCCGAGGGTGGAGCCCTCGCCAGCGATTCTGCCCTTCTCTACCCAGCACTTCCCTGCCCCGCTCTCATATAATTTCCTTGTGCTAATGACAGCTTATCTTCCTCAACCACCTTTTTTTTTTGGTAGAGTGAGAATATGAAAAATGTGGAAAAAGGAGAAAAGTATAAGTAAAAGTGTATCTATCCCCCCGAAATATCAATGAGTGCTTTACAGTTTAAAGTTCTGTACAGAAACTGATCTCACAACTGTCGCTTGATAGTAACCCAAACCATTTCAACATACTGTGTGTAATATCTTAGAAAGAGTTTTTACTCTAAAACAATTAAAATAAACATGTTAAATATTCACTTTGCAGAAGACAGTAATTACTGGGATATTCTATATAAATTCCTATGTGTTGCTTTGTTCCGTTCATTCTGCCACAGCCCTATTTTGGCCCTCCTCTCCCCCTAGACTGTATCAAGGGCCCCTGAGACAGTCTTCCTGATTACAAGCATCCCCTCTAATCCACTCTCTACAATGATGCCAGAGGGATCTTTCTATGACACATATCTGATTATGTCACAATCCTGCTTAAAATCTGCCAATAGCTCTGGGTAGGTATTACTGATGCTTGCAAATATTTCTAGTTTTCCCCTTCCGTGAATATGGCAGAAATATGTTTCCATCCCTCCTTGCATTCAGGCACGGCCATGTGATTTGCTTTGTCCAAGGCAATGTAATGATGGTTCCCTTCCAAGTGAAAGCTCCTGCTATAGACTAAATTGCCCCCCACTCCAACCCCCAATTTGTATGCTGAAGCTCTAATTCCCTATGTGACTATATTTAGAGATAGGGTTTTGAGGAGGTAATTAAGGTTAAATGACTCCATAAAGGTCAGGCTCTCATCAAATAGGACTGTGGTCTTATAAGAAGAGGAAGATCTCTCTCTCTCTCTCTCTCTTTTTTTTTTGAGACAGAGTCTCGCCCTGTTGCCTAGGTTGGAGTGCAATGGCATGATCTCGGCTCACTGGAACCTCTGCCATCCAGGTTCAAAATGATTCTCCTGCCTCAGCCTCCAGAGTAACTGGGATTACAGGCACCCACCACGACACCCGGCTGATTTTTGTATTTTTAGTAGACATGAAGTTTCACCATGTTGGCCAGGCCGGTCTTGAACTCCTGACCTCGTGATCTGCCCGCCTTGGCCTCCCAAAGTGTTGGGATGACAGGCGTGAGCTACTGCGCTTGGCTGAAGATCTCTTTCTCTCTCTATCTTTTTTCTCTTCTCTTTCTCTCTCTCCCTCTCCCTGCCATGTGAGGACGCAGACAGAAGGTGGTCATATGCAAGCCACCAAGAGGGTCTTCTCCAGGACCTGACTGTGTTGGCACCCTGATCTCAGACTTCCAGCTTCCAGAACTGTGAAAAAAGTTCTGTTTAAGCCACTCAGTCTATGATGTACTTTGTTATGGCAGTATGAACTGACTAATACAGCTCCCTTTTGATTTGATAAACTCTGAAGCCTTGTGTTGAATATAACAGCATCATAACATGATGACACTTTCATATTTTGAGTTCCTAGGTATATTTGACAAAATGATAATCCCCCAAAGATGTCCATGCCATGTTCTCTGGAACCTATGCAATGTGTTATATGCCAATACCTTATATGGCAAAAGGGATCATGGGCCTTGCAATGGAGAGATTATCCTGGATTATCTGAATGAGCCAAATCTAATCATAAGTTCTTAAAAGTGGAGAACTTTCTGCTTGAAGTCATACAGAGATGTGATGATGGGTGAATGGTTACACAGATGCTTTGAAGATGGAAGAAGGGAGCCATAAGCCAAGGAATGAAGGCAGCTCTAGACGTTGAAAAAGGCAAGGAAATGGATTTTCCCTTAGGTCCTCCAGAAAGGAATGTGGCCTTGCTTATGCCTTGATTTTAGCTCAGTGAGCCTTATGTCAAACTTTCAAAATACAGGAATATGAGATAATAAGTTCATGTTTTCTTAAGCCATCAAATTTGTGGTAATTTGTTACTGCAGCAATAGAAAACTAATACTTCGAGTGGATAGATTATATAAATGGTCACAAATTTTTCCTTTTTACCATTCATATTTTTGCTAGATGATATTGCAGATTCTTCCATGAAGAGGTGGAGGCTGGCCAGGCATGGTGGCCCATACCTGTAATCCCCGTTTTCCGGGAGTCCCAGGTTGGGGTTGGGGTGAGAGGGATGATTGCTTGAGCCCAGGAGTTTGAGACCACCCTGAGCAACATAGTGAGATCCTGTCAAACTTTTTTTTTTTTTTTTAAAGGAGATGGAGGCTATTTCTTTATGCCTTAAATCTGGGTTGGTCATTCTTCCCCTTTCTGAGTGGGAGTGACTACTGAGGTTATCTGGTCCTCATTCTATCATTGTGTGTTGAATGTGTGTCTATAGTGATGATGTAAGGGGGAAGCAGCCATAGCTCTGTTAACTTAACTTTTTAAGTTCACAAGTCTCTGGTTCAACAAGAGCCATGGGTCAGAACCTAATGCCAAAACTAATGTTCATCTCTCCATCCCTGCCAGTGTAGAGAGTACTGAGTCTAAGTCCAGTGTCCTAGGCCTTGGGCTCAATGCTACAATTGTGTGGTACTCTGGATTGTCTCTCTGGCGTTGGATTTAGCGTTTTTAAGGTGTAGAAGAGTGAACCAAATATACGATGACCAAAAAGATAGCTTGTGATAGTATAGTAATGTTTTGTGTTGATTCATATCTGATTCTCCTGTCCTTTGGGGCATATGAGAAGATTAAATTTCTCTACCTCTGTGGCGAACATGTAGAGTTGTATGACTTGTTCTGGTCAATAGATTGGAAACTGAAGTGAAAGTGAAATGAAAGCGAAACTTTCTTCTCCTACCTTGGTGCTTATAGAGGCATGTGTTAAGATGAGGTGCCTGGGTTGTTGACCACATGTGGTGGTCAGATGCTCATAGTAGACTTCATATCAGTGAGAAATAAAGTTCTTCATATTAAACTATTGGTATCTTGTTGCTTTTGTTACTGCAGGGTAACACTTAACCACTATCACTAATACAAGATCCCTAAGCTCCTAAATGTTCCATTAGAATTAGATGGTTTGGAGTTGAGCATTGGCTCTTACTATGTGGCCTTGAAAAAATTGCTTAAATTTTCTAGGTTTAAATTTTGATATAGTGTCTATTTCATGGAATTGTGTGCATTAAGTTAGGAAATGCATATAAAGTGTTTAGCATAATATCTGGCACAAAGGAATACATGTTAGTTACTGTCATTATCAACATGACTAATATTATTATTATCACCATCATGTGCATGAAAGAAAGGCACTGAGCTTCTGACTCAGTGAAACTGAAAAGTATAAATGAAGTAAAGACCTCCTTGGAGGGTGAGTCTGACATGCTCTTCACCTTTGAACTACAGAAGTGGTGAAGGTTGGTAATCTCTAATTTCAAGAAATTAGAAGCAAAACCCGAAAATCGAATGAACATTTCCAGGTAGCATTTCAGCAAGGGAATCAGAAATATTAGATTAGGGGCTCGATTGTAAGAATGATCTCTGTGAATCTTTGTAAGAATCTTAGATTTATCATTTTTACTGTTCCGTATCTCTTTTAAATCGCGATAAAAACTTTCAAGTGCCTGGGTTCCTGCGTCACTTTAAAAAGGAGAAGGAGCACTGAAGAGGCTGTGTCCTACTCTTTGAGCAACTCCAGATCAGAAAAAGGGAAGACACATAAACAGATCAGGTCAATATGGCAGGGTAAGGAGAGGAGCAGGTAGAGTCCCAGGACTGTGGAAAGAAGAAATGGGATTTTTTTTTTTTTTTTTGAGATGGAGTCTTGCTCTGTCGCCCAGGCTGGAGTGCAGTGGTGCGATCTCAACTCACTGCAACCTCCCCCTCCTGGGTTCAAGCAATTCTTCTGCCTCTGTCTCCTGAGTAGCTGGGATTACTTGCATTTTTAGTAGAGATGGGGTTTCACTGTGTTGGCCAGGCTGGTCTTGAACTCCTGACCTCAAGTGATTCGCCCACCTCGGCCTCCCAAAGTGCTGGGATTATAGGCGTGAGCCATTGCGCTTGGACAGAAATGAAGAGTATGGAAGTTTGATTCTTGTCTTAAATATTCCTTGGACTTATGATTTGAAAAGTCAATGTAATCCTCCCAAAGAGCACACTGGGGGAATGGAAAAGAAAGTATTGAGAAGGAAGGAAACAGAAAAATCACAAGCGGGTGCAATAACAGGAAACAGCAAAGGCTTGGGGCTTTCTAGAGTTGAGTTAAATAGCCCAATGTCGTCAGAAACTCTCAGAGGACATTAGTGAGTTGCAGCATTGTAAAATTATTTAATAATGACTCTGAATCATGTGGGTAAAAATAGGTTTAAAATATGGTTTTATAAAAAGGTAGGCCAGTATGTAAATATACATTATGAAATATTTTGATTAAGATAGTTAAAGCAAAAATTAAATAAAAATTTCATGAGTTTAAAGAAGAAAGTTTCATATATTTGGAATAGTCATTTATATGGAAAAGTGAACTTTCTGATTATTTATTCATTCAGTACATCATGGGTGGGCAAAATCTGGCCTCTGGGCCAAACTGGGCTACACCTAATCCTTTATATATTGTTTATGACTGCTTTTGAGCTACCATAAGAGAGTAGCAGAGTATAGTTGAGAAGTTGCAACCAAGACTACGTGGTCTGCAAAGCCTGAAATGTTTACTATCTGGCCCTTTATAGAAAAATTTCCCAACTTCTGCATTAGATAATTACTGTGCATCCCCAATGTTCTGGGCACTTTGCTACAAATGTGCCTAAAGTCAATGATGCCCACTTTCCTGAAGTGCCACAGTAAAAGGCATGACTGCATCCTCCCAAGTTGATGTATATGAAAAGTGGCCCTGTGACTAGGAGAGACCATTGTGTGTGACTAGTGGCATGCAGGAGTGGCCAGTGGCCCGGCTCTACCCTTTGAGAACATGCAAGGATGTCTGAGTAGGAAATTATCTGAGGGCTACATGTTATTAGATGGTTTCTTACAAGCTGCCAAACTTGCTAGTATTAGTTTGTAAAAAATGATTGAAATGTCATTTCAGGGTTAAATCCTCCGCTGAAGTTTTGCCTTCGTTTTTGAGCAACATCCATTGTTTAAGTCGACTTCTTCAGGCCATCTTGGTTCCTAAAGGAAGTTGTACACCAAGTTCCACTCTGTCCTAATGGACTCTACTTTTCCTGAGTTGAGACAGATACATTTTTCAAAAGTAACAGACCTAAGCAGTAAGCAATAATAACAATAACAAGTGCATACAAAGAGCTGCTTCCGGCAAATACTTAACAGCTGGAGAAGTTGAGGACCTCTAACCTTATCCAATCATTATCTCCCAGAAATGCCTCACACAGGGAAAGTATGAAAATGCAGAGAAAATCAGTTATACATACACAGACGAAACAAACCCACAATTAAGAAAAAATAATAGCTCTTAACACCAAGCAGCTTTTTGTTGTAGATACCCATTTTCGCCTGGAGTCTTTCTTCATTATGAATAACCGATATAATACTTTATAGGAAAACAAAACACTTTTCTTAACCTTTGGCAGATGCATAATTAGGAATATAATATGAAAGATGGCCCCTTGCATGGTTCACGGAGGTCTTGTCCTTGAAGGCTTAGGAGGGCTTGGAATAACAACAGGCAAATTCAAAGATGCTAATTAGAAATGCAACAACTGCTTTAACAGACATGCTGAGAACATCTAAGCTTTCCAGAAATTATTCAAGCTAGAGGGAGTGAGCCCATTTTGTCTGATTCCTAGATGTTTCTAGTTTGAGGAAGAAAAGAACAATGGTGAGGCAACCAATGTGTTATGTCTAGAATGAAACTTGTGCATGACCACAGCAAGAAGACTATTTTCTGGTTTTCTGCTGCTGGTGACATTTCTCAAGGCATCTGGAGATTTCTTTTAAAGTTGCCTGCTAGTCGTTTGCCCTTTATTTCTGGTACTTCTCTCTGTTATTTTCAGTACTATTCTTTGAGTTAACAACCTGGTTAAGTTTCATAATTACTTATTAATGTAAAAAGTCATAGTTGTATATGTAGGAAAATATGTATGCATATAGGTTCTTTAAGTAACCTGTATTTTTTTTTCTTATGAATTCCCAGTGCCTAGCACAGACTCTGGCATATAGTAGGAACTGGTTACATATTTGCCAAATGAATGCATGAATTTCTCAATTCAACTTGATATAGTTTACCACAATAGTTATTTAAAAATAAAATCACCTAAGATTTTGGTTTCTAGTCTCTCACCTTCACTGCTACACTCTTGCTGCTATTTGGAAGCTCTCTAAATAGTGCTTTTTGTCCCTGGGAAAGAAAAGTGTGTTTAGAATTTCCACCTTGTTAATACAAGCACTATGAGGATGTCTGGAGGTTTCTCAAAAAACTAACAGTAGAGCTGCTGTATGGTCCAGCCATGCCCCTGCCGGGTATATATACCCCAAAGAAAGGAAATCAGTGTATCAGAGAAATATCTGCACTCCCATGTTTGTTGCAGCACTGTTCACAATAGCTAAGATTTGGAAGCAATCTAAGTGTCCATCAACAGGTAAATGAATAAAGAAAATTTGGTCTATATACACAATAGAGTACTATTCAGCCATAAAAATGAATGAGATATTGGCATTTGCAACACCATGGATGGAACTGGAGATCATTATGTTAAACGAAGTAAGCCAGACACAGAAAGACTGACATCACATGTTCTCACTTTTTGTAGGTTCTAAAAATCAAACAATTTAACTCATGGAGATAGCAGGATGGTTACCAGAGGCTGGGAAGGGTAGTGGGAGACTGCGGGAGGTGGGAATGGTTAATGGGCATGAAAAATAGTTAGAAAGAGGCCGGGCGCGGTGGCTTATGCCTGTAATCCCAGCACTTTGGGAGGCCGAGATGGGTGGATCACGAGGTCAGGAGATCGAGACCATCCTGGCTAACATGGTGAAACCCCGTCTCTACTAAAAAAATACAAAAAACTAGCCGGGCGAGGTGGCGGGCGCCTGTAGTCCCAGCTACTCGGGAGGCTGAGGCAGGAGAATGGAGTGAACCCGGGAGGCGGAGCTTGCAGTGAGCTGAGATCCGGCCACTGCACTCCAGCCTGGGCAACAGAGCAAGATTCCGTCTCAAAAAAAAAAAAAAAAAAAAAAAAAGAAAAATAGTTGGAAAGAATAAATAAGACATACTGTTTTATAGCACGATCACGTGACTACAGTCAATAATAACTTAATTGTACATTTAAAAATAACTAAGAGAGTATAATTGGATTGCTTGTAACACAAAGGATAAATGCTTGAGGTGATGGATACCCCTTCTCCATGGTGTGTGTGTACACATTGCATGCCTGCATCAAAACATCTCATGCACCCCACAAATGTATACACCTAGTATGTACCCACAAAAATTAAAAATTAAAAAAAAAAGTCTCCACTTTGGGTGTGGGTTCAATAGTAGTCTAGCATATGGGCGCCCTTGTAAGTATAATGTTATGAAAGTTTCCTGCCTTGCCAGTCACAGAAATCAAATATTCTCTCAAGTAATATCCTCCTTATTTCCTCAAACTGAAGTAGCCTATTTTTTCTCTGATGCCCTCCAGCAATTTTTGTTCTTTAGGATTTTCATGCATTCATCTATTCATTCAAAGGCATTTGTTATTAATAGAAACCATTTTAGAATCTTTACAATTTTTTTTTTTTTTTGAGACAGGATCTCGCTCTGTCACCCAGGCTGGAGTGCAGTGGAGCGATCTCGGCTCAGTGCAACCTCCACCTCCCGGGTTCAAGCGGTTCTCCCACTTCTGCTCCCGAGTAGCTGGGACCACAGGCACATACCACCACACCCAACTAGAATCTTTGCAATTATTGATTTGTCTCCTGAAGAAGATTTTAAGTGTTGCTACTTACCATGCTTGTGATTTTGGGCAAGTTATTAAACCTAGCCTCAGTTTCCCTTTCTGCAAGTGGGAATGAGGACAGAATCCATCATAGAATTATTGTAAAGATTAAATAAATACTTTAACTTGTCCAATGGCAAGTGCTTAATACATGTTAGCAATTTATTTATTATTATTATTATTATACTTTAAGTTCTAGGGTACATGTGTACAACGTGCAGGTTTGTTACATATGTATACATGTGCCATGTTGGTGTGCTGCACTTATTAACTCATCATTTACATTAGGTATATCTCCTAATGCTATCCCTCCCCCCTCCCACATGTTAGCAATTTAATAATAATAATAGCTATTATGATTATAAATCAGATTCTTGAGGACAGGGACAGTCTCATGTTTCATATTAGATAGTGCAATGTTCAATCGATATTTGTTGCGTTAGTTTTATCTTACAAAGCAGCGAGAGGTTTCAACACAGAGCACAAAATAACTCTAGGGTTGGTATTTCTCCATAGCATCATCAAAACAAGCTGCCTTGGCTGATAGAAGACCAAAGTCTTTGATTCAAGAGGCTTAACCCTTGCATTCTTTTCTCATAGCCTCCAGTTCAAGCGCTTACCTTTCTACCTCCCATTGTCTCCCAGAGGATGAGCTGGTTTAGGCTGATTGCTGGCTCCTGATCTTTGGAGAAAGGCTCCTTATAGATCTCTGCACTTACAAGGCAACTTTGTAGAGCCCTTGCTGAGCTGAGGAAGAGTTGTACAAAAAGGAACGAAATGAAGCCAGTGTTTCTGGGCTTATCGCTAGGGCCTGGGAATGGATAATAAACAAGAGGGATCCAAGGGTGTCATGTAGGAAGCAGTCATTAGAACCCATATGTTCTCTCCTAAATGGTTTTGAGCACAGTTGTGCATTTAAAAGAAACAGAATGCCCCTTTCAAATAGTCTTTTTAGGTGCTATATTAATATGAATGTGAATGGCAATTTTGCAAACTGGGCCCCAAATTTTCATAGTGTAGGTTTAAGAAGGGATTCTCCCTTTCTGGCCTGTAATATATTGCATGTTGGTTAAAATCCAGTGTCCTTATCAAGAAACTCTATGTAAGATGCAATCAAGACTGTGACAGGAACATTTTCCAGTAAGGTGAGCATATTTTGGAGGGTTTAGGCAATGAGAAATGGGGCCAGAGATGTAGGGAGGAATCTGATGTGAGCACTGCATGTCTAATCTAGGGATGGGACTTTATCTTTTAGGCAGTGGGAGCTACTAACAGTTTTTAATCTGTGGGTTAGCATGCTCTTATTTGTGTTTGAGAAAGGTCACTTGACCTGCAACTGCACTTGTGTGTGTGTGTGTGTGTGTGTGTGTGTGTGTGTGTGATAGTAGACAGATTGGAGGTTAGTTCAAAGACTAATTCCAAGTGAAAGGTGGTGACAGCTAATAAAGGCAGCAGAGGTGGAGATAGAGAGGGCTGATAGGTATTAAGGAGGTAGAGCTTAATGACTGGTATGATTTATTCTTGGCGGTTGGATGTACTTTGTGGAAGGAGGCTCACACTGAGTGGAAGATGTTGGATTCCTTGAGTTTCCTTCTTTGAGATAAGAAATGAAGGTGGGGCTGGGCACAGTGGCTCATGCCTGTAATCCCAGCACTTTGGGAGGCTGAGGCAACCGGATCACCTGAGGTCGGGAGTTTGAGACCAGCCTGACCAACACGGTGAAACCTCATCTCTACTAAAAATACAAAATTAGCCGGGCATGGTGGCACATGCCTGTAATCCCAGTTACTCGGGAGGTTGAGGCAGGAGAATCGCTTGAACTCAGGAGGCGGAGGTTGTGGTGAGCTGAGATTGCACCACTGCACTCCAGCCTGGGCAAGAAGAGCAAAACTCAGTCTCAAAAAACAAAAACAAAAGCAAAAACAACAAGAAATGCAGGTGGATGCGGCAGTTTCATGATTTCAATGATCTACAAATTGATAATGCCAAAATCTGTACTTCCAGTCCCTGCCTTCTTCCTGTGTTCTAGATCCACACACCTAGCTCTTTATTGGATAACTTCACCAGTTCACGTGTGCCTGAACCCATGTCCCCAAACCAATGTGGCTATTTTTGCTTTCTGAGTTCCCTCCTCAACCTTCATTTCCTCAGTGAATGATACCACCACCTACCCTGTTACTGCTCATGACAAAATTTTGGGGATCATTCTTAATTCATCTCCTTGTGTCACTCACCTCTAGTTATCCCAAATTCTGTCAGTTTAACGTCTTTAATATCTATTTGTTCTGTCCATTATTTTCTAGCTTCATGTACAAGAACAGGAAGTAGAAGTAAGGCGCTGAGCTACCAAGACACGGTCCTATATTAGAGTGTAAGATGTCAGAGATGCAGCAATTCTAAATGATTAAAATTATCTCTATGTAGTGGCTGAAAATGATCAGATAAGGTCTGATTTAGGGAGGTCACAGCATTGAAAAAATGAGGTGCACACCTCTTTCCTATACAGAGGAGAATTATCCACCTTATAAATCCTTAACAGTTGAAAATGGCAGATACTCAACTTTTAAGCCATACCTGCAGTTAGAAGGTGCATGGAAGCCAGCTGCCATTAACTAGATGTAGCCACCGTAGGCTTTGAATTTAGAGTCACAGTAGCAGAAATAGTATATGGTGCTGCAAGTCTGTGGCCTTACAGAAGTGACAGTGTTGACTGTGGTGTTAGTGGTTACAGTAAGATTACGCTTCTGGTGCAGAAGTGGCAGCAGTACAAATAGCAGTGTCTAGTAGATTGATGGCCCTTATTTGACTAGCTCTGTAGTGTGCTTTTGGGCATTGGTGCTAGCTGATTAGACTTGAGCCCTTTCAATTAGTTAGAAGATGTGGCAGGCATTTTTCCAGCTGCAATAACAGAAAACATCATTAGTGGTGGCTTAAGCCATTAACATTTTTAAATAAGTTTGGTGTTAATAGCTACTGACTTTTTTAAAGCATTTTTTTTTTTTTTTTTTTTTTTTTTTTTGAGACAGGGTCTCACTCTGTCGCCCAGGCTGGAGTGCAGTAGTGCAATCTAGGCTCACTGCAACCTCTGCCTCTCAGGTCCAAGTGATCCTCCTGCTTCAGTCCCCAAAGTAGCTGGGACTACAGGCATGTGCCACCACGCCTGGCTAAGTTTTGTATTTTTTGTAGAGATAGGATCTCACCATGTTGCCCAGGCTGGTAGCAAACTCCTGGGCTCAAGCAATCTGCCCGCCTCAGCCTCCCAAAGTGGCTACTGACATTTTGTGAATAGGTTGACAGTGTCAAGATTCTCTTTCAGCCTCTTGGTCTTTCCTTTAGGCTGCCGTCTTTGTCAAGACAAGGATCAAAAGAGGGGACAGGTTAGCACCAGTTGTATATTTTGTTTTAATCAGAAGAGCTAAAGGTTCCTGAAACTCCAGCAGGCTTAGACATACATATTATTGACCAGAGCTGAGTAATACGGTCAACTAGCTGTATGGAAATGTGAGAAATGAGTATTTGATGAATATTTGGAGTGTCCAACCTCTATGATACAACTGGAGATGAAGAAATTGAGAAAAGAACAGCTAATCTACAATGTCTGCCACTTAAAACAACCTTTTTAAAAAGATATTGTGGATATTGCTTCAATCAACCAGATTCAGTCTGCTGCTTCCCACAAAGAATCCTGTATGATAATCTAAGGCTTGACAACTAATAAGATCAAATGCGAAGGGAGACAGGAATTAAAGATGATTCTAAAAGCATAGAATTAGAGAATGGTGCCTTTCTTGATTGAAAAACATTTACTAAGGGTTGAATGATTTATAGGCTTACTCTGTTTACTCCTTTACCTGCTTTTAAAATGAGAAGCATGTTGCCACAGCTAATCTCTAATTGGTAAAATATGTGGCAAAAATATTTTTGAATTGGAAAAGCTCACTTTACCTGTTTCAGGTGCCACCGTCACCTCTTCTACATTTGGCTGGCTTCTCCTGGTACATTTAAAGGTAATTTTGAATTTTCAGTGTTATCGTGGTTGCTTTGAGAATGAGACTCCGGCTTGTCTTTGCATGGGACTTGTTACATAAGTGGTAGAATTAATTGTTCATTAAGGCAGTAATTGAGGTTGATTAAATAGTGATTTAGTGAATCAGTTACAATTTAAGTTCATAAAAGTGCAGCCCTTAGTTTTTGATTTTCTTCTTATTACTTTTTCTTTGGGGCAAAATTTATTGAAAATTTACAGTAAGAAAACCTTCTCAGAGTCAACTAACAATACCAGTGTCCTCCCACCACCATGGACTGCTTGCTACCTCAGTGCCTTTGAATGTTCACTATCAGTACTTGGCTAACTTTTGCCCTTCCTTTAAGACAGCCCACTTTAAAAATTATGAATATTGCTTCATTTGGCAGGGTCAGTCACTATTGCTTTCCACAAGGAACTCTATGTGATAATCCAAGACTTGGCACCTCGTAAGAACATGGGTTGATGTCACCCCCTCCAGAAAGCCTGTCCCTAAATTTAGATACCCCTTCTTTTAGAGGGGAAGGCCCCTTGCTTTATTTATCTCTTTATTCCATGTACCTGAGACAGGTCCTCAATGAATGCTTGTTGAATATAAAAATGGGTCGGGCGCCTGTAGTCCGAGCTACACGGGAGGCTGAGGCAGGAGAATGGCGTAAACCTGGGAGGCGGAGCTTGCAGTGAGCTGAGATCCGGCCACTGCACTCCAGCCCGGGCCACAGAGCAAGACTCCGTCTCAAAAAAAAAAAAAAAAAAAACAAAAATGGGTCAATATTGGAGAGCTTACAAGTAATTGAATATTGTCTTGATCAATGGGGGGATGAGAGTGTCATAGTAAAGGAAGACAGACAGAGATAGAGATAGATAGAGAGAGAGAGATCCAAGCCATTCCTAGTGTATGAGAAGGCCAGATATTAGGAGAAGGGTGAGATAAAAGTATAGGAGATGTCTACATAAATCTCATATTGCCTTGGATATTAGAATATTGGAATCTTTAACTGACTGTTATGTTTGAGTTTTTCACTTGCCTACAGCTATAAAACTTCATTTGCTTTTTTGCCACCTGCTTTAATTTTTCAAATCCCCAGAGGTCTTACTCCATGATATGGTATGGCTATGTTACCACCCAGATCTCATCTTGAATTGTAGGTCCCATAATCCCCACATGTCGTGGGAGAGACCCAGTGGGAGGTAATTGAATCAAGGTGGTAGTTAACCCCTTGCTGCTGTTCTTGTGACAGTGAGTGAGTTCTCGCAAGATTTGATGGCTTTATAGGGGACAGTTCCCCCTTTGCTTGGCACATCTCCTTCCTGCTGCCATGTGAAGAAGGACATGCTTGCTTCCCCTTCTGCCATGATTGTAAGTTTCCTAAGGCCTTCCCAGCCATGTGGAACTGTGAGTCAATGAAACCTCTTCCCTTTATAACTTACCCAGTTTCAGATATGTCTTCATAGCAGTGTGAAAATGGACTAATACACTCCCCCAGCATGACAAAGTCTCCCAAACCATGGCTCCAATCTCTCATACCCTCCTTGGGGAAGCCCATGCTTTCTCATCTCTCTAACTCTATGCAACTTTAGCAGCTTTGGATGGAAGCTATGATGATGGCATCTCTCTGTCCTCTCTAATCTTCTAGATTGGCAGGCAAAGGAAGTAGCTGGATCTTTTCTATATCCCTTACTTTTCTATGTCTCTTCAGAACCAAAAAGACTGTCTAGTAATTTAGAGCCCCAGATCTGGCTTACCATTAAGCTGGCTCATCCAGTATACTCACGCACTTTGGACCTTGGAGGGGCGTAGTCATTTGCCCTTATAGCTCAGTAAAATATATTCCAAGAAACCTCATTCTTTCAGGTTCCTGAAAGAATTCATGCTTAGTTTCCCTTTCTGCTGCCCCTTCCCTCCCAACTTAATCCATAGTTAATTGCCTTTTTCATGTCAGCTAGCGTAAGGACTCAGAGGTGTTTCAGCTTTCTTAAGACATTTTTTTCCTAGTTTGACCCAGCTGCCTTTCTTTGTGGCTCTATTTCGATGCTTGATATGATTGTTTATACTGTAATTTTTAAATCTGAATAATTCTCTTGTGTTTTTAGGAGTAAAGTGCTATTTGGAAATCTTACAAATGAATAGACTCAGGTTTCCTCTTCCTATCAGAAGAAGGAAGAACAGATTCCTCTCTCCCCATGTTCCTGTAATGTTTTTTGCATAGTGGAAGTCAACAACTTACTTCTTCTACCTGCTGTCCATGTCCTTGTTTGGTGACAGCTATTGGTTTGTGATTTGTGGCTGAACCAGAGGCACCCCCCCAACCCCAATGAGAAAATTAAGGTCAAGCTCAATCTTCTAATTTTAGAAACAAAATCAACTGGCTTTTACATTTCAAAGGCCATTATGCCATTTATTTCAAAAGTGATGTGTTATTTATACTTGGCTTAAACTGGGCCAACCTACTGGAGTATTTTGTGATAATCGGCTACCTGGGGCTCCAGAATTGCTGCAGGATCTTGTTAAAATGGCTGCCTGCTCCTCCTTGGAGAATTGTGAAAGTACAAAAAGAAAATCATTGTGGTTAGAAAAATCTTTTTCTGCTTTATTATTCAAAAAGCGCTGCTGTTAGCTTCTTCTGTGGGAGTGTTTCCCAGGGATAGTCTTAATTATTGATGGCTAAATTCTCATTACTTAATGGAATTTGAACTTTAAGGGGAAACAAGAGGGAATTTTTCTTGCTAATTGGTGACACGTATTGTCTCCCCTACATCCATAGAAGAAGATATAGGCTTGGCAGAAAAGAGAGATCAGAGACTGTGGAAAGAGGCAAGGGAAAGGTGAGACAGGAGAGAGAGGTATGCATTGACTTCTCATCTGGAACCCTATGAGATGTTTTCTGGTTCTAATTAGAACTTAACACTACTCATCTCTCCCATGTATGAGTATGTAATAGGGAGGAAAATAATTGTGAATAAAACATTGTTGTTCTTCCATAGAGATGCTTCTGTTACAGGAGAAGTCCTTGGTGAACTTGAATATGCAAAGGTGGCCTAGAAGGCAGAACTCTGACTTATTCTTCATCATTTATTAAGGAGATTTTAGAGTTGGGAGGGCTTTAGGGATCTTGGGGAAAGAATGTGTAAAGTTGGAAAGAAAATAGTACAACTCTTTAGGATGACCCAGGCTGGGTAATATCTTTCAAGAACAAGGATGTCTAATGCTTAATTTGAACTTGTGTATATTACTGTGATATATACCCCTTTCGCCAGATAATCATTTAAGTCAGCTTTTTTTTGTTTGTTTATGTTTTATTTTTATTTTTTATTTTTTGAGACATGGTCTCGCTCTGTTGCCCAGACTGGAGCACAGTGGCACTATCTCGGCTCACTGCAGCCTCCGCCTCCTGGGTTTAAGCAATTCTCCTGCCTCAGTCTCCATAGTAGCTGGGATTATAGGCATGAGCCACTCTATCAGGCTAATTGGTTTTTAAAAATATTTTTAATAGAGATGGGGTTTTACCATGTTGGTCAGGCTGGTCTCAAACTCGTGGCCTCAAGTGATCCACCTTCCTTGGCATCTCAAAGTGCTGTGATTACAGGCATGGGCCACCATGCCTGACCTAAGTCAGCTTTTGCTGAAATAATATTGCACACCAAACAACCCCAATCTTAGTAGCTTCCAACAGCAAACATTTATTTATTTTGTTTCAGTCTGTGGGGTTAACTGCAGTAACTGCTCCCAGCTGCAGGTCAAATTTAGGTCTGTTCCTATGGCTTTCATGTTTTGGCCCAGGCTGAAGGAGTAGTAGCTCCCTGAGGCAAGCTCTTCTCTAGGAGGGCTGGAGCAGAAGTAGCCAAGCCAGACTGGGCAAGCCCTTTTAAAGCCTCTGCTCAGTGGTGGCTTACATCATGTCTGCGTCAATTCCATTCAGCAAAGCCAGTCACACGGCCAAGCTCAGCATTGAAGTAGGAGGGAGCAGAAGTCTATTCCTTCCTCAGAGGTGGGGAAGAGGGAAGAGTGAACACCTGAGAACAGTATTTGCTAAATAATGCCACCCACATCCTCTAACCTTCAGGAAATCTGGGAAAGTTCACTGGCATGCATGCATGTGCACTGCCTTGAATTAGGATTTTTATTTTATTTGTTTATTTACTAATAGAATAAGGGAAAGTATGAGTTGCAAATCAGGTTGCCACAGAGTGAATTCAGATGACACAACACTGAGCTCACTAAGTAGGAATCCGAAGCCAGGTGACCTTGAAAATGGAAGTTTCACCACACTCAACCTGTATTTGCAGAAACTGTGTGTGTGAGTGTGTGTGTTTTGCACAGTTAACCCTTCAAAATCCACAGACTGAGCATTCAAATCAATCCTTTTTCTTTTTTAAGGGCTGAGAGACCATAGTTTACATCTGGACTACATGTAAGCTTTGAGACCAGTAAAATTATTCACTCTGGTTCTGCTTGTCAAAAACCAATTCATATTCTTGAGTCCATCTCATTTTATACCGCCATTATTTTCTCCGAATAAAAATCACTTGATTGGCTCTCCCAGACTCACTCAAGCCCCTGGATGAGTCAATTTCCCATCCAGCCTTTTAGTGTCACCTCTGTTTTCACTAAGATATTCGGCAAAGAAAAGGGAGAGACTTCTTTTGCCAAAGGCTGTGAACCATTGAATTTGAGAGTTCAGCTCCTGTTTTTTCTTACTTTTTTCTACAGACTCAATTAGGAGACTCAAAAACCAAAACAAAAGCAAAACCCCAAGGCTCCTTGTTTGTCTCAGTTTTGCACCAGCTTTCTGCTACCTCCTGAGCCCAGATCTTTTCAAATCTTTTTTATATTTGAAGATTTGCAGTCTGTTACTTTTTAATAAGTACAGCATCCACACAGTCATTTTTAGACAACTCACCCACCCCAACCATTTCTTTTCCTCAAACAGAAGCTTGTTTTCAGTTTGCTTTCTTTTTTACTTATTGCAGAAGAATCCTTTGCCTGAACTGATAAAGAAGAAAAAGAAAGTGCCAGTATTCTTTTGCTTCACAATACGGCAGGAATGAGGAGGAGGCAAAATATATTTTTTAAGGAAGGAAAAGATGAGGTTAAAGGAAATGGATGGATCCATTGAATTTGATGACGTCCACCCCACACGACCTCCCTGCCTGGCTCAGCTTTGCATGGCCTTGTTACTGTTTTTATATTCCCTTCTCACAGCAACTTTTCCAATGAAGAAAAGAGACTGGACAAAGGGATTATTTCAGTAATTTTCCTCCTTCTTCCCTTGGCTCCCATGGCTGTCTTTTCCAAGGCTGACTGCTTACTGCTAGCTAGAGTGGGTTCCTCTCCTCCTTTCTGCTGTTATTCTTTCAAAAGACAGTTGTGTGTTGAAGAAAAATATCATACCAGGTTCTTTTCCTTTAGAATTGAATTAACTAGCTGAGAAGATGACTATCAGCAACCAGTTAGCTTTTAAGGTGGAGAGTTCCTCGTCCATAAGAACACAGAATTTTAGAGCCACAAGGTATTTAGAGATTGTCACTTCCAACCACCTTACTTTATAGATGGAGTTCCAAAGAAGCTGAAGGCTTTCCCAAGGTCACACCACTAGTTATTGGTAGTACCGGGACTAGAGCCCAGTTGTCCTAATTCTATTCTTCCCATTACACCTAATTTAATTCCAGAGTCTAGATTACAGTTAAAGGCCCAGACATATTAATCTTTAACTTCTAAAGTGGCAGACTGAGTTTTAAAAGAGAGAATGCTGAAATTCTCGGTAGAGATAATAAGGGGGGCCACTGGGGAAAGAATAAAACTGTCCAAGAATAAAACAGATTCCCAGCTTCTTGCTTTTGGTAGAAATATATCTAACAAGAAAGTTCCAAGCATGCAAATGTAAAGAAAAGAGTTTGATTGTCAAAGCCAACCTGAAAACTTTTCTCCTGCATCATTCTGGGAGACTCCAGAACAAAGAAACACAATGTCATTAACAAAGGAAGGAGGGATTTGAAAGCGCTCAGTGCTTTCACGCTTAAAACATATCCTTTTCTTCTTCCAGGTTTATAAACATGATTTTGGAGATGGAAATTTCTTACAAAGCAACACAGTCTCTTTGCCCTATTCCTGTAACAATAACACTAATTTAAATAACTCTAATCTTCAAATAGGCTACAGTATCTTGCAGATATTTTTGAGTTGTGTGATCACTCTCTCCTTGCCAGTTTCCCCTGTATGGCTCAGCTTTGCATGGGCTTTTAATTTTTTCCCATATTTCTTTATCACTGCAACCTTTTCTGATGGCAAGAAAAGACTGTGAAAATTGATTTCAATCATTTCCCTCACCACTCCCTTGCAAAGTAGAGGGTACAGGATGGGAAACAGCAGTTGTGGATAAGAGTGATGGGGCAGGAGTGAGAAGTTGTGGAAATATTGATTATTTGAGTTTTAATTTATTTCCTAAAGGGAGAAATCTTCAGCCTCCAAAATTGAGGAAGTTATTTAAAGTTGAGTCTTCAAATTGGTAGGAGGGAAAGAGGTAGCATTAATAGGCACAGATAAGTCTGTATATTTTAGATGTTGTTGCAAAAACATGTGCCCCCTTTTGCTGTCTTTTCCCCAGGACCTGGAGCATACAGTCCCTGAGTATAGAGCTTTCCTGGAGGTCCCCCCTTGCGTCACCAGCCCTGTCCCCTTCCCTTTACCTGTCCTTCCTCCCTCTTTTTTATTTTTTATTTTTGAGACGGAGTCTTGTTCTGTCGCCCAGGCTGGAGTGCAGTGGCGCCATCTTGGCTCACTGCAAGCTCCACCTCCTGGGTTCACGCCATTCTCCTGCCTTAGCCTCCTGAGTAGCTGGGACTACAGGCGCCCGCCACCGCGCCCAGCTAATTTTTTTGTATTTTTAGTAGAGCTGGGGGTTTCACCATGTTAGCCAGGATGGTCTCGATCTCCTGACCTCGTGATCTGCCCGCCTCGGCCTCCCAAAGTGTCCTTCCTCCCTCTTTGTGTTTCTCTCTTGCTTTCTGCTTTCTTTCCTTCTTTCATTGAATCACCTTTTTTTATGTCTAAGATTGTTGGGCATGTATTTCAGGTTTATAGGCCTCTTTTATTTTAAATAGTATTTAATTTAAAAATTCATAATAATAACAACAGTGTTAATATCAGCTGCCTTTTATTGACTGTGTTTCTAAGGGCTTTCTGTATATTTAATCACCACCACAGAACTACTGATCACTGCTCTTTCCTCCATTTGACAGATGAGGAAATGAAAGAGAGTTGAACAACTTATTTACGGTTTTTTTTTTTTTTTAATTTGTTTTTGAGCGAAGGTCTTGCTCTGTCACTCAGGCTGGAGTACAGTGGTATGATCATAGCTCACTGTAACTCCCACCTCCTGGGCTCAAGTGATTCTTCTGCTTCAGCCTCTCGAGTAGCTGGGATTGCAGGTGCCCGCCACCACACTCGGCTAATTTTTATATTTTTAGTAGAGACATGGTTCCACTATGTTGGCCAGGTTGGTCTTGAACTCCTGACCTCAGGTGATCCACCTGCCTTGGCCTCCCAAAGTGCTGGGATTACAGGTGTGAGCCACCATGCCTGGCCATTATTTATGTTATTTCTGTTGAAGAGGCAGTAATTGGAAGAGCTGAGATCTGAACACTTGCTTTTCTAGTTGGAAAGCCTGTTTTCTAGATGTTATTATGCTATCAACAGCCATCTCCTTCCTCCCCTTCCTCTACCCGCGCCATCTCCAAAATCCCTGGAACTCAAATCTTTGCCCTCGATGTGATTTCTACATGTGAAATCAAAGTTTCTGGCCAAAAAGCATGCTGTGTGATTGTATTCACCTTTGACCATCAAGGTGGAGCTGCACTTGTGGTGTTTGTGTTGTAAGGATGAACAGAACAAAAGAAGAGATACCTTGGTTAATTGGAGTGTCAGATTCTGGAAGGTTTCTTAGAGAAAAACAAGAGAGACATGAATTCATTTAATTTATTCCACAGATAGTTATTGTCATTGAGTCTGTAGCTTTCAGAAAAGAAAGGACTCCACTTGAAAAGAAAACCACTCAAACAGTCTTCCTCATTCCTACTTCCAGGTGCCCATTAAGGAAGTTTTGTTTCAAAATACTTTGATTTTAAAATGGAGTGTCAAGGGGCCTGGATCAACAGCTCTGACAGGAGCTCAGTCTTCCATTTATTCTCAGAAAAGGAATAAAACACATTAGGCTAAATAATTAAATCTCTGTCCCACCCTCACCTTCTCTCCCCTCTTTTCCTTTCTCCCTGCCCTGACCCTCCATCTGAATGTCTTTGTCCTAGCTATGCAGAGAGCATGAGAGAGACTTGGAAGCACATGGTCAAGTGTTCCGTTCAGCACAAGCTCTGCTTGGTTGGCAAAGTGCTTCTTTTCTCCTTGTCAATATTTCTGTAAGTGAAGAGAGAGGCACATGGGAAGAGAAACACACCTCTCCTGCTTCCTCCGTAACTGTTTTCTGTACCTATGGCAGTTGCTGTGATACTATCTAGGGTCTCCCCAGCATGCCACAGTCCTGTGTTTGAACCTCAAATCCCTGGAAATCTCACCCCCAGTACAGCAGGAGTTTGGCTTGATCAGTCCTGAAGTGTTTTGGAAGCAGAAGTCATGATGGCTGTTGGCAGTGGTTGATATATATGAAAGAGAATAAAGATGAAACCCATCAAGTTTAATTTTATTCTAGACTTTACATGGAATTCCACTACTGAATTCCAGAGGTTAGAAGGCCAGGGCTAGCTCCCATGCCTGCTGGCCTTTGTGGAAAGAATGTTAATTAGAATAGCAATGTGAAAATGACTGCTGTGTTATTTGCCTAGCTTTAGGTAGAACATAATTGATGATAATAAACAATATTTGAGTACCTTCTCTGTATTAGGTTTTACAAATATTATTTTCTTAAATCTTTGCAACAAATCTATGAGGTAGGTAGGTAATCTTTTACCCATTTTTATGTATAAAGAAACTGAGGGCTGGATGCGGTGGCTCATGCCTGTAATCCCAGCCCTTTTGGCAGGTGAGAATTCTACCATTGAACCACCAATTCAATCTCAGCAATTTGGGAGGCCGAGGTGGGTGGATCGCCGGAGGTCAAAAGTTCGAGACCAGCCTGGCCAACATGGTGAAACCCCATCTCTACTAAAAATACAAAAATTAGCTGGGCCTGGTGGCAGACACCTGTAATCCCAGCTACTTGGGAGGCTGAGGTGAGAGAATCACTTGAACCCAGGAGGTGGAGGTTGCAGTGAGCTGAGATCGCACCACCATTGCACTCCAGGCTGGGTGACAGAGTGAGACTCCATCAAAAAACAAACAAAAACAAAACAAAACAAAAAAACAAGAACAGAAAAAATCAAACTGAGGCTCAGAGTTTTTGGAATATTTCCCCAAAGACATTGAGCAAGGACTTGGACTCAGAAGCCCAGGAATGCTCTTTCAATTTGATGCACTGTATATATTATATGCATTGAAGTATTTTCTGTCTTTTAGGAAGGACTGTATCCTGTGGAAAGGAATATATGTGGGCAGAAGTAGGAAACAGCCAAGAGCTCAACATTATACTATTTAGTAGTCAGCCCTAGAATCCTAAGAGGAAACTAAAGTAAATAATGCTTTGCAAAAAGCCATTAAAAGTCTCTGAAAGAAAAATTCTTATGGTATTCACAGGTGAGAGTGACTTGGGAGATAGATATTTAAAAGTTACAAGGAGGAGAGATTCAGAATTTGTTAAGTGGACTAGAACAAAGAAGTGGGATGCACCTTCAATATCAGTAGCCAAGAGAAGGCTGGAAAGCATCCATTACAATAAAGTTTGGGTGTTTTCACATGGATTTGCTGCTAGAACACAAGTGTCACAAAAAACATGGCCTAAAAGCCAAAATGGGAAAAGAGAAGACTCCAACCAACATTGCCGTCATTGGACACTTAGGTTTAGGCAAGTCCACCGCTACTGGCCATCTGATCTACGGATGTGGTGGTATTGGCAAAAGAATAATCAAAAGATTTGAGGAGGAGGCTTCTGAGAGGGAAAGAGCTCCTTCAAATATGGCTGGGTCTTGGATAAACTAAAAGCTGAGCCTGAGCATGATGCCATCATTGATATCTCCCTGTGGAAATTTGAAACCAGCAAGTGCTATGTGACTATCATTGATGCCCCAGTACACAGAGACTTTATCAAAAACATGCTTACAGGCGCATCTCAGGCGGGCTGTGCTGTCCTGATTGTTGCTGCTGGCATTGGTGAATTTGAAACCGGCATCTCTAAGAATGGACAGATCCAGGAGCACGCCCTCCTGGCTTACACACTGGGTGTGAAACAGCAAATCCTTGGTGTTAGCAAAATAGATTCCACTGAGTCACTCTACAGTCAGAAGAGATAAAAGGAAATATTTAAGGAAATCAGTAGTTTCCTTAAGAAAATTGGCTACAGCCTTGACACAGTAGCATTTGTGTCCATTTCTGGTTGGAATGGTGACAGCATGCTGAAGTCAAGTGCTCACAGGTCTTGGTTCAAGGGATGGAAAGTCACCCATAAAGATGGCATTGCCAGTGGGACCACACTGCCTGAAGTTCTGGACTGCATCCTACCACCAACTTGTCCAACTGACAGGCCCTTGCATCTGCCACTCCAGGATGTCTACAGAATTGGTGGTACTGATACTATCTTTGTGGGCGGAGTGAAGCCTGGGTTTCTCAAACCCGGCACCATGGTCACCTTTGCTCCAGTCAACATTACAACTAAAGATGTGTTGAAATGTACCATGAAGCTTTGAGTGAAGCTCTTCGTGGAGACAATGTAAGCTTCGATGTCAAAAATGTGCCTGTCAAAGATGTTCATTGTGGCAACACTGCTGGTAACAGCAAAAATGACCCACCAATGGAAGAAGCTGGCTTCACTGCCCAGGTAACTGTCCTGAACCATCCAGGCCAAATCAGTGTTGGTTATGCCCCTGTAATGGATTAACACACAACTCACATTGCTTGCAAGTTTGTTGAACTGAAGGAAAAGATGGATCTCCATTTTGGTAAGAAGCTGGAAGATGACCCTAAATTCTTGAAGTCTGGTGATGCTGCCATTTTTGGTATAGTTCCTGGCAAGCCTATGTGTGTTGAGAGCTTCTCTCACAGTACTCCTCTGGGTTGTTTTATTGTTTGTGATATAAGATAGACAGTTGCTATGGACGTCATCAAAGCAGGGGACAAGAAGCCTACTGTAGCTGGCAAGGTCACCAAGACTGCCCAGAAAGCTCAGAAGGTTAAATGAATATTACCCCTAATACCTGCCATGCTAGTCTTCACCTTTTATGCCTGAGGTTGCATTTTTTTTGAACTTTTGCATTCAGACCTTGGCAATGACCTTGAGCAGTAGGATATAAATAACTCCCACATGCTTAGCGTTCCAATAATGGAACACTAGGCATAAATGGGTTTTAATCAGTGGTGGAAGAACAGTCTCAGAATTATTTATTTCAATTGCCGTTTAAGGTTAATAGTTAAATTCTAGTTAATGATAACGCTGCATCGTGAAAAAATCACAAGTAACGGAGAATGTTTTGTGGATTTGTGTATGTGTATGTGTGTGGCAGTTTTAAGTTATTAGTTTTTAAAATCTGTACGTTTTAATGGAAACAACTTGACCAAGAATCTATCACAGAATTTTGAGACCCATTAAAACAAAGCTTAATGAGGAGAAATAAAGTTTGGAAGATAAAGGAATATGAAGAACATTTCAAGAGCCTAAATTGCTTCTGTGGATCAATCCTGGAGTCACACAGTTGAGGACTGAATTTCTGACGGTGATACAAGGATGAGTAATGGCAAGATGGTTGGTTTTCTTAAAGTGTTAGGAATTCTCACCAGATATATTCCAACTTCTCTAAGTAACTTGTCATGGATTCAACTATCTGTCAATTTTTCCAAGGTATTCCTTTTAAAAAAATAGTAAGTTTAAAAATATTAGAGGCAATATTCATGGTATTGAGAAAAAGTCAAACAATGTAGATGGGCATAGGTGAAAAGTAAAAAGTCTCCTTTTTCATTCCCCCTTGTTCCTGGGCCCACCTCTCAGATGTAACCATCTTTAGTAGTTTTCTGTGTTCATGCCAGCATTGTTTCATGAGTATGTTAGCACATTATGTATGATTTTTTCCTTTTATCAGTTTCAGACCAATGAGTTGTTCTGCTAACATTCTCTAACCATGACAGATGTGGGATTTTTTTTTCATATTATAATGAAATTACTTTTCTAAACAGATTCTATGTATTTCAATGTATCACAGTTTTTATTCTTTTTGATGCTTAAATTGAATTTGCTTCTGAGTGCTATTCGTAAAGCTTCAATAATCTTTTATAGCTTTTTTACTTTCTAGTACAGCAAGGCTTTCTAGGCTTTCATGTACATTCTCTGCCCTCTGCTTAGAATAAACTATTTTTTGAAGAGCCCTGTTCCTTTCTTAGGAAATAGAATTTAGAAATTGCTATTAAGGCATTAGAAGTGGTGATTGATTATTATTATTTTTCTAGATTTTTTTTAATGGAAGGAATTAAAAACATATTTTTTAAAAAGAAAAATAAGTAACTACTATATTTCCAACTGAAATATAATGTTACAGAGTTTTACCCTTTTGAATATAGTATTTTATGATTTATTTTCACTTTTGTTAAAAGTCAATATAGTTAGGTTACATCCTAACTACACTGACATAATTATTACGTGATTAATCTGGCTGTGTGTGTGTTGTGCATGTGTGAATTTTACACACATAACAATATCACAATTATCTAAAGAATATTATTACTATCAATATGATAGTGGAAAAATTTAAGAATTTCTTTGCAGTTTATTATTCTTTACAATATATCACACTAGGCATATAGGCTCAAATTACTGTGCTTTAAAGTCATTTGAAATAATTATTCTTTGCATGGTACACAGTTTGTTTTGTTTCAGTTTTGCTTTTGATTTTAAGGGGCTTTCATTTTTGTTTATTTTTGCTTTAAACTTATGATAAATAGTCACAGGTTTCAAAGTCAGATCTTCAAAACAAAGTATATTCAGTATATTTTGTCCCTGTCTCCTCACCCTGTTCTTTCTCTTGTATATTCTTATAAGCTTTTGGTTTATGTTTCCATTTAAAATTTATGAACAGGCCGGGTGCAGTGGCTCACGCCTGTAATCCCAGCACTTTGGGAGGCCGAGGTGGGCAGATCACATGAGGTCGGGAGTTTAAAGTCTGTATGACTAGTCACTGGAAAGAAATTACTAATCAGGAGTTGTGAGGTTGAAATAAACTTTTCTAAACTATCCATAATGAAAATATAAATTTTGATCTACCAGGTTAAGTGAAAGAACTACTTTTTTTCTCTTTAGGAAGAACTTGATCTCTTTTTACAAAATCATTGTCATGTAAAAAAGACAAAGCATGTGTAACCAAAAATATGTAGGAAAAACTATTACAGGTATGTGTCAGTCTAAATCCTATGCATTTTTCTGGACTTTGTGATGTTTGATAACTTTGTCAGCTTTTTGAAATTTGTAACTTTTTAACTTCTTTTTTCATTTTAAATAAGTATTTTCACTTGTAACTTTATAGTCACAATTTTATGTTCTTTTTTTTAAGTACAGTCACCCAAACTGCATTGGTTTCAGGCCACTTATGGCTGTGCTATGTCTTTACTTGTTGGAGTGATAGATCCTGTGGCTTTCAATAATGGACTAGGCAATTACAGGCTGAGTTCTAGTGGGAAGTGCACTCTTCTCTTAGGAGGCTCTGCAAGTCATAGCAATGGGTTAGTATATGTAATTCTCTGCAGGAATACCCGTTTCCTGTAGAGGAGTTCACACCAGCGCATCTAGTAGTAAATACGTAAGCAAAATAATACAACCTGCATAGCTGCTGTCTTGTTTGCTCCTACATAGAAATTCCCTTGCCCTGTCCCAAAATATATTTCTCCAAAGTCCCATTCCATCTTGATGTTGGCTCAAAATAGTATTTTGTGATCATATTTTATCAGTTCCAGATGTGATTCTTGAGTGGGAAACGAATGAACAAAAGCACTAAATGGTAAACCAACAAAACCACCCCAAACTAGTACTATCACAAAAATATGATTAATATTTTTAAAATTAAAATAATTTCATTAAAAAATTTTTAATTTTAATTTTTGTAGATTCCCAAGGTATATGTGCAGTTTTGTGCCAGGTCTATTTCACAGACCCTGGCTGACTGACAGATGAAAGGAGTACTCAGACACAGGTATGCAGTGTAAGAGCAGCTAGGGGAGTGGTGGGTTCTCGTGGCCAAACTGCAGCAGCCCTGAGAAGCTGGAGCTTGCCTTTATTCAGTGTAGGCACAATGTCAAAAGCCTGGAGCAAACACAATCTGTGGGTAATTAACATTTATTGTTCCCCTTTCAGGGAACCTCATGAAGCCTGGATGATAAAAGGTTAGCTCCTGGTCAACATAAGTAAAAAAACTTGTTTAAGATAAATTCCCCTACACTCCCTTGTACCTACTCCATGCCTTCTGCCTCAGGGCTAGAGAACAGCTGTCTTCATCCATTCTCCCCCAAAGCTGTGCAGAGCCTTCCGACCTTTCAGAAGACCTACTCCTTTCCCTATAGTTTCTCCCACCACTCTGACCAATCTCCTACAGTTTTGTTTGATGATATACTGCATAGTGATGAAGTCTGGGCTTTTAGTGCACCTTTCCCTGAAGAGTGAATATTGTACGCAGTAAGTAATTTTTCAACTGTCACTCCCCTCCCACCCTGCCCTCTTGTGGAGTTCCCAGTGTCTATTAGTTCTCTGTGTATGTCCATGTGTACCCACTGTTTAGCTCCCACTTACAAGTGAAAACATGCAGTATTTGATTTTCTGTTTCTGAGTCATGTCACTTAGGATAATGGCCTCCAGCTCTATCCATGTTGCTACAAAATACATGATTTCATTCTTTGTTTAATGGCTGTAATCTGTGATATATGTGCCACATTTTTTTTTTTATCCAATCCGCTGTTGATAGGCACTTAGCTTAATTCCATGACTTTGCTATTGTGAATAGTGCTGCAATAAACATACAAGGCAGGTGTCTTTTTGCTAGACTAATTTATATTCCTTTGGGTAGATATCCAGTAGTGTGATTGCTTGGTCAAATGGTAGCTCTAGTTTTAGTTCTTTGAGAAACCTCCATACTGTTTTCCACAGAGGTTGTAAACGTAAATTACATTCCCACCAACAGTGTGTAAGTGTTCCATTTTCTCTGCATTCTTGCCAACATCTGTTGTTTTCTGACTCAAAAAGATGACTTGCCTGTTTACCTCCACCTCTCCTGAGCATATTTTGATGGAAGAGTGACAAGGTAACATCAATAAATACTCTCATTTGGAAAGAGAACAAAAATGGGTGGCACATAGTAGTCATCAGTCCCTACCAATTTTTAAATATTGCTGAAGAAACATATTGAGGATGCTTACCATGGGGTAGGAAACGTTCCTTATGTCTTCTCTCTTTTTCCCTTTGATCAATATTTCCAGACATTTATCAATTTTATTGAACTTTCAAAGAAGCAGCTTTTGAATTTATTTTTTTCTACGTTCTTTCCGTTTCTATTGCATTGACTTCTGTTATCTTTATTATCTCCCTACTTTGCATACTTTGAATTTAATTTGCTTTTCTAGTTTCCTGTGGTTACCATTTGGATCATGTTTTAGACCACGTATCTTTTCTAATATAAGTATCTCAGACCATAAGTTTTCCTCTAAGAACTGTTTTAGCTGCATCTTTCAAATTTTGATGTATTTTAATTTTCATTTGGTTCTAAATAGGTAATGTAATTTCCCTTGTGATTTCTTCTTTCACTCTTGGGTTATTTAGAAGTACATTGCTTAAGTTCCAAATATTTGGAAATTTTCCAGATATCTTGTTATTGAATTTGGTTCCATTCTATTGGAGCCAGAGAAACTTCTCTGTATGATTTTAATCTTGCAATTTATTTGAGACTTGTTTTATGGCCGAATTAGAGTCTTTTATGATGACTGTCTCATATGAATTTGAAACAAAAGTCTACATTGCTATTTTAGGGTTGTGTTTCTATAAATGGAAACTAGATTAAGTTTTGTCATAGTATTCTATATATCTGTGTGTGTGTATGTGTTTGTGTGTGTGCTGGTTTGTGTGTGTGTGCGCCTATGTATGTGTGTGGTTTTTGTTTTTTTTCTTCTTGTTTTATCAATCTCAGAGAGCAGAGCATTGTCCAGTATAATCATTTGTCTCTATCTCTTTTCAATTCTATAAAGTGTTTTTCCATATTTTTAAAAACTCTGTTATTTGGTGAATATGCATTTAGGATTCTTACGTTTTCTTTCCAACATCATGACATGTCCTTCTTTAAATCTATATATTGTTTGTTCTAGAGTCTGTTTTGTCTGATATTAATATGGCTATACCATCTTTTATTGAGTACTTGCATGGTATATCTTTTCTTATGTTTACCTTTAAACTATCTATATCTGTGTATTTAAAGTGAATTTCTTATATATAGTAACAAATTGGATCTTGATTTTCTTAGACTTTTTATCAACGTGGTCTGGCTTAAATCTAGTATCTTGCTGTTTGTATTCTATTTGTCCCATTGTTCTCTGTTCCCTTTTACCTCTTTTCTGGTTGTGGGAGCTTAGAAAACAATAGCCCCAAAATAAGCCCAAAGAAGCAGCTTCAGAAGTGAAAGTTTTTCTCTGACCTTCCTTTAATCTCCTGTCTCTGGGCTCTCATTCTCCTTCAAGGCTAACATCATAGAAACTAGAATCCCTCTTCCCCAAGGCATGTCATAGAAACCAAACCCCTTTTTCCAAAGACAGCTGTACAACCTAAAAATATTATCCTATAACTTTCTCCCTGCCTTTCTATGTAGAAACTGGCCATAAGGGAATTATCTGACCTACCTTATTTGAGTGTAGGTCATAAGAGCCCCCATTCCGGAGAGGGTCCTACCACATGCCCAGAAGGAAGGAATACTGCACAGAGAGGCCAAGAAGAATCTGAACAGACAGGTCTTGCTCGGTTTCCCCACTCAGTTTGTCAGCATTAAGACATACCCTTATAAGCCGGGCATGGTGACTCACGCCTGTAATCCCAACACTTGGGGAAGCCGAGGTGGACGGATCACCTGAGGTCGGGAGTTTGAGACCAGCCTGACCAATATGGAGAAACCCTGTCTCTACTAAAAAATACAAAAATTAGCTGGGCATGGTGGTGCATGCCTATAATCCCAGCTACTCAGGAGGCTGAGGCAGGAGTATCACTTGAATCCAGGAGGCAGAGGTTGTGGTGAGCCAAGATTGTGCCATTGCATTCCAGTCTGGGCAACAAGAGTGAAACTCCATCTCAAAAAAAAAAAAAAAAAAAAAGAAAAAACAAAAACCAAAAAAAGACACCATTTTTGTCCACTCTTATTTCTACATGGCTGTCCATGCTTTGTTGAACATAAGCATAAAAATGGACATTTATTTCCCCTGTATCTTTCAGTCTTCATTTTGAAAGCTACCATGTCATGTAAAACTATAATAAAAAAATTTGTATGCCTTTTCTCCTATTAATCTGCCTTTTGTCAGGAATTTTCAGTGAACCTCTAGAGGATCATGGGGAAGTTTCCCCTTACCCCTACACTGTCTTTGATGGATTAACTGTTTATTTTTTGTGATTCTATTTTATTTCCACTGTTGGCTTTTTTGGCATACCTTCTTGTTTTAGTTTTTGGTAATTGCCCTAAGCTTTACACTACATGTCTTTGACTTACTACAGTCTACCCTCAAACAATATTATGCCACTTCATTCTATTTTTTCCCTTTTGTCCTTCTTGCTATTGTTATTATATATTTTACTTCTACATATATTATAAGCCCCACAATGTACTGTCACTACATTTGCTTTAAACATCTATCTTTTTTTTTTTTTTTTTTGACACAGAGTCTCGCTCTGTTGCCCAGGCTGGAGTGCAGTGGTGTGATCTCGGCTCACTGTAAGCTCTGCTTCCTGGGTTCACGCCATTCTCCTGCCTCAGCCTCCCGAGTAGCAGGTACACACCACCACGCCCGGCTAATTTTTCTATTTGTTTTTTAGTAGAGACGGGGTTTCACTATGTTGGTCAGGCTGGTCTCGAACTCCTGACCTCGTGATCTGCCCACCTCAGTCTCCTAAAGTGCTGGGATTACAGGTGTGAGCCACTGCTCCCAGCCTAAACACCTATCTTTTAAAGAGTTTAAAAATGAAAGGAAAAAGGGCTTTTAAAAATATTATCTGTGGGTTTTTAATTTGTTTGCCATTCTAGTTACACGATCTATATATTTTTTGATTGTTTTGTTTCTCATGTTTGTTTTGGAAAGACTCAAAAGGATTGGCATGCTGCCATCTTGCCCTCTCTCCCTAGGTAATTTTTTTTTTTTTTTTTTTTTTTAAGACGGAGTCTCGCTCTGTCGCCCAGGCTGGAGTGCAGTGGCCAGATCTCTGCTCACTGCAAGCTCCGCCTCCCGGGTTTACGCCATTCTCCTGCCTCAGCCTCCCGAGTAGCTGGGACTACAGGCCCCCGCCACCTCGCCCAGCTAGTTTTTTGTATTTTTTAGTAGAGATGGGGTTTCACCATGTTAGCTAGGATGGTCTTGATCTCCTGACCTCGTGATCTGCCCGTCTCGGCCTCCCAAAGTGCTGGGATTACAGGCTTGAGCCACTGCGCCCGGCCTGTCATTTTTAATCTTATTTATATGTGCAGGCTATGCAACCTCTTAGGGGCGATAAGTTATATGACATATTTATTGTTTAAAGTAATATTTCCTCCCTAATTCTAATATTAAAAAAATATGTCTGTGTGATCTGAGATAAATGAGTGCTTTAAAGTTAAATACCAATTTTTAAAATGAGAATTTGAAGGACAGCCTTCATTGCCAAAACTATTATAGAAATACCACAACTATCGCTTAATATTCAGGTTTTATGATACAGACAGGTTTGGAAGTGTGGACTAACTGCATAGGCTTTTATTTACTATAATATACCAATTCCTCACTTATCCAGAGGTAATTACTCTGACAACCTCATCTGTTTGGAACACTACAGAAAATAATAAAGTAAAACAAATTGCTTCCAAACAGTTGAACTAGATGCATCAAGGTTATTAAAAATAAATTTCATGCATTTTACTAAAAGGAGAACCTCTGACTCAGAACCCGCTTGCTTCCATGAAAAACATAATTTCAACCAGCTTGGCTAATTGGTTTCTTTGCCTTCAGCAGAAGGAAGAAAGATAGAAGTTTGAGTGGTGGTGGGAGAAATGTAAAAGAAACACACATATTATGTAGAGTAAGAGATCATAATCACCATGTGTATATTCTTTTATGCTGCAATCTTCTTTAGGGCAGTTAACGGTGTCCTGTTTATCTTTATGTTCTCTGCACAATCTCTGACACACTATATTCAATAAACACTGCCCAAACAAACAAACAAACAAGCAGATGAGAGTAAGAAGCTGGGAAGACATAGAACCACATGTTGAAAGAGGAATTCGAAAAAGATAGCAGTTAGAGGCTGCCCTGTGCAGAGGCAGAGTTCTTTATACTTCACTCCACTGTGCAGTGAGAACATTTCTATTTAGGGAAAATAGGAGCCAGCATGTAGCAATAGCTCATGTTGATATCAGTGACATGTCATTCAGGAAAGGTTACATTTTAAAACCCAAGTGAGTACTTATTGCCTTAAAAAATGATTTCCATTAATACTCCCCCAATCCCCTCTCTATCCCTCTCTCCTAATCTCTATTTCTATCTCTGGCTCTCTATTAAAAGTTTCACCTTTTCACATTCAGAAAATTCATTTATGCAACAAATAGCTCATCACCTCATGATGTGGCTAAAATGATACGTTTCTGTACTCAAGGTAGATGCGTTAGAAATTCTTTGTTCAATCAATTTGTGGAGAAAGAAAAGTTTATACATAACCATGCCTTAAATCTGAAAAATGCTATTCACGTTTAGTAAATGTGACTCTGTATAGGTAGACATAGCTACTCATATGCTGATAATTTGTTTATTCAGTTTGCCCTTGATATGTTATTCCCATTAAGACTTTTAGACATAGAAGTGCTAATAATGGTAATAATAGCGCTGGCAGACCCTGAGTGGGGACATCTGTATTTGCATATCTGTACACTAGGAACTCTGCAAAGACCTTTCACAGATTGACTTACTATTTAATTGTTACCACGCTTTATACGGTAGGAACTGCTGTCACCCAATCTTACGCGTGGGGAACTCAGGCTTGGAGAGGTGTACTTACCAACCCAGCAAATGGCAGAGCTGAGATTTGAGTCTCAGTGATCTGACTCTAAAACCTGTGCTCTTACCATTTGTGCTGTATGCTTCCTCTGTCTACCTACCATCTCTGGGAACAAAGTGGTCAACAATAGCACAATATCTATTTTTATCACACAGTAAAATATTGCTCTACTTTGCTGTCATATGGTCATGATGACGACAGGGATCAATTAAATAAAGTAACCCTTAGCTGGAGGGGAGAATAGGAAAATACATATATATCTCTAGGCATTGCTTATTAATTTAATAATGGCTTTAGTTCTCTCTTCCAGCTCCCTTGAATTTGATTGATATGTATAACGAAATCAGATAAGTCATGCAACGTTACCTTCCACCTCATCCCACTCCAGTTTGCTGGCTGTACTGAATTACTTGGATAATTTCGTTATTTGCCTACTTTACTCCTCTTTGGAGCTTCCTGGCTGTAGATTTTTCTTTTCTCAACCTAGTTGAGTTTTGCTTATATCAAAATATATTTCCGTAGATCTAGATCATATTCTGGCAACACAAGTTTGAAACTTTTTTTTTTTTGAAATGGAGTCTCGCTCTGTCACCCAGGCTGGAGTGCGGTGGCACGATCTTGGCTCGCAGCAACCTCTGCCTCCCAGGTTCAAGCAATTCTCCTGTCTCTGTCTCCCGAGTAGCTGAGACTACAGGCGCATGCCACCACATCCGGCTAATTTTTGTATTTTTAGTAGCGACGGGGGTTTCACCATATTGGCCAGGCTGGTCTCGAACTCCTGACCTCGTAATCTGCCCGACTCGGCCTCCCAAAGTGCTGGGATTACAGGCGTGAGCCACCGTGCCCAGCCTGAAACTCTTTTAATTCACAGAACCCAAAGAATGAAAAACTGGCCATGCTGATAGGAATGGCTTTGTGTAAGTGCCATCAACTGAGAGGAAGATACCCAGTTTAACTATCTTGACGTCAGATTTGGAAGAAAATACGACACTGATTTCTTTTCCTAAAAGAAGCAAACCAATATGTACACTTGCCAGAGGGTGAGGGACCCAGGGATGCTTTGTATATGACTTTAATACAAAACATGTTTGTCTTTTAAAATCTTCCATGAGTGAGGTGGGAGTCAGGGATTTGAGGAAAAGCAAAAGATGGCTGCACTGGGGAATAATGAAAAAGGAGGGGAGGGCGAGTGAGAGGAGCTGATAAGATGAAACGTGTTTAGGCTGTCTATCAGATGTCAGAAGCCATGCCCTGCTGTTCTGAAATTGCCTTTTCATGTTGCATTTCTTGAAGGTGAGCTCAGAGTGCAACCTTTAGTGTTCTTTTGGGAAAGAGAAAAATGAGTAAATACAGTCGTAAGAGAATGCCCATGATTTGTTCACAGTTTACCAAGATTATTGACATGGATTTTTTAGACAAAAATGAGAGCAACTGTTTATTTTTTGATTGTATTGGTTCTCTCTGTTCTTTTCCTTCTATTGCTTCTTGCTAGCCTGGTCCTCTCTACTCCAGGCTACACATTTTGAGTATCATTAAGGATGTTGCTATCTGCTCTCCAACTCTTGCCCTGAGCTGAATAGTTACATCGGAGACATTATTTTCTTGCCTTCTTTCTTTTGCTGAAGTAATCTCAGTCATTCCTTGAGCTTATTAATTTCCCCCCTCATGTTTGATAAGGACATTTTACAGAGCAATCATGACTCAGAGTGAGGGATGGAATATAAAGTTAGAACTCCATTTTTTGAGCCGTTAATCAGAGAGTGAGCAATCCAAAGTTGTTCCCTGACTGAAATCTTCACATCTGATTGCGTTTCCTACTCAGCCCTACTGTCTGATGCTTCTGGGTGCCTCAAACTGCTTGGTAATGGTGGCATCTGGGTTGCTGTAATGGTCATGGTCCTGTTTTGATGGTTTGTTTTACGTTTTTTTCTCAGACTTAAATAGCCTGCATACAGGTGCTGTCTGAGGAAGCTAAATGCTGCTGTATCATGTCTAGAAACATTTGAGATCTAAATGCCTGTGAACTCAGCTCTTAACTCTCTCACCTCCTTATGCTACCCTGTGGTCTTAGCGCTGCCAAAAAGGGCCCTTAAAATCTGAGACCTCCTTTGCTTATTGATCTGCAGAGACAGTGACCTTGATAGAAAACTACGGGCCTCTTGCAAGAAGTGTAGGAACTCAGAAGAAATTGCAGGTGCTGTGCTCTCATTTTATTGTGCGATTAGGCTGGCAGGCAGATCTATTCATTCCCCCGCCCGTGACTTGACATCAAATTCTCCACCAGGAGGATCTCAACTCCCAGTGGAAAGCGGGGATAAGTGATGAACGAATCTTTTACTGCTTGTAAGAATGTGCCTGATACAGGATTTCTCCCTTATGTCCTAAATTCTTCTGCATTTTTCAGTCCACTTCTCTCAGCAAAACCAGGCAAAGGGAAAGATGATTAAGTCTCAGAAGAGGCATGAAATGGCCTGAAGCTAAAAAGAGGAAAAGTTTAGGTTGGACATTTTGAAAGATGAAGAGCAAGAGAGATTAGACAGTGGAATAGAAGTCCCACCACTGCAGAGAGCCAAGGAAAGGTTAGATAAGATATTAACATTAATGAGGTAGAGCAAAACCCTGGAGAGTAAAGGAGGCTTGACTAAAAGGAGGAGGGCTGGAGAGAGTCATAACAGCCAGCTCACAATAGATTCTCTCCTCCCTGTATCCTGTTATGATTTTCACAGGACAATTTTTCAGGGTATCTAGGTTGCAATCCCAGGCAACTAGGATACTTGTTAGTCTCATAAAGATAATTATTTATTCAACAAATATGTTTGTAGCTCCTACTACATGCCAGGCACTGAGGCTCCAAGAATATAACTACGTAAAGACAGAAATGACAGAGAGATCCAACAAGCAGGACTGTGGCCTGGTGGCCCACTCTGGAAGAGAGATAAGAAAGATTGTCTCATGAATGACCCCGGAATTCATAGTGCTTGGAAGAGTTTTTTTCTCCCCAGTGGAAGGCACAGCACACAATCACAACTGTTGTGGAATTAGGATCCCCATCCCCTTTTGCCCAAGGTTGCCAGGTGCTGGCAGCTGGCACTCTCAGACAACTCTCTGCAGACCTGGTACTCCTCTCAGACTGCCTGGGATCTATGTCCTGTGTTCTCCTCCTGATAAGGTGGTTCTCAGGCCTGCACTATGGAAAGGTAAAAGAGCAGAAGGGCAGTGTCCCTTTTCAAATAGACACCTTTTGAGTCCACAAACACCCTCCTCTGCATGCGTTCTAAGGGATGATGAGATCATAGACCTCTTCTCGATGAGCCTCAGCTTGCAAGTTTCCCCAGCGAAGTCCACCCCTTAACTCTTGCTATACAATTTAGCATTTACCTTCTCCCTCCTTTGCCTGAGCTCCACAACCACTTAGTCGAATTTGGCCAGCAGATGTGTTTATCAACGTGTGGTTAGCTAGCGCATGTTTAGAAGCAAGTGAGTTGAATGCCTTTACGTGGGGGTAAGTACTGCTGTGGTCTCAGACCCTCACAGACTCACTCGTTTGTGTGACTGCCTGGCCCCTAGTTGCACTTGAATGTGCCTTACCGGTGAATGCAGGTGTGATGTGCTACAGAGGCGATGCATGGGGAACCATGTGAGCATGTGAGAGGGGCACCCACCTGTGGGACTTCAGAGGAAATGGCATTAAAACTATGACATGAAGGACAAGAGGGAGTTAACTTGGGGAAGAGCTGGAGATGGGAGTGGAGCTAGTGACAAAAGTGTTTTGTGTAGAAGGGGCCAGGTGGGAAATCCTGAAAAGAGGTGACTTGGTGTCTGCTAAGAGTTCAGCATGTCTGAAGTGATGAGCCCAAAGGACCTACAACAATTTGAAGAGTTTTTCTTGGGTTGGTGACAAATTGCTGCAAAGTCTTTTTACACTCTCTTTCCTGCTTTCCCCTGTGACCAACATTTGGGGTATTTCAGACAGAGTGAGAGGAAGGATCTGTGAATAGCCTGGGAATAGGATAAAATTCATGGAGACAAAACCTTTACTTCTTCAATTTTCTTCTTTTAAAATCAAATCTCCTTTCCACGACAGAGATCCATGTAATAACCGCTAAATAACTTGAAACAAATCTGTGAACTGCTGTTATTTCCTTTTTATTTTCTTTATATATTTTTCTCTTTTATTTTACCCCTCCTTGTCTCCTTTCTTTCTTTCTTTTTTTTTTTTTTCTTAAGAAGGACTTAGATACAACAATTAACTAAATAGTTCATTGCACTTAATTTTGCCTTCAGTGGTTTGGGAATCTGAGGAAATGCCTAAGTTCCTAGGGAAACCGTAATACAGATCACTGGAAGATAAAACCTGTGTTAAAACAAACAAACAAACAAAACAGAATGAAAAACAAAAGGCTTAACATGGAAAACAAGAGACTTTCCACCCCTTCCTTTTGTAAGAACATTTACCTTAAAAAAAACTGGTAAATGTAAGTACTTTCTCTATCTTTTTGAAATACATCTTTTTAGAAAAAGTCTTTTGTCAGCTTCGGGACCTGGGAATGTTTTTCTCAAGGATCTGGGAGCCATCTCTTTGAAATGTAACATCAAGAGAGAGAGTGCCCTTATCTCCCTGTTTCTCTGGGGTTATTGGAGCCTAACTTCATGGTTATTTGCTCCAGATGGTAAAACTACTTCCTGTCATAAAGACCTCCTTATCCCCAACTTTTGATTGAAATCAATTAACTAACAGAGTCTCGCACTCCAATTACCAAGAAGTTCACCCCAATTACCAAGCACAGTTAGGATGGACTATGTGTGGGAGCAGCGGTGCTGTGCAGTCCTCTTCCTTGAGGACTAGTTATTGTTCATCTTGAAAGCATGTATGTAATGGGTCGCGTTGGATTTCTTTCTGTCTTTGCAATTTCTTCGTGGATTGCCTGTGACGCACATCACATTCTGGTTTAATGCCTATTCCATAATAAAACTGTTTTCTTTCTCTGCTACCTTTGTGGAGATAATTTCTGGGTTGGGACAAGATTTTGTTTATTGCATTTCCCCCAACAGACCTTACAGAGAGTAACATTTTGTTTGTCCTCTCCCAGAGTCTTTTAGGAGAACCCTGTGCTATGAGAAATGGAAACTGTCACCCTCTGCTTCTCAGTTGCTAAGCCTGGTATGAGTTCTATTTGGCAGATGGAATGCCAGCCCTTTCAAATTTTCCCAGGTGGACCAAGCACTGTTTGCTTTCAGAAGTTCTCAGTGAGGCTTTCATTTTAAATTCATAAAAGTTATCATCCAACTCCCAACAATTGTTTAATAAAAAGCAATTAGCCAGCCAAAAATATAATGGCTTTTATGTCAAAATATGCTGGAGACAGCTGCTAAGCGGGCCACTGGCAGCCTCCGGGCCATATGCTATGAGTCCCAGGCATATGTACAGCCAGGCACAACAGCACAGAGCATATTGGGAGTAATAAACCCAGCCCCCCACTCTCTTCCCTCTCCTCCAACTCAATCTCTTCACTCCAGAGAAACTGACAGCAGGAAATTCTCTGGAGTAAATTGCCTAAGTCAAGATTCACGAAACTCATTTATTAGGCAAGGATCTAAAATGGCAATAGATGCCGAAAGCCCTAGTTCCCTAGCCTGGTTTGGATAAAATCCATGCAAACCTTATTGCATGCAGAAAAATGATTAAGAAAAAGCCTCCACAAAACAACAAACTCAACAGCGCTCATCAAGAAAACTGAACTCAGATTACAGACTTTAAAAAAATCGGATTGCTTCTTCTAACTTAATATTTGCATGGAAAAAGTTCCTGGAGTTTTCTATTTCTTGCAAAGATAGTTTTATTCTCTCCAGCATTCTTGAACACAGTCATTCATTGCCCTGCTTTGCTCCTAAGGAGATACTCCGGTGACTGATACCTTGGTGATGGCCCCATATGTCTTCTGTTGTCCTTAGAAGCACAAATCCAGATACGTGCTTATTTTAATCATAGGAGGTAGAGAAAAAGGAAACTCTCCTGATTTTTTTTTCTTTTTTTTTTTTTTTTTTTGCCAGAAAGATCTATTTTCATCAAAAGCATGTTTATTTTGAGAACAAAACACAGGCAAATCACCTTTTGTTTATAGACAGCTCTTCCATCCCAAAGGATCCTAGGGTTTGTAAACATTCTGAGGCTGTTTTTAGAGCATGCACGTTGCCAGTGTCCTTAAGGACAGGTCCTGGAGGCTGCTCTATAATCATGCTTTCTGGCCATTTTGGAGTGCCAGCAAAGCTGTATTCTTTAGCTAAGAAAATATGTCATGCTTTTGAGGATAATATATCTTTTCCTCTAAACAACCTTTAAGAGCATAGTGTGGGCAATAGCGTTCCGGAATAGCCCATGGAAAGGGGGCAGCCTATACCTAGGAATCCCCAGATTCCAAATTTCAATTCGTTCCTCAGTCCCCTCTTTCCCTAAGAAAGTTTTCAGCAAAGTTGCGATGATGGCGTGTGTTGGGGTCCCCTAAGAACCCTTCCAGTTTCCATAATTTGCTAGGAGGACTCGCAGGACTCAGCATGGGGATCATATCAGTCATGGAGATCGATTATAGTGAAAACATACACAGCAGAGTCAGCAAAGAGAAAAGGCACAGGGAATGAAGTCTGAAGGAAAGCAGGTGCAAGCCTCTCCCAGGGAAGTCACACAGCTTGTGCTTAATCCCCCCAGCAGAGACTTGTGACAACACATGTGAAGTAATAGTCTAATGGTGAAGCTTAATAGAAACTCAGTGCTCAAGATTTTTTATGGAAGGTTGGTCACATAGGCACCCTCTGCCTAGTGTGAAAGGAAAATATCTTGGGCCACTTCAAGCTGGGAACTGCTCAGGACAAAATCTGCCTCCTATTCTATTCAAAGTCATCCCTTTGCTCACAGAGATAGACGCATATTCTGATTGCTTCCTTTGGAAACACTTACCAGTAACCCAAAATAATGCAACCTTCTTTTTTTCTTTTCTTTTCTTTTGAGACTGAGTTTCGCTCTTTTGCCCAGGCTGGAGTGAAGTGGTACAATCTCAGCTCACTGCAACCTCTGCCTCTCAGATACAAGTGATTCTCCTGCCTCAACCTTCTGAATAGCTGAGATTATAGGCGCCTGCCATCACGCCTGGCTAATTTTTGTATTTTTAGTAGAGATGGGGTTTCACCATGTTGGCCAGGCTGGTCTCAAACTCCTGACCTCAGGTGATCCAGCCGCCTTGTCCTCCCAAAGTACTGGGATTACAGGCATCAACCACTGCGCCTGGCCAAGAATGCAACCATTTGTCTCTCACCTACCTGTGACCTGGAAGCCCCTCAGGGGATGGGGTGGGGCGGGGAGGGGGAGGGGTAGGGGTTGCTTTGAGTTTTCATTGCCTTTCTGGACATAACTAATGTACTTCTTACATACATTGATTGATGTCTCATGTCTTCCTAAAATGTATAAAACCAATCTGTGCTTGATCACCTTGGGCACAAGTCCTTCCTGAGGCTGTGTCACCGGTGTGTCCTCAACCTTGGCAAAATAAGCTTTCGAAATTAACTGAGACCTGTCTCAGATTTTCTGGATTCACACTAGCATGTACTGGAATGCCAGCCTCCAGAAGAAACACAGGTATTCGATACAAACCATATTGTATGAACGAATAGTTTAGGCACATTGAACCATTCTTACCTGTTCTGGGAATAGTGGTAACCCTCCCCAAATGCAAGTTCGCAGAGGCTAGTCAAGAGCCAACCTTGCAAAAAATATTTTCTTATGATAGCAGTAGCTACACATACAGATGGCTATGTTAACTCTTCTGCACAAGTAGCATTATAGACTGATCGTTCTAACTATTTTACATCCCCTCTTCATCTTCCTGCAGAGAAGTACGAGGCACTTTATTGGTGCTCCTAGGAAGGTGGTGGAAATGGAGTAGACAGGTTGATGAAAAATAAAAGGCATAGCCTGGGCCTTTGATGTAGGTCTAATATAGTGAGGACTCTAAGGGAGGCGTTATGGTGAAGCTTACAAAACAGTAATTTTAGAATTAGGCTGACCTGGGTTTAATCCTGCTCCATATTTCTATAGGACTTTAAAAATTTCAAACCTTCCATGTTCATGTTCTTGTGGATAATCTACCAGCTGTTTAATGCTCTGGACAACAAAAGTTAGATAAATTTGGTAGGAAGTAAGAGAATCTTCACTTTAGGAGAAATATTATATTTTAGACTTAAGGGCATATAAATTAGTAGGTGAGTCAAAAATAAAATGAGCGTTCCTGTATGTGGAATCCAATGGGGTTTGGATTCTCATTCCATCTTTAAATGAATATGTCTACACACTCAGTGTATATATGAGAGAATATGCTAAGAGGACTACAAGATGTCAGTGACGTAGTCTGTGTCCTCAAGATGTGTATAGTCTAGTACAGGATCTGATGGGGTGACAGAGATTATGAATGAGATAGTGAACAGATCCATAAAATCCCAGACACTTTTACTTGAGAATTACAAAGGATAGAGCAAGGTGAGCGATAGAAAATATTTTTCATGCACACTAGTTTCTTGTAACTCACCATTAATGTGTCACCTATGAATTTAACTCTTATTGTAAGACTTGTTTTCAAAAAAATTTGATTGTATTTTCAGATTATGTCATTCCCTGAGTCAACACACTAAGCAAACTAGCAGTCTTGTGGAAGAAGGATCTTGATTTACTTGTTCTAATGTGTTAACTCAAATAGTATTGAGTTTGATTTTCCTGCCTCCACTTCTCTAGGCTGGGGGATCTTCCTTGCTTATTATCTTCAGATATGAGATCACTAATTCCCTCAACTTCCTTCTAAGCCTTATTTAAGCTCATAATTTTCATGAAGCTTGAAAACCAGAACAGCAAACATATTCTCAGTTTGGTCTTTCTGTGGCTTGACATGATGCTTTGTTAATTTCATGGTGGGACGGAGGAGTCCTCACACTGGGCCTTTGTTTTCAGAACTGTCAGATTTATAGCTCAAGCACCTGGCCAGTGGTCCTGGTTTTCAGGTCTCTGCTTATGTCCATGGTCCCATATTCAATTATACAACATATACATCTAGAGCCTTATGAACTCAATATATAAAAGGCTTTTGATTGATCTGCTCCGTATTTTACAATGATCTCTGGATAGAAGCTGTGAAATAGATTACACAACAGTTGATGGTATGAGTTCCTCAGCTTCGGTGTCTGGTTCTAAACACAGCTCAGACAATTAGCAGCTGTGAGACAGTGGACAATTTACTTGATCTCTTTGTTCTCAGTTTCCTCACTTATTATTTTTTATTTTTATTTTTTTGAGACAGAGTCTCGTCCTGTCGCCCAGGCTGGAGTGCAGTGGCACGATCTTGGCTCGTTGCAATCTCCGCCTCCCGGGTTTGAGCAATTCTCTGCCTCAGCCTCCGGAGTAGCTGGGATTACATTTGCCCGCTACCATGCCTGGCTAATTTTCCTATTTTTAGTAGAGACAGGGTTTCACCATCTTGGCCAGGCTGGTCTTGAACTCCTGACTTCCCGATCCACCCCCTCAGTCTTCCAAAGTGCTGAGATTATAGGTGTGAGCCACCATGCCCGGCCAGTTTCCTCACTTATAACATGGGGAATAAAATATTAGTATCTATCTCAGGAGTAAACACAAATATTTTTGACAAGCTTAAAGCAATGTCTGATGGTATGTTTTATAAATACAGAAATTAGAAAAAGAATTGTGCCTTATTTTAATATCTCTTAGATATGTTTCTTAGATTATAAATAATTGCTTTGTGTTGTGTCTTACAGTAATTGCAGGAGACTAACTAGTATAGACACCTGATTGTCTCACCAATTTACCCTTCTTAGTCCGCAGTCTAGTTTCCCATGGCAGAACTCTGATTTATGCTAAATTGAAAACAGAAATGAGAGCTTCTGAAAGATTTCATTATTTTATGATTAACATGAGAAAGAATACTAGAGTACTGTTAGTTCCTTTTTTTCTGGTTAAAATGTGGTTACAAATCTTTTATTCTGGAAAATTCTACAATGTTTCTTCACCGTTTCTGTCACACTAACATGTTGAACTTATTCTTCCCACCTAATGAGGCAATGAGGTGGAGTGGGTGCGTATATCAATGTTGCTCTAAGGAAAAAAAGTGCTGGTGTGTGATCCCATGCAGACCATCATACACACACACACACACACACACACACACACACACACACACACACACACCATGGAGATTTCTTTGAAATGAGAAAAGAAAAATGTATCTAGCACATAGTAGGTACTAAGCAAGCGCTAACTCCTTTGACTTTGCCTGGCTGCCAGAAGTAATTTTCCCTCTCAATATTTAAATTGACCTTTCTTTTCCGTTAGTAAGGAAAACAGAAGGAACTTTTTAAAGCTCATACCATAAACTGTATGATGTTTAGTTTTTGCAGAGGTGTGAAGAAGTCCTGCTGTTAAAAGTGGAGTAAGACTTTTTTTCTTGGGTGGAAGCCCAGAAAATGTTAGATAAGCCAAGGTGAAGACTATTCCTGATAAAGGATAGTGTGTGTGTGTGTGTGTGTGTGTTTATGGGTGTGAATGTGCATGTCAAGGCTTTTGGAACCATTTTGACAAGGAGAACTAAGGACTAACAGAGAGGAATTAATCCAAAGTGCTAGATTGCAAAATGGTTTGACTCACCCTACAAGACGCAACATGTGATTTCCCTGCTTAGCATTCTATACAGGCTGGAGTTAAACATCTTTAAATTACCTATCTTAGAAATGCACAATCAAATTAAAATAACATTTTGGGAGCTGGGCAGACCATGGTAGTTTCTCTGGCCAAACTAGAGACCAAGACTTACTACTTGAGTCTTGCAGGATTTTAAGGACCTAGGATAAGAATAGCAACTCTTATCCTCTGAAATTGAGTGCAATCAGGAGTGCCCATAATGGAACAGATTTGTGGTTAGACAGGTTTCCTACTTTAAAAATACCTCTCAATTTTCTATAAGTTACATACACAGCTTTAAAAAGGAATGCAATAAAATAAAAAGCTTCAACAGCAAATGTTTAATATATAAATTTCCTTGCTCATCATAGATTGTTGAAGGCAGTGAGATGGACAAAAGTAGAGCCCTGAAGATGACTATAGATAAAAGTAGACATTTTTGTTTCATTTTCAACACCTTCCAGAAAAAGCCTATTTTAAATAGAAGAACTACATACTAGACTCTTCTAGTAGAGTTTTTTTTTTTTTTTTTTTTTTTTTTGAGACAGTGTTTTGCTCTTGTTGCCCAGGCTGGAGTACAATGGAGCCATCTCACCTCACTGCAACCTCCCCTTCCTAGGTTCAAGTGATTCTCCTGCCTCAGCCTCCTGAGTAGCTGGGATTACAGGCGCCTGTCACCACACCCAGCTAATTTTTGTATTTTTAGTAGAGATGGGGTTTCACCATGTTGGCCAGGCTGGTCTCAAACTCCTGACCTCAGGTGATCCACCCACCTTGGCCTCTCAAAGTGTTGAGATTATAGGCGTGAGCCACCTCACCTGGTGATAGAGTCTTTTTCAGCCCCTTCTAGAAAAAAACCCATTTCAAAAAGAAAAGCCACATAGTAGACTCTTCTGGTAGGGACACAGATGAGTAGGCTTCTCTTTCCTAATGAGAAAAAGTGGGGTTTTGGTTTTGAAAAGTTGCTGTCAACCCTGGGTCAAGCCCGCACACCTCAAAGCTAAAACCAGGCAGAGAGGGTGGCAGTGGTTGCAGCTGTAACATGGCCTCCAGTTGGCTTGTTATACGATCCTCACCTGGGAGGAGGAAAAACACTTTTTTCTCTAATGGCTCAGATTGTCTTCACTACTTACCAGCAGGAGTTTGTGACAACTTTGTTCTCACAGGTTTTAAGGGTTTAAAGAGAAACAAAATATCACACATTTCTAACTGGCAGGAAGAAGCCAAAATCCACCTCATTAGTGAATGGAAAACAGTGTCCCCTTTGGGCCAGATCAAGAGGTCAATGGGTATATGACTGAAAGACCCTATTTATTAAGCAAATACCCATTACATGGGTCAAGTCCAAGGCCAGCGTGATGGGTAAGCAACTCCCCATATGGTTTAATTTCAGGGACTGAAATACCACTCCCTTGATCCTCTACATACCAAATACGGCTCCTACGTGCCCACTGATGCCTGAAATCTCTTTTATAGGAAAAATATTTTTCACTTAGCAGTCAGTAACAAGCTTCATAATGAAAGCACCTTAGGTGTGACTTAAGAACACACTGAGGTGTAAGCGACTAGAGCCTGGACTCTCTTGAGAGTAAGTTTAATGATTGAGGGAAGAAACAGCCTCTGGCTTGGATGGAAAGAAAAAAAAAGAAATGGGGAGAAGGGGCAGAAAGAGAAGAATGGGGAGGAGACCAGCCAACTTTGTTCATTTGCTGTTGATCACTTCCAAAGTGAGATGGAAAGCACTTTTCATAATGTCTGGCTCATAGCAAGCTCTCAATACAAGTTAATCATTCTTATTTATAGTTTTGACAGGTTCAGGTCGTGTCAGTTTGGAGATAAACCTACAGAAAATCTGCTCTGAAGTTATAGTGCTTATGCATAAAATCTAGGGCCTTGAAAATCATTCTCTTTCCATTTTCTCTATCCTCTTCCCATCCTAATATTTTCTCTGCATTATTCTTTAATCCTTTGCATAGAGAGGAATCTAAAGGAATCTTAACAGGCTATGTATCAAGAAGAGGAGGGTTGCAATTAGAGCAAACCTAAACCAACTTTTGGTATTCAGACATATACCACATGTCTCTGTCACATTTGTATAGCAAATTTTCCGCAGTACCATTGGAGGATCTCTGATTAATGTCTTTCTAGTTACGGGGCCCCGTGCCAATAATAACCCATCCAAAAGGCTCACCTCCAGGCACATCACCTCCATGCACCCTTCCCTGATGACTCCAGCTCACACTGAGTTCTTTATCTGAACTTCTCAAGTAGAACCAATTGCCATTACCTCTCACTGGGCATTCAAATATATTCTAGCTTTATTATTAACCTATACATGGTTATTCAGCATTTAATAGATGTGTCTGTTTTTTTTCTCTCTAACTAGGCTACAAACTTCTGGTTAGGACCCATGTGGTGGGCAACCTCTGAGATAATTCCCAGTGATTCCTGCATCCTGGAACTTATAACCTTGTCTAACCCCTTTCCTTATAACTGTGTGACCGACCTGATCACTTGATTCTAGTGACCAGAATAAGGTAAAAGTTTAAGGATGCCACTTTTGAGATTAGGCACAAAAAGACCCATGATTCCTGTCCTGCTGGCTCTCTCTGGCTCACTGTTATTGCTCAATGAGATGGAAGTCAGTTGCCATGTTTTTTGCTGCCCTCTGGCAAGAGACTGAAGAAAGACCCTGATCAACAGCCTGCAAGAAATTGAGACCCTCAATTTAACAGCTTGTGAGGAACTGAATCTTGCCAGTAATCACACAAGTGAGCTTACAAATGGATTATCCATCTGTTGAGTCTTCAGAGGAGAATGCAGCCCTGGTTGACACCTTGAATGCACCCTTGTAGGAGATCTTGAGGGGGAAGCACTCAGGTAAGCTGTGCCTGAATTCCTAATACACAGAAACTGTAAGGTAGTAAATGACTGTTGTTCCTTGCTGTTGAAATTGGGAGTTATTTGTTATTTAGCAATAGATAATATATTCCATTTCTTATACCTATGCACTGGAGCAAACAAATGCCTGGAACACTGGAGAAATCTGCTTTTAGATACCTAGAAAACATTTGTTTCCTTCCCTCTCAGGTGGGTGAGGGTGAGAGGTGGAATCTATAATTTGGTCTGAAAGGTCTTTATCCTTTAATTGGGGTCATGTTGTATGAAGTCAGAGTCCTATTTTTTTTTTTTTTTTTTTTTTGAGATGGAGTCTTGCTCTGTCACCCAGGCTGGAGTGCAGTGGTGCAATCTTGGCCCACTGCAAGCTCTGCCTCCCAGGTTCACGCCATTCTCCTGCTTCAGCCTCCTGAGTAGTTGGGACTACAGGTGCCCACCACCATGCCTGGCTAAGTTTTTTTTGTTTGCATTTTTAGTAGAGACGGGGTTTCACTGTGTTAGCCCAGGATGGTCTGGATCTCCTGACCTCATGATCCGCCCACCTTGGCATCCCAAAGTGCTGGAATTACAGGCGTAAGTCACTGCACCGGAGTCAGAGTCCTAACTGACGAATGGAGAAATTTAAGAATAACAAAACCAAATGAAGTTGATCATTTAAGGGGCTAAGTGACATTGAAGGTTGAGGTTTAGCACTAACATAAAAAGGTCAAAGAGTGAGCAACAGTGGGAGAGGCTTGGAACATCCCATTTCTAAAGACGGAGTGAGTAGAGTTTGTAGAAACATAGAAATATTTGTACAGGATGAGAAACAGTGGTAGATCCATGTAGAGATGAGGTTGCAAACACTAATACTTATAGTCCCAGGAAATGAGTCCAGTGGGTGGGTTGGGGGCTTGGTGAATTGGAGAGGTCAAACTTAGTTTTAGGGAATATAGGTCACAATGTGGTACCTTCCTCAAATCTCCCTCCACAGGGATAACATACCCAGTCTCCAGCTCCTGGAAATATTGGCTGTTAGAGGTTTACAGGTTCATTCTTCACTGAGCATTGCCTTAAGCCACAGGGCAGTACCTCACCCGAGGTTATGTCTCATCCTGGGGGTGGCTTGTGGCCAAAGACTGACAGATGAAGGATACGGAGAACTGGCCCCTGTGTCTCATTGTGGGACAATCCCCAAAGCTCATCTCCACTCCAGGGCTCCCCATATGATTGCCTGAGGCCTAAAAGGCAAGTGCATTTCAGGCCAGCTTCTTCCTCTGCTAAATTCTTTTCCCCCCTACCTTCTCACAATGTATCTCTCAGGAGCAACCACCAATCAACCTTTTGCATACAACTCCCATCTCAATCTAAGTCAATTTAAGACAACGGGATAGCAACTGTTCAGCTCCAACAACCGTTGCCATGCACAGTCATGTAGACCCATTGATGTCAGATCTTGTTTTTCAAGAGAAGCTAGAAATGCAAATATGTAAGTGAAATATTCTAATCCTTCTATATTGGAAAATAACTCTAATTTAAGAGAACATCTCTGAAGTGAAACAAAACACATCTGTGGACCAAATTCAGCTAACGAGCCATGAGTTTGAGTTCTCTAACACTTGCATGTGAGGTTGGATTTTATATTATTTCTTTCATATCTCTGTTAATATTGGTTCATCACTTGCTTAAGAATTGGACTTTCTTTGTGTGGGTGGGAGAGGGGAAAGTGGAGGAGGTTTAATTTTCTTTGATTTCAGTGCCACATGTAAATAACTAAGTAAACTTAATTCCTTTTCTTCCCTTCAAAATGGGCTGAAAAAGCAGACTTCTAGATTTTCATGAGTATTGGGGATAGAGAGCCTTCTCAACCATCATTTTTTGGCCCTTCTCCTACAGACAGATACTAAGGATGTCCCTGGTTTACACCTGTTATTCTAGTGTAATTAGTAATCACCTTCACTCCCCAGAATAGTCCAGTTTGAATAATAAGTTCTGTCTCCTTCATGAGAAAACCATATATTCTTACCTCTCTAGGTATATTTTCTTCCATGAATAAAATCTTTGGATTTCCAGAATAGTTAAGATATACTGCCTTCTAAAGAATAAAATTCATTACAAGTAACATTTTTTCTTCTGTAAGTTGAAATCATCTCCAATGTCCCAGTGCAGCAATTTGACCCAATACCACTTTTCAGGGGAATAGTTTTCACACTCACTTCACAGTTTAAACCCATTTGATTTTTACTACTAATTTGCCTTATTTTAACTTGGATACGCTGAAGTAGTTCAGGCTGCTTCCAAACACTTACTGCCTCATTAGCTGATAGCTGTAGTCTAATGACTTTCAGACCAAATGAGAGCTTCCAGGGTGTTGGATACCAGTTGAAACACCTCTTTGCAAATGAAAGGAGAGGAAGCCAGAAGTGGAATTAATTCCATCCTTTGTTAGTTTTGGGTTTATTTAAATAAAATTGTAATTATTTTTAGTGGTGCTGATTGATGGGAAATCCCTGGATAAATAGACTGAGGCCATCACATGGTCTGTCACATAGTTGAGTAAGTACATTACAAGGGAAGTCACTTCTATTAGAGGGTTCAGTGTAATTTTCAAAGTTCAACCATGGCAATAGACGTTAATGTAAACCTGTGTGTGTGTGTGCGTGTGCATGCGTGTGTGTGTGTGTAGATATCGCTCTATACACTTGCATATATAGACACACATATTTCCACATACAAGTACATGTATGTATACATATGCATACATAAAAGTATACTCATTAAATATATGACTGCTTTTTAATTCCCTAGTGTGTAGATTAGGCTCCTTGGTTACATTGAGAGCATAAGACTCACTCAGCCTATTTCAAGGAGAAATGTGAGAATAAGGGAGATGGGAATCTTCCAGGGAGAAGATGAACCAAGGTTCCAGGTCACACAAGGTTCTAAAAGGTAATTCAGGATGTAGAAAGTCACTCTTAGTTACCTATCTAAACTTGATTTCCACTCCATCTTTTATTATTTTTAAAACCTTACCTTTTATTTTCTCCCGTGGAAGATAAGCTACTGCCCAACCTCAGAGGATAAATTATATTTTTTCTAGGACTGGCAGCATAATCCAATTCCCTTTGCTGGTGATTGCTTCAGGAATGCACATGAGAACTCTTTCTAGGCAATGATGCCTATAAGAAAATCTGTTGTGGTAATTTGGGAAGGATTTTGCTCCCTGGTAAGACGAAAAATGGTAATGAGGATGGTCCTATTTTTTTCTTTTTTTGCCATGAAGTGTTGTACAAGGATTTTATGATTGGAGCTAAGCTTTCATCTTGAAAGCATGAGGCTAAAAACCTAGAGATGAAGAATCAATGTGTGAATAATAGTCTTGCAGAAGGATGGAAAAGACTGTCTTTTATAATGCACTGAAACAGTGTCCCCAAACCAGGACCACCTACCTCCGGATTTCTTGTCATATGAGAAAAAAAATCCATTGTTTAAGCCAATCTTGGTTTGGGAGTCCACTGCTTACAGCTCAAAGTATCCTTTACTGACAAAGCCCAAAAAAGCTGTAGGGACCAAGTTATCTTGCTTCCTATTCAGTATCAGGGTTTTGTGGCTATTAATTTCCATATGTTCAGGGTAACTTTAATCAGAATCAAGGGAGCTTTCTGAGCATTACTAGTTCAGAATTCTAGTGGCCCTGATTAGATTTCTTCCTTATTATGCTTCAGAATTGAGCAATGTTACAGCCCTCTCTTGGACATACTGCAGGTTTATCCACTAAATAGAGGCCCAAGGGATAACATGAAGACTTTTAGCTTTGGTACATTTTGCCTTCACACTTCCCTTAGTTGATCATTCATAAGTTGGAGACACTTGCTGGGCACCTGATATGTCTAGGTTTGAAAAATTCGTAGGAAAATACAGAACTGCTTCGTGCCTTCTTACAGTTTACATTCTAGTGAAAGTATGCAGTTTCTAGATTCATATTCACCTGACTTTTTAATGCAGAATTCCAGGGACCCTCAAAATGCTGAGCAGCAAGAATGCATTATGGAAACCCCCCAAAATGAATGTGTCTGTCTTTGAATGTGATGATGATGGTAGCAGGGAATTCCTTTTCTATTATTTTTCTCCTTTTTGCTATGATACTGCAAGCAGTTGAGAAATGGTCAAATATTTTGGTATGTGGCTGGTGGTAAATCTTTTTTTTTTTTTTTTTGAGACGGAGTCTCACTCTGTCGCCAAGGCTGGAGGGCAGTGGCACGATCTCAGCTCACTGCAAGCTCTGCCTCCCGGGTTTACGCCATTCTCCTGCCTCAGCCTCCTGAGTAGCTGGAACCACAGGTGCCCGCCACCACGCTCAGCTAATTTTTTTTTTTTTTTTTTTTGTATTTTTAGTAGAGATGGGGTTTCACTGTGTTAGCCAGGATGGTCTCGATCTCTTGACCTCGTGATCCACCTGCCTCGGCCTCCCAAAGCGCTGGGATTACAGGCGTGAGCCACAGCGCCCTGACGGCTGGTGGTAAATCTTAACAAAGGTCTCCCAGCTTTTATGTTGATATTAAACCAGTTGCAAGTCCTAGGATACCAGGACTTCCATTTGGGATGAAACAGGGAAGGAGCTGTGCCTTAACTGGCTTCTCCACGTTCACATCTGGGCAAGAACATTAAATTTGAGAGTTCTTGCCAATAAAACAACTCAAGACCAAAAATTACATTCAGTTTGTTTCAATTTTGCCTGTAGTTTTTATTGGATGGGGACATCATTGCTTCTTGTCCTAAGTCAACCTCACTTCATCATGGAGTGAGTGCATTGGGCTAATGGGTGGCCAGGCTTGGAGTTGTTATTTCTTGCTTGTTTATCTGCCTTTATATATTTGGTGCCATGGGACTATTTGACTACCCAGGGAAAATATTTACAGAGAGCCTTGGATCAAGCAAGGATGAATCTCTGCTTGGTGGCTCACTGTGGTTCTTTTGGCATTCCACAGAACAACAACAAAAATAATTCTTTACAAGTATATTTATGGATAGTAGTTTGATAGTATTGTTTTGCTACTTCCTTTGCTTTTTCACATAGTCTTTAATTTTCTGTTTGTTGAGATTCTAATAGAGATTTTCTTCAAATACCCCTTTAGCAAAACTTCCTTTTAAATCAAATTTTATTTTCTAGGCAGTTCTCTGGATTCTTCTTCTTCTTTTTTTTTTTTTTTTTTGAGCTGGAGTTTTGCTCTTGTTGCCCATGATGCTGGAGTGCAATGGCTCGATCTCAACTCACTACACCCTCTGCCTCCCGGGTTCAAGTGATTCTCCTGTCTCAGCCTCCTGATTAGCTGGGATTACAGGTGTGCGCCACCATGCCTGGCTAATTTTTTTGTCTTTTTTTTTAGTAGAGACGGGGTTTCACCATGTTGGTCAGGGTGGTCTCGAACTCCTGACCTCAGATGATCCACCTGCCTCAGCCTCCCAAAGTGCTGGAATTGCAGGCGTGAGCCACCGTGCCTGGCCAGTTCTCTGCATTCTTAATACCAACCTAGAGTAGTAATTATCCTAACCATTCCCGTTCCCCTTTACATTCGTAAGTTAAGCATCTCAATCTTTTTCTCCCATCATTTTTTAATCTGCATTTCACAGGTAGTGCCTGGGGTTGGTTCCTAGGGACCATGACTTTGGCCCAGTAATTATTTTAATATTTAAAATCTTAGAAATGATTTTAAGAATCAAGTTCTGTTCTGTATCTTGGCCTACCACAATGGCTTGGAGGTGTGACTAAGTCAAACTGTATTTGTTTTTTCAATTTTCTCAGGGAAACATTTGTATTTATTTTTTATAGTACTGTGTTTCAAATAAATTGGTTTCATTAAAAAAATTCATCAGTTATAGACACTGGGGCAGAAGACAGATCAGTCCTGTGATGAATTGTTAGCTATACATGTAGTTATGAAAAACATTTAAGGTGAATTTGAACAGGAAATCAGTTGATAGGCTGCATTGCTATTAGCTATATCTATGAACTAGGTTCACAGTTGGTGGTTGGTAGAAAATATTTTGCTTCATTAAAGTCCACTTTTTTTGTTTTTAAAGTACGTACCCTCAGTATAAGACAAAATTGTATCTATACATAAAGGGTGAACATTTTGCTGAGCTTTTCATGGATTTGCTCAATTAAATATGTACATTCCATTGTGTATTAATTAAAAAATTATTCAGAGTTGGCTTTAGTATTAATTTGGTACTTGAACTTAAAGTAACAAGGACTGGCAGCCTACTTGTGGCTTTAAGAAGTAGAAGCCAACTGAAACAAAAGTATAGACTTCCTAATTTTAAAATATGCATATTATAAATGGAAATTTATAATTTTTCAAGCAAAATTAAGAATTAACTTTGAGATGGTCTGATTGCAAGGCTACTAGGCGTCATCTCTAGTCCCTCAAACCTCTTCCTTCTTAATTATTCTCTACTGCTAATAAGATGCTAGGGTTGAATAAAATTGTCCCTTAGGAAGACCTCAGTCATCAGCTAAGTACAGCCTCTCTCTTTCTCTCTCTCTCTCTCTCTGTCTGTCATTCACACTGAAATCATTTTGGGAGTGAGAAATGCAGTATTACATATTTTGATTTCACAGAACTTTAAGCTTTCTTGCTAGCAAGGGAGTTAGATTAAACAGAAATAATATTGTCCGAAACAAACTTGTTAAATAGAATGCATTAACAAGAAGCTGAAAGACTTGCATAGCACAAGATCAGGTGTGCAAGGAATTGTACTTGTTCATTCTTCTATAATATAGCAATTTTTTTAAGATTCTCATTTAGCTGGGTTCCTCATCAGGTCTAAGTTTAGGAGGATTTATGTATTGCTGTGGCTGTGTGTGTGGTGGGGGAGAGGGGGCTTCTAGCCTTCACGGTCATATGCCCACACAGGATCTGCTGACATCCATTGTCTGGTTTGGTCCTTAATCCCTGGTCAATACAAGCAGCTGTAGAGATACTTTTTTTTTTTTTTTTTTTGAGATGGAGTCTCACTCTGTTGCCCAGGCTGGAGTGCAGTGGCACGATCTTGGCTCACTGCCACCTCCACCTCCTGGGTTCAAACAATTCTCGTGCCTCAGCCTCCGGAGTAGCTGGGACTACAGGCACATGTCACCACGCTCAGCTCATTTTTTGTATTTTTAGTAGAGATGGAGTTTCACCGCGTGAACCAGGATGGTCTCGATCTCCTGACCTTGTGATCCGCCCACCTAGTCCTCCCAAAGTTCTGGGATTACAGGCGTGAGCCACCGCACCCGGTCAGAGATACTCTTGATTTGGTAGGCAGGGCCCTTTCACCATCATCTGCTGTCTGCTCTGTGTCATGCTTGGTGCAGGCCATAGTCTTCCTCTTTCACATCTGCCTCTGGGCTTTAGCTATCTAGCACAATATGAAGGAGATGGGTGTCGACATGGCAGTGTATGAAAAAATATTATCTTTTATAAATCATACCTTATTTCTAATTTTGTGTTTATTCTGTCTCATTTATTATAAATTAGACATGCCAAGGCTTTGTCTATTTTATCATCTATCTTCCCCTTTTGTGAGTCACCTCATATAAAAAAACCTATATAATTTTCTTACTGCACAAATTTAAGGTGTAAAACATGATGTTTTGATATACAGATATAGTGAAATGGTTACTAAAGGTAAGCAAATGAACATATCCATCACCTTCCATAATAATAACTTTCTTTTAATAAGAAAATCTACTCTTTTAATAAGAAAATCCTTTAATAATAAAATCTACTCTCCTAGCAAATTTCAATTTACAACATACTATTAACTACAGTCCTCATGTCGTACATTAGATCTCTAGACCTAGTCATCCTATGTAACTGCAAGTTTGTACCCTTTGACCTACATCTCCTAATTTTCTCTCCTTCCACACCTCTGGTGACCACTATTCAATTGTTTCTATGTTCTTAACTTTTTTTTTTTTTTTGATTCCACATATAAGTGAGATCATGTAATATTTTTCTTTCTGTGTTTGGCTTATTTCACTTAGTGTATGCTCGCCAGTTTCATTCATGTTTTTGCAAATGGCAAGATCTCCTTACGTCTTAAGGCTAAATTGTGTTCCATGTATAAGTAAATATGTATATATATACACACACACAAATATATATACACACATATACAAATATATATAAATATATCTATACATGCAAACACAATTTATCTTCCTTAGTTCTATGCCTTTATTTTAATTTTTTTTTGCTTTTTTTCTTACAATAACATTTATCCTATTTTCATTTGTTGTTCTTTAAATTAATTTGTTAGTCTCTTTTTTGTTTTTTTGAAAGGGAGTCTTGCTCTGTGGCCCAGGCTGAAAGTGCAGTGGCACGATCTCAGCTCACTGCAACCTCTGCCTCCAGGGTTCAAGTGATTCTCCTGCCTCAGCCTCCCAAGTAGCTGGGATTACAGGCACATGCTACCACACCTGACTAATTTTGTATTTTTGGTAGAGATGAGGTTTTGCCATGTTGGTTGGGCTGGTCTCAAACACTTGGCCTCAAGTGATCTGCCCTCCTTGGCCTCCCAAAGTGCTGGGATTACTGGCATGAGCCGCCACTCCTGGCCAATAGTCCCTCTTTTAATAACAAAATTTAGGTTGTTTATATTTAATTTAAGAATTGAAAACTTAGTTTTATTCCTTTCATTTCACTTTGTTGTTTCCTCTTTTTCTCCTTTAATTTTGTATGTTTGATCAAGTTACTAATCATTTCCTTTTTATTCATGTTAATTTAGTTGTTTCTTGATATTTTTCCCTTCTGCCATTTGCAATCTTTTAATTCCCAACACACATAATTGAATATATAGCTCTCTACTATTATATGAAATAAAGAAATTAACCATATTCCTCAACCAAGGCTATCTACCATATTATTGATTACCATAATAATACTATCCCAATTATTAAGTTGAGACATATAGATACAGGATGATCATATGTCTTGATTTACTTTTGAAAATCCCAGTTTATTTCTGTTACCCTGTGATAATTAGTAATTCTACCCTCTTTTAATCTAAAAGTGTTTCGGTTTATATATGAAATTATATGTGTACAGTTAAATGTGCATGATAAATTAAGCATTTTAGATTGTTTTTGTCTTCCTACCCTCCTCCTACATAGACAGGAATACATATGTAGAGGAATGCATACAAGCAAGAATACATACAAGAATGCCTTTAATTTTCTTCTCTTTGCAGCATAGTACAGTAGTTAAAAGCAGACTCTAGAGCTATGGACTAGCTGTATAATATTGAGCAAGCTGCTCTCTGCCTCAATTTACTCATCTTATTTTTTTATTTATTTTTTATTTTTTGAGATGGAGTCTTGCTCTGTCACCCAGGCTGGAGTTCAGTGGCGCCATCTCGGCTCACTGCAAGCTCCGCCTCCTGGGTTCACACCATTCTCCTGCCTCCACACCATTCTCCTGCCTCAGCCTCCCAAGTAGCTGGAACTACAGGTGCCTGCCATCACACCTGGCTAATTTTTTGTATTTTTAGTAGAGACGGGGTTTCACCGTGTTAGCCAGGATGGTCTCCATTTCTTGACCTCGTGATCTGCCAGCCCCGGCCTCCCAAAGTGCTGGGATTACAGGCATGAGCCACCACACCCGGCCAATTTACTCATCTTTAGAAAGGGGATAATAACATTTGCTTCATAGGATTGTTGTGACAATTTAATTAAATAATGCTACACATATTATGTGCTACAAAAAGATTGGCTATAATTCTCTGTTCCCTCCAAAGTCATAGGTAGATGATTACATTTAGTCTCACACCACTGTTAGTTTCAGCTTTGCTCTGTGACTATTCTGGTTCAAGTATTCATAATATTACAAATTCCTAATGAGTCTATCATTATCTACTCTGGTTTACTGCTGACCACAGTTTTCTCACTTTCTGTTCCCTTATTTGGTTAGAGTTGTTTCCTAAGTAATTTCGTCAGTTGGGTTCTCTGGGTGACATGCTCTCAGAATCTATATGTCTGCAAATATACTTCGGTCTGGCTAAAAGATGATTTTCTTATAATCTTTTTACATCATTAACCAATAAAAGTTATTTTTCTGTTTTCTAGTATCTAAAGTTACGGATAGAAAATTACTGTTAGTTTCTGTATTAGTTTTCTAGGGCTGCCATAGTAAAGTACCACAGACTGGGTGGCTTATGTAATGAAAGTTTATCTTCTCACAGTCCTGGAGGCTGTAGAAGTCTGAGATCAAGGTGTAGGCAGGGTTGGTTTCTCCTGAGTCCTCTCTCCTTGGTTTGAAGATGGCCCTCTTCTGCAAGAGGTCTTCACATGCTTTTCCATCTGTGTGTGTCTGTGTCCTTAGTTATTGATATGGTTAGGCTTTGTGTCCCTTATCTTGAATTACAATCCGCACAATCTCCACGTGTCAAGGAAGAGAGACCAGGTGAAGGTAACTAGATCATGGGGGTGGTTTCCCAGATGCTGTTCTCGTGATAGTGAGTTCTCACAAGATCTGATGATTTTATAAGTGTTTGGTAGTTCTTCCTGCATCATTGTCTCTCCTGCTGCCTCATGAAGAAAGTGCTTGCCTTCCCCTTTGCCTTCCGCCATGATTGTAAGTTTGCTGAGGCCTCCCCAGCTGTACGGAACTGTGAGCCAATTAAACCTCTTTCCTTTATAAACTACTCAGTCTTGGGAAGTTTTTTTATAGCACTGTGAGAATGAACCAATAGTTACACTGAACTAGGGCCTACCCTAATGACTCCTTTTAACAAAATTGTCTCTTTAAGGTCCTGTCTCTAAATACAGTGATAGTCTGAGGTATTGGGAGTTAAGAGTTCAATGTATAAATTTTGAGATAATAAAATTCAGCCCTTAACAATTTTATCCTTTTCTTTTTGTAAATATACGTCTCTTCCCTTCTCCCTCTTGCTTGCTCTCTCCTTCGTCTTCTGTACCACTCTGGAACTTGGTCCTTTTAATCTGCAGCCTCAAGTGTTCAGCCAGAAACATTTCCTTAGTTATTTTTGCCTGTTCTCTAACTTTTTCCTTTTCTCTTTCTGAAACACCTATTACTTGTCCATCTGTTAAGACTTTTTTCTTCCTTATTTCCATCTCTAGGTGTATTTCTTCTAAGTTGTGAGGTATTTCTTACAATTAATCTTCTAGATCACTAATTTAATTTTCAATAATAATAGTAGTCACTTTCAATTAACATACTCACTTTGTAAATTTGAAATGTATGTTTTCTAGTTAAGGAATACTTTTATTGCGCTAACACTGATTTACTTTCATTCTATTTGATTACATTTTTGTTAAAAGTTTAATTTTCTCCTCTGGAAATCCTCTCTCTCTTGAAAGTACATAAGCACAGATTTCTATGTTTTTATGCACTCTTAGATTGCTGGGTTGGTTCTCTTGGGTGCATTGTTAACTTCCTTTACCTAGGTTTTACTTATTCTTAGTACTTGGGTAAAACTAATGAGTACTTAGTGTTTGTGTGCTTGGGTAAAACTAATGGGAAGTCCATGAGTAATGGTCACCACTGCAGAGAGAGAAACAAAATCCGTGCTCACCGTTCTATCTCATGCTTTTACCTGCAAGGTGTCTCACGTTTGAAAAGTGGCATATTGGACTTGGAAAGGGCTGACATATTCTGCATTGAGGATTGAAATGCAAAAAAAGTGATAAAGATTTGGAAGTAGGTATAGGTACAGAATTACAGATAGTTACCACATATCAGTCAAGGAAGCTTTGGAGTCACCTGGTAACCTCTGAATCTAGTAATGGAGTTAGAAAACAGCAGTTTAGCATTGGTTATGATACCTGATCCGGAAAGTAGCACTCTGTTATGACTTTGTGTGGTTAGTTTCTGGTAACTTTTATGCCCTGCAATGGACAATTCACTACTTCTGTTGAGCAACCTCTAATATTCTGTAGCTTTCTTTCCGGGATTGTGACTTCTACTCATGCACATTGGTTTGGGTGGTTGAGACCCTGAGTGATGACAAGCGTTTCAGTTTCCGCAATGTGCTTTTGTTGTGGAGTCGTGCTTAAGGACATAATCTGCAAATCCGTGATATCATATGTGTGGAAATAGGCATGACGAAAACGCCTAGGGAATTTATCAGAAACATTTAGAGGTATCTCGAGAAAGAGGAAGAAGGAAAGCATACCATTTCCCATTGTTTATTTACTGATCAGTACAGGAAGTTTAGAATTGAAATATGACCTAACTCTGTCTTTTAATTGCCATTACAATAGATTTTGAGATCATGGGCTTCCAGAGATAATCCTTGGCTTTAATTTCATCTTCATTAGCTTAGGGGAAGTTTAACAAACTCTTTAATGTCAATTTCTATGTTGGTAAAGTGAAAATAATAATACAAATGGGATATGCTAAAATAATGCAGAGGACCTTTTGACTGGCACATAAGGGCACTCAGTAGTATCAGCTATTATTGTTTTTTTTCAATTTTATTGTTTATCTTACTGTTACATTAATAAATTATGCTTAGAATACTTGTCTGCAAACACTGGAAAGTCAAATTCACTTGGCTTAAGCAAAAAAGGAGACATTTATTAGATTATATAATGGAAAAGTTCAGGAATAGATCAGACTTCAGGAATAACTGATTCACATTGATACAATGTGACAAGGATGTTTTTCTTCCTTCTTTAATTTTTGAGCCATAATAACTTCATTCTCAGTCATCTGGCAAGATTGTTCAACCAGTTCCAAGACCCATATCATAAGAAAGATTGAGTATCTTAGTCCCAGCAGGCATAGATATGTGTTCAGAGTCTGACCAGCCAGCTTGGGTCAGTTGCCCACCTCTGAGGCAAACTACATCCTCATGCACTGAATTGGATGTGGGGATGGAGCCCACCCCGACTGTGATGGCTGAAGGTAGGGCAGAGCTGTTGAGAGAAGATGGAATGGGTGCTGGGGGAGATGAGCAACAAAGATCCAATCAGTTAAGAAACTGAAAGAGTAAGGAGAATTCTTCCCCAATTGAACTTACTAGTTAACCTTTTTGTACGTTTGCAAGTAGAGGATGGAGGAATAACTTAATAATGATCTCTGAATGTAAGTAATATTAAAAGCTGGGGATGAGGGCCTGTCATTTTCCATCTCCACTTAGGATAGCACTAACCAATGTGGTGACAGGAGAGCATTGTGAATTAATGAAGAGTTCATGGAGGGAGTGGGAGACTTTTCACTTAACGGGGCCATTCTAAGCAATGAAATGGAAAAATGCAGGCATCCCCAGAACACAGGCTGAAAGGATTAGAAGAATTTTGACCAGATTTAATTGTGACCAGATTGTGGGAGTGAAAGTTTCAGTTTGAGTCAAGTTCACTGTTTTATTTCATGTCCCATTTTTTATGTTTCCATAGAGCCCTCTCGTTGTTTCTAAATTACGTGGCTTATTGTATTTGAGTTCCTCCTGCTTTTGACAGCTCCATGGCTTCCAATTTTGCTTCTGCTGCTTTGATTATTATTCCTGATTTTGTTGTTGATGAGACATGTGGTTTTCTTCAATTAACTCTGTCACTCTTACAAATGTGTGTGTCTCGCAAGTGTCCTAATTAAAGTCAGGAGGAGGAGGGGGGAAGATTACAGGCAATTACAACAGTGCCATCCTCCTCTCTCAATGTGCTTTTCTCCTCATCATCGCGGTGCATTCTTCTGTGTCTCCATTTTGCAAGCACATTGAGCAGCCTCTCTCTTTAAAATCCCATTAATTTTTTCAGAACGTGACATGCAGCTGTGTCAGTGTGTCATACATTAGCTCTCAGGAAGCCCCATAGATTTCATTTAGTTTTATTAAGTACAGCCTCCTCCCTACCCGTTTCCACCATGCTTTGAATTCATCCTGAGACAGAAGGCTGTCATCACCACCACATGTGCTCCTGTAAAGTCTCCCTAAATCTGTGGCCTCATGAGTTCAGTCTCCCATTGTGTGGGCTCATGGTCAGCTTACTCCAATTTGATACTACAAATATTTATTGAGCATTGGAGTCTATGTAATGTGCCATGCATTGTACTAGGAGCCAGAACTACAAAGACGAGTAAGTGCATGGAGGTTAAGATGGTGTGGGATAGTGAAAGAGGATGGATTTCAGAGGCAGACAAGATGTAGATTCAAATGCCTGCTTTGCCACATGTTAGTTTTTGGCCTTGGTTAAATCACTTAGTTGGTTTTTTCATCTGTAAAATTATGCTAATAATACTTACCTTGCAGGGTTGTTGTGAAGATTGGAGATAATGTATGCAAAATAGCTAGTTTAGTGCCTGGTATAGCTCAATAAATGGCAGCTATAATTGTTATCATGAATAAGATATAGTGTACTTAAGGAAGTCTACTCAAAGAGAGAGAAGAGTAAATTAACTTTTAGAATATATTGTTAAATGTATAATGATGGAAATATGTAGGTGGTGATGGGGTAGACTCCCTGGGGCTCTCCATGCTCTCTTCCACTCACTTCTCTGTCTCCTATTACTCTACCCCCAACATGCTCCAGCCTCCTAACCCCCACTCCCCCATCTCCTCTCTTTGCATTTGCTCTGCTTCTTTACCTGAAAGCCCCCTTTTCAGGTCCTTACCTGGCTGGTTTTTTCTCATTATTTAGATTTCAGTTTAAATATCACCCTCTAGACAACCTTTCTATCACCATTCAATCTAAAGTAGACCCATCCCTTTACCTTTATTGTTTAAAACCATTTTTTTTTTTTTTACATCATAGAAATTATCTGCAATGATTGAATTTGCAATCATTCAGATTGCAATGATTGGTCTAGATCTTTATTTTCTGGCTCTCCCCACCAGGATGTAAATGCTATGAAGGCAGGGACCAACCTTGTTTTTGTCCATAGCTGTATCTCCAGTGACTAGAACAGTGGCTGTGGCACAGCACATGCTCAATACGTATTTGGGGTGAATAGGGGTGAGGAGACGTAAGCCAGATACTACAAACAAAAGGGATTCTGTAGTGGTTTGTCTGCATTTTGCTGTGGCTGCCAATATTGACAACTACCTACTGCCCTACACAAGCTCCTATATCTAACGAAAGAGGTCAAAGTGATGATGAAACAGGAGAATTCCCTGACTTCCTTGTGGGACTTGCAACAGGGGTATGGCTTATTTGCTCAGCCCCTTATGGGAAAGGGAGCATGCAGACTGGCAGGTGTAGGAGCCAGGAAGAGTGCTTTTGGGCTCCAGCCCCATGGTAGTATCTAAGGGTGTGTTACAATTAATGATCCTTTAGCAGTTGCTGTCTACAGATGGCTAAATGTTAACTAGCTCAGTGAAGAGTCAGGGTGACAGCCTTTTATACCTCTTGGTACCTGGGTCCTTGTCTGGTGTCCAGGAAGAATCAGGTCACATGGATTTGAAGGATGGTGAATGTGGGGATTTTACTGAATGATGGAGCTGGCTTTCAGCAGGATGGATGGGGAGCTGGAAAGGGGATGGAGTGGGAGGATGATTTTCCTCTGGAGTGTAGCTGTACCGCAACTGATATCCTCTCTGACTGTCCCCAATCAAACTCCTCTTGATGTTCAGACACTCCTTCTCTTCTCTCCTTCTATGCCACACTGCTCTGCTGCTCTTCTGATCATGGAGCCTGGGGTTTGGGGTTTTCATGGGTACAGGATCAGGGGTGTGGCAGGCCAGAGTGGTTTTGGTAAAAGCAATATTTGGGTGGGAAAACAGGGATAACTATTCTCATTTAGGGCCATGGATCCAGGCTTGAGGGTGGAACCCTTGCCAGGGACCCCACACTCCTGCCTCCTGTCTGTATCAGTGGGAGGTTTGCAAGGTGGTATCTGACTTTGTATCATCTCTCACCCTAGTTTTGGAAAACTGGATTTAAATAAACATCCTTCTTAAGTCATTTGCAAGGTGATTTTTTACATGACGGAGTCATTCATATTGGATTCAAATCACATTGCCTACAAGGGTCTGATCTAGAAATCAAAAGGTGGGCCAAAATAAGTTTTCATGGAAATCTATCTTTTATTGGCACTTTTCTTATGGCTTACCAAGGGGAATATGAAGATGTTTATAGGAGGATGGTAGGTAAGAATTTGGTACTTTGAAGCTGAGTATTTAGCTTTTTAGCTTTATGAGTGCTAGGCATGGACTTCTTGAAGCAAATGCTAACTTTAACACCTGATATTTCTCCCCCAACATTTGAGTTGGGCTTATAATGTCAAGGCATCAAGAAGTCCTAGCCACACATTTGAAAATGTGCATGACCTTGATCAAAAGCAGAGAATGCAAAAGATACAGAAGGCCCAGTAGGAATCTATTCTACTGGTCAGAAAAACAATTAAAAGGTAAGAAGCACACATCGAAGCTTCCAATGTACTGAGAAGATCAGTCACACCATTTTCCTATAAAGAGGACAAAGTGTTTTAGTTCTACCAAGGTTTACATCTCTTTCGTGCAAAAATATCTGCAAGGCATCCACTTAGCTTCCAATAAGTGCTCAACCAAGTCTTTATGGTTACTTCATTGGTGCTTCTGGAGCTTCTCCCCACTCACTCACAATTTTAACATGCATTCAAATATATTTATGCTTTTTCTTAATTGTCTCTCTGTCTCAATCCAAAAAAGAGCCTGAAGACTTAATGCAACTTAAGTTTTATCTTTGCATGATTACATTTAAGTCTAAGTATAGGTTTTATTATGACACAGGGGAAATAGATAGATATGGCTAGAACTTAATCTAATTCATTGCAATTCATCTTTAGGCCTTGGCACTGTCAGAAGCTCAAAAAATTTGTTCCAACCTCTTAGTCTTTCAGACACTTGTGAGTTTGGCTACACAAATTAGAGCTCAGAAATAGAAATTTGTTCATTCACACGCACAAAAAGCATTTTAGATGAGCCACATACTTTTCAAAAGTATATTGTTTTGGTTATGATGAACTCAGATGAGATATCATAGTATTTGCATTATTAGTAGCTTACCATCACACTGTGGATGCTGAGCATTTAAATAGTTGGATTAATTTTCATTGGAGTATGCTATCAGTGGTGGGATCTTTAACAATGTAATTCAGGTACCCTCTGATTTTAGTACCCTTTATGTTGGATATAAGTTGGGTTGTTCATGATAATTTTCCAGATCGTGACAATTTCCCCTGTGGCCGTGTCTAAGTCTCTCCTATTCCTTTTGAAAACTGACCCCTATTCCTTTTGAAAACTTGACAGGCATTGACATATGAGTCCCTCACATTCTCTGGCCATAAGTTGGCAGGATCATAGTCTGGTTGGCTTTATGTGGTCAACTGTAGTCCTGCCATGGGATTTTCTTTCTTTTTCTTTTTAAAATTATATCTAGGGTACATGTGCACAATGTGCAGGTTTGTTGCATACATATACATGTACCATGTTGGTGTGCTGCACCCATTAACTCGTCATTTACATTAGGTATATCTCCTAATGCTATCCCTCCCCAATTCCCCCACCTCACCACAGGCCCTGGTGTGTGATGTTCCCCACCCTGTGTCAATTCCCACCTATGAGTGGGAAGATGCAGTGTTTGGTTTTCAGTCCTTGTGATAGTTTGCTCAGGATGATGGTTTCTAGCTTCATCTGTGTCCCTACAAAGGACATGAACTCTTCCTTTTTTATGGCCGCATAGTATTCCATGGTGTATATGTGCCACATTTTCCTAATCCAGTCTATCATTGATGGACATTTGGGTTGGTTCCAAGTCTTTGCTATTGTGAATAGTGCCACAATAAACATATGTGTGCATGTGTCTTTATAGCAGCATGATTTATAATCCTTTGGGTATATGCCCAGTAATGGGTTAGCTGGGTCCAAAGGTATTTCTAGTTCTAGATCCTTGAGGAATCACCACACTGTCTTCCACAATGGTTGAACTAGTTTACAGTCCCACTAACAGTGTAAAAGCGTTCCTATTTCTCCACATCCTCTCCAGCACCTGTTGTTTCTTGACTTTTTAATGATCACCATTCTAACTGGTGTGAGGTGGTACCTCATTGTGGTTTTGATTTGCATTTCTCTGATGGCCAGTGATGATGAGCATTTTTTCATGTGTCTGTTGGCTGCATAAATGTCTTCTTTTGAGAAGTGTCTGTTCATATCCTTTGCCCACTTTTTGATGGGGTTGTTTGATTTTTTCTTGTACATTTGTTTAAGTTCTTTGTAGATTCTGCATATTAGTCCTTTGTCAGATGGGTAGATTGCAAAAAATTTCTCCCATTCTGTAGGTTGCCTGTTCACTCTGATGGTAGCTTTTCTTTTGCTGTGTAAAAGCTCTTTAGTTTAATTAGATCCCATTTGTCAATTTTGGCTTTTGTTGCCATTGCTTTTGGTGTTTTAGTCATGAAGTCCTTGCCCATGCCTATGTCCTGAATGGTATTGCCTAGGTTTTCTTCTAGAGTTTTTATAGTTTTAGGTCTAATATTTAAGTCTTTAATCCATATTGAATTAATTTTTGTGTAAGGTGTAAGGAAGGGATCCAGTTTCAGCTTTCTACATATGGCTAGCCAGTTTTCCCAGCACCATGTTTATTAAATAGGGAATCCTTTCCCCATTTCTTGTTTTGATCAGGTTTGTGAAAGGTCAGATGGTTGTAGATGTGTGGTATTATTTTCAAGGGCTCTATTCTGTTCTGTTGGTCTATATCTCTGTTTTGGTACCAGTACCATGCTGTTTTGGTTCCAGTACATGCTGTTTTTGTTCCTGTAGACTTGTAGTATAGTTTGAAGTCATGTAGTGTGATGACTCCAGCTTTGTTCTTTTCTGCCATGGGATTTTCTTAAACTCACACTGGGAGAGAGAAACACTTTTGTCTTTGAGTCAGGTAACTGTTAGAATGTGAGTCCATTGATCCAGGCAGCCACATTTACCACAGTGTGGAGGAAATCTGTTTACAGTAAAAGGAAATCAAAGGTAGTATTCAGAGAGAAGCAGAGACAATAGATTTGGCAGTGCTTGAGTGTCTGGTCTGGTCATCCCAGCCACACCTTTGTCTGTGTCGGACATATGAGCCCATAATTTGTATTTGTTTGAGGTAATTTGTGTAGGGACTTCTGACAAGCAATCAAGGAGTCTTTCACTAACACAAATGCCAATTCACACCAAAGAGTCAGTAGAAACAAGGGTTGTCATATACTGCCTATGAAATCAGCATAGAGCATTGACACTTTGATTAGGATAGAGAAAGTGAAACACAAACCCAGTTAGAGACAGACAAAACTATGGGCATTTTACAGAAATAACAAGGGCCTGGAAATAGCAGGAAGCATTTCCCCACATACAGTAAGTAGAAACCCGGGACTACTTGCTCAGATACATGGGCTAAGTAAGGTTCCTACCATCCCACTGAGAAGAGTTGCTGAACATTTACACAACCTTCTGCATACTAGAGCTATTATGTAACTGTGAAAAAAATTCTTAATACCTAAATGGCTTTTATCTATAAAGCCTTTTTATTAACTTTCGATGGTTGCCTAATGTCTAAATTCTTGATATTTTGAATTTATCAACCAAATATTTTTAAGCAATAAATAATAAATATTCTTTTAAATATTTACATATAGGTAGATTATGATAAATAAAAATATATTGACTTAATGAATTTTCCCAAATTGTTAGACATTGGCTGCAAACTTAAATTTGTCCCATAAAACCCTTCTGATGATTTAATTAAAAGCACACATCTCCAGAAGTTTTTCAAAATGCTTTAAACATGCTAGGATGCAGAAGACACACAAAATACTTTGATGATTAATAAATTAACACACTTAAAATAAAATTCATTACCATAATGCAAATAGCATGAATTGAAATGTCATGTTCCACGTCTTTATTCTCATTTTATTTTTATTTTTATTTCTATTTTCATTCTAATTCTTATTTCCATTCTTATTCTTACCTTAATTTTGGTTTCTTCTCAGAGTTATCTTTCTAGGATGACAGTAACTTTACCACATACAGTATTCTATTTTCATCCTAGGCTTGTGATAATCTTAGCACCCTCAACTGAAAAATAATAGTCTCCCAGACTAGCCAAGATGAAGAGTCTGGGCTGCTGACCAATTGGTTGCGCAGAACAGGATTAGACGTGAGTTGGGAAAAGGTGAATCTGCCGCTTTTGGATCATTGACAGGGATGGAAAATATATTTCCTGTTTAAAATGATGAGTTCAGATTGATTCTTTCAATGTAACAATTTCTATTTCTGTCCTCCTCTACTTTAAGTATGGATTTTCATTTTTTACTCAGACTTTCTATCATATTGAAAATTTATGTGCAGTTTCATGTACATTACAATATATTTAGTTCTTGTTCTGTAAGATAGTAAATCCAGTCATTCTCCAAAATCTTCTGCCATCTTCATGAATCCCAAGTTATATTGTGATAGAGGGGTTCTTTCACCATGCTGGGTTGGGCTTTCTTCGCTGTTGGAGAGAAGCCTGAATTCAGCAGTATCCTTCAGCTGCTTTATTTCTGTCCAAGTGTGTGGGACAATGTCCTTGCACTTGGAGCTCCACTGACTTTCTGCAGACAGATACTTATATTAAAATGGGCAGGTTTCTGCTTAAGGGCCTGAAATAAAACTATCGCCTCATTTCCTGGATGTAGGTCAATTGGCATTCCCTGTTTTTATAAGAACTTTGGAATACCTCCATAGGAAAGTTACCATGGAAATGAAAAGTGCAAACGGCTAGTTATTAGTTTTTATTGCCCTGTGGAATGTCTAAGTAGAATGTTTTAAGAAGGAAACCAAAGAGGAGTCAGATCCTTTGTCTCTTCATAAATTCTGGGAGTAAAACTGTTGTCCTTTTGAGAGTGACCACAGAGTCTGAGACTCCTTGGAAAGATGTTCTGCAAGGCCAGACGTACAATTCCTGCAACCAGTTGCTGCTACAGCTTCTTACACCAGTAGACCCAGTTTTCTGTCTCAAGAGTTTCAAAATGCCACACTCCCTCCAATTCTGATAATCAGTCCACAGCTTGCTCTAAATGTTTTCATTTAATGTCTGGAAGTTAATAGGAGCATGATTTGTTACATGCAAAACACATTTGGACTAATGAAAAATGGATAAGACCACCTGGTGGGCGTTCCCTTAATCTAGACCTGGGGCTCATTTCTGCCCCATTTATTCAAGTTTGGGGCAGAATTCTACTTGCCAAGTATAACAAGTGCAATAATTTCTGTTTATTTTTTTTCCAGCCTGTACATTTTCTGACTTCAGTCCAGGTGAATACAGATTTAAGAAAAGGCAAAACCAGAGTATGTGACTTGAAGGAAGCTTCAGATTCATTCAGCTCTGCCATTAGGTGGCAGCAGTACAACATGAAAAACATTTAAGGCACTAATGGAGTAAAAATGGTGACGATGATCATATCATGATGGTGACGATGGTGATGATGGTGAGTGAGGCATATATTCTTGGTTTTTATACACTGTCTTTATTCTAATACAATGTATTGCTGTTTCTCATTGATTCTTACAACACATGGAAGATGGAGAAGTTAATCTTTATATGTATTTCAGGATGAAATTAAGCTCAAAGTTGTCGAGTGATTTCCCTGATCCAGTCCTTGAATTTAGATCTTGGGATCCACCTCCAGCATTTCTATTCACCTGCACTTCTTTCCACAAGGCATTAATCCTTTTGCATGGATTTAAATTTGCCAATTATATTTCTCTCTCTAGATAAAAGAACAAAGTTGAGGAAGGCATGAATGTGTAGGGTTAAAAAAAAGATCTGTTATGCTTAAAAAAGTGGAAGAAAAATGTTGTCTTAGGGGAACAACATCTGTGGACTTTCTGAGGCCAGATTGCCTAGTTTAGTGAATACCAGGCATTTGTAGTTTCAGAGTCTGTTTCTTCCATGTCATTTATGACATGTAGGAGTTCCTGTGTGACCTTCAGTCCACCTGAAATAACATTTGGTGGCCTACTGTAGGGCCTGGGGGTTGTAGGAGTGAACAATGCTTATACTGGCCAATGGATTTGCATAATGGAAGGAAAGAAGCAATGCATATAAGAGGGCAACAAGCCACCCTAAGGATAAGAGCCACACTTCTCCCACATTTACTTTGCAGTCTGTGAGTGAGATGAACTCTGAACCACCTCCGGGTATCAGGTGCCTGGGTTTGAGGAAATTGGAAATAGAAAAAGCTATCTTTAGTTTCTGTTTTCATTCCTCACTTTGATTTTGGAGTCTTGAGTCCAAACCAGGAACTTTTTCCTCCTCTTGAGTAAAAGTCCAGTCCAAGATCTGTGTCAGGAAGGTAACCTCAGGGTAGCTAGAAGCAGAACCTTTTCCAAGTTTATTGAGAGGTGCTGTAGCACACACACAAGTGGGAATGAAACAGTTAAAGTACAAAGGCTGAGGCACCACAGGTAAGTTAAGGCCTTTGATTGGGCAACACATCATTTAGTAGCCAATGAAAGAACCTCAACTCAAAAAAAAAAAAAAAAAGCTACCCTAAGTGCCTGAGTGGGGTGGCTTCATCTTGAAGGCTTTTGTCTTTCTCTCTCTTTCAGTTTTAGACACTGATCAAGTAGAGGGTTGATTGCTCCTAGTCTGCCCAGTCTGCACCCCGTGTGTGTATACAGGCAATGTTCATTTACAAGTCTTGCTTTCCTTGTCATTTTTGGTTTTATCTTCTTAAAAAAAAGATTCATCTCATCATTACACTTAAAGAAATCTCTGCTTGTCATCCTCCAAATTCTTCTTCAAAGTCATATTAAGAGGTGAAGCCAGCTGGACCTCTGGGTCAGGTGGAGACTTGGAGAACTTTTCGGTCTTACAAGAGGATTGTAAAATGCACAAATCAGCACTCTGTAGCTAGGATTGTAAAATGCACCAGTCAGCACTCTGTGGCTAGCCAGAGGTTTGTAAAATGCACCAATCAGTGCTCTGGAAAAATGCACCAATCAGTGCTCTGTGGCTAGCTAGAGGTTTGTAAAATGGACCAATCAGCACTCTGTAAAATGGACCAATCAGCACTCTGTAAAATGGACCAATCAGCAGGACATGGGTGGAGACAAATAAGGGAATAAAAGCTGGCCACTCCAGCCAGCAGTGTCAATCTGTTAGAGTCCTTTTCCACGCTGTGGAAGCTTTGGTCTTTTGCTCTTCACAATAAATCTTGCTGCTGCTCACTCTTTGGGTCTGTGCCATTTTTAAGAGCTGTAACACTCACCACGAAGGTCTGCTGCTCCTTTCTTGAAGTCAGTGAGACCACAAACCCACTGGAAGGAACTAACTCTGGACACAATATGTTTGGGAAAATCAAAGTAACAACTCAGTAAAAGAAGGAAAGGTTTTTCAGACCTACTGCTTGGTTCTCATTGTGTCCTTTCCTACCAGACAGACCCTGAAGTAGGGATGCTTTTGTGTCACTGATTTATCAATATAGAACGGAAACTCCACATATTTTGGCCCATTGTCCTAGTGGGATACTTTGTCCATGTAAGTCTATATGTCCTGGTGGTGTCATTATAATCCACAAGGGAAGAGTAAGGAGTTTCTCTTCTTTTTTTTTTTTTTTTTTTTTTAAGATGGAGTCTTGTTCTGTTGCTCAGGCTGGAGTGCAGTGGCATGATCTCGGTTCACTGCAACCTCTACCTCCTGGGTTCAAGTGATTCTCCTGTCTCAGCATCCTGAATAGCTGGGATTACAGGTGCACACCACCATGCCTGGCTAATTTTTGTATTTTTAGCAGAGATGGGGTTTCACCGTGTTGGCCAGGCTAGTCTTGACCTCCCGATCTCAGATGATCCACCCGTCTTGGCCTCCCAAAATGCTGGGATTACAGGTGTGAGTCACTGTGCCTGGCCAAGAGTTTCCCTTCTTAAAAGCTGAGGGGATGGTCCTGATGCCCTGCTACCTTTGGGGCCAGTGATTTGAAGCAGATACCTCTTGTCTAATCTTTGCTCTTTTTCTGGCATTCACCAATGCCTTAAACCTATACTTGTCTATAATGGAAGCACTGTGTTTATGGGGTGTGCATCCTCTGCAATGGAAAATAGATGATGGGAGTTTTGATTGCTGTGATCTCCATTGACTTTGGGATTTCTAAACTTCTAGAGGAATGTCCTAAGGTTAGAGATTTAGAATAGAGTAGAATGCAATATGAATTTGCATAATGTTCTTCATAGAAGCTGTGTCACAAAAATGCTTCAGCTGTAAACAGAGAGCAAATGGAGAATACATTATAGAAGGCAGTTTGATGGAAGCATTTATAAAAGGTGGAAGCTGCAGAGAGCAATGGAGAGACCTGAACAAAGGAGAAAGATGTGCTCCCTGAGACTTTTTCTTTTCCCATTGGGGAAATGAATTATTGACAGCTAACAGCCCCTATGTGAGCAGAGAGGGAGAAAGGGAAGTTCTAATGACTGGGTGGGGTTTGGATGGCTGGTAAATATGGTGAAGGGGTGGGACTCTGATCTAGAACTTAAGGACATCCTGGCTTGGGGCTAAGATCTTCTCAACTACTGTGCTATAGAGAGACCCAGGTATTCACGTCAGGCTCTAGGAAGGGATATGGCAGCTTTGAACAAGAACCCCATTTCCTCTGACCACATTTGTGCCAGGCATTGAAATGAGTATTTTACTTACATGATCTCATTTAATCCTCAGAACAAATGTATGGGAGTAGATTATTTTAGTCCATTTCTATAGGAGAGAAAACTAAAGGTCTGAGAGATTCATTCATTCATTCAACAAAAAATAATAATTATAATAACTATTAACATTTATTGGATACGTGCTATGTGCCAGATACTGTTGGAAATACTTACATGAATTATTTCATTTCAATCTTCATAAAAACCCCAATGAAATAGTCACCATTTGTATAACCACTTCACAGATGAAGAAGCTAAGCAGAAAATGTTTAAATAACTCACCTCAGTTTCCATGGTAAATGTTAGCCAGAGTTCAAATCCAGACCATTTGACTCCAGTTCCAAGACCTTACTAGGACATAGCTCGAGTGTCAATCATGCTCCCAGAACTACACTGGGCACTGGGGACAGAGCATAAACGAGGCAGACAGGATCCCTACCTTCATGAAATGTGATTCTCAGTGCCAGAGAGGTTAAGTGAGTTGTCCGGGGTCAGGCAGGTATTCAGGGTTTGAACTGAGATGTTTCAAAAAAGCCGCATCTTACAAGACACCTACCTCTCTGCCTTCTGATGCACTTCTGATGGGGATGCTAGGCCCTCGGAGCTCCCGGAAGACTTCCTCACTTTCCTAGTCTTTGCTCTGCCGTTTTGCACTGTGTTTTCATCTTCCTTCTGCTTGTGTCTCTGACTTTTTCTCATTTTCCCTAACCGAATGCAGCAAACATAAAGCTCCTGGAGAGCTGTGTAGGACTTCTTAGGGGGAAGAGATGCATTGCAGTTTTTTTTTCCCTTCTGTAGTCTGAGGCACTTTGGAATATACAAACTTCCTGCACTGGGTCCAGCTCTGACATTATGACTTTAGGTGTGTGAAGCAGGTATAACCTCAGTCTGAATGAAACAGCCCACTAGGCTCAAGATAGCTCCTTTCAACAGTAACCTCCTAGGAGTTAGCTGCACTCTTCTAAGGACTTTCACGCTGTCACTCAGTTACTTACTCTTCCAGTTGCCATTTATTAAGCTCTTACTATATACCAACCAAACGCGGAAATGTAATCATGAGGAAGCCATTGATGGTGCCCCCAAGGAGCTCACTTTCTAGAGAGGCTGACACCCTTAATTAATGCCACGTTAGAGACAGAGAGACAGAGACAGAGAGAGAGAGAGAGAGAGAGAACGAGAGAGAGAACACACTGTGGGAGGGTAAAATATAGCTATTATTTATTGAGAGGTTCAGGCAAACTTGGAAATGCATTGCTCAGACTTTCCTTCAAAAAAGACTCCAAGGTAAGAGGCACAGTTAGCTGACAGTCTCCAGCTCCACCTTTGGGGTCCACGGCATTGCTCACCTTAAAGTCACATTCTCCCCAGTTTGCTCCCAGCCGGCAACTGAGGACCTTGGGGAGTTAGAGGTGGGATGTTTCTGTGCAATACAGGACTCCCCTGTGGGCAGTCTTTGCTATGGAGTTCCCCTTTGCTTGCCTAGACCTTCACAGAGCTGCACCATACAGTCTGAGACTCCTGCTACCCAATCCTCCACCTCTGCCTTCACCTTCTGAGTGTGTCAGACCAGCATCACGGCCTCCAGGCTCTCACTCCTTACTCCTGCTCCCTCTCCTCTTCATCTATTGCAGGGGCTTCCTCCCATAAATCTCTTGTGCTTCTAACTCTGTCTTGGTGTCTGCTTCTTGGAGGACTTGAACTGACCCAGGGAATATTTGTCAGAAAAGGCTTGACTATGTTGCAATAACAAGTTAATTTCAAAATCTCAATAGCTTGACACCAGAAGGTTGATGTCTCCCATGCTGCATGTTTGATGCCGGTGCGTGGTTAGGCCTTGCTCCTCATAGATGCCTGAACTGACAGAGGCCCAGGCCTATACATGACTTCAAGGCTTGCTGGAGAGATATGGAGGAAGAGAGAACCTTTATAGCAGAGTCTGGAAGTGGCTTAAATTACTTCTGCTCACATCCAGAGCTCAGTGACATGGTCCCAATTGTATTAGTCTGTGATGTGCCATCTTTTTTGTGCCCTGGACGAGGCAATATAGCAGGGAGCAAGCATAGTATTTACCTTAAGTGGTAACCATGTGCTAAGCCCTAGCTATTCACTGAGTGCTAAGTTGTCTTATTTTATAAATGGGACACCCGAGGTGGAGAGAAGTCAAGTATTTTTCCCAAGGTCACAAGATTAGCAAGAGATAGAGCCCGGATTTGGTGTCACATATGTCTGACTACAAATCATGCCTTTATCCACTCTACTATGGGTACAAAAGAAATGACTAAGTGCCAGAGGGTTGTTGGAGGCCGACAGGTCTCTAAATCTAGACTATCCACACCCTAATCTGTCCAGAGTACTTTGAAGCTTCTGTGAAATGTCTGAGACACGGGAAACAGGACTGAGATTTATGCCAACTCCATTATACCAAGTGCCTTCCTTTACTGTTACGAGTTCATTTGTGAATAGGAAGATAGCTTTTGAGTGACTCTTCTCCTCATAGCTCCCTATTCTGGGGGCAGGACAAGGATATCTGTTTGGCTTTCACTTCTTTACGTAAAACAGCCTAAGTGGCCAAAAAAAAAAAAAAAAAAATTGTTGAACAAGTTTAGGGATTTTTTTTTTTTTGGTCTTTTTTGATTGTATTTAATAGTTTTGAAGAGTGCTACAAATAATGTAGCTGTTGAAAGAAATGCTTTTTGCCCAATTTCTTTCTGGCCACAGTTTTGAGAAAAGAAAACTATAAATAGCTGACAATAAAAGAAAATTGCGCTGTGATCTGAGAAGAAAGAAAGGGAAATACAAAAGAACCGCCCTGAGAGGTTTTCAAATAAAAATTATGGTTCCCCTCCCAGGGCCTAAGATTGCTACTTCTTGGAAGACAGAAAGGGTGAGGATGTGCTGGATGTTTCGTCTCTCTTGTTTGTTTTCAAAGATGTTTTGACTTAGGTGCTTTTATTCTACAAACTTCAGAGCTCTTCACATCTATTAAACATTTTAAATGAGCTGAATTTTCTCTAAACACAGGTAATTTACAAATAGAGGTTTATTATTCGTAAGGCAGCCATTCAGTTCTTTTATTTTTCTGTCTAAATTTACATGTCTCTCCTTTCTCTTCCTGTTCTTACTTGCCTTGTAGAACAGACATGTTGGGTGGAGGATAAGTAAAAACTAAGGTGGAAAGAAAAATTGGCACCACGTTGACTGTTAAACACATAATGCCCTCTTGTTTATTTCTCACCAATAAACCATTTTCGGTTTCCTGCCAAAATGTTTGTCGTTGATTAAACTTTACATTTTTATTACCCAGAATTAACTATCATGTTTATGAAAATGGAAGGTGGAAAGAGACAATTTCTCTGCGAGTTGTTCTATTTTTCTGTAACCACAGAGCTTCACTATGCAGAATCGTCTCCCTTCTGTGTGAAATGCAGTTCTTATCAACTGGAGGTAATTGGGCCACAGTTCAGATGTGCAGCCACTGTTTTGAATATCACATGGAGCTCTTTTGACTGTGTGTTTCCCATTTGATGTAAAAGTTGGTTTCCAGAGGTTGTCTTAAAATAGAAAGTCTGGGAAACTGTGATCTCCAGATTCAATGAAGACAAACTGCTTTTGGTTTTTATGGACCCATTGATATGCATACACACTTATCCTTTTCTTTCGAATTACATCTATCTTCTGTGCTGGGGACCCTCCCTGCCCCTATGGAAATTGAACAGGGACTGATCGTAGACTTGAAAGAATTAATAGGTTTCAGTAGAACTGTTTCATGGTGGCAGGTGGGAGTCAGGAAGGGAGAAAAATTGTGTCTCTGAGATCAAAGTCAGCCTGACAATTTGACATGGAGAAAGGAAAAAAAAAAAAAAGGAAGTTGAACATGAGACAAAGTAAAGTCAGAGAGGAAACTTGCCCAGGGGCATTTCAGACACAGATCTTGTGATATTAACATTTCCTTTATTTTTTAAAAAATGAAATAAATTGCTTCCCAGTGACCCCGAAGGTCATTAGTACCAGATGTGGCTTCATACTGCTGAGAGCAAATGACAGTGAGGAGAAATGATGTAGGTGAGGACTTGGGAGCAGAATCAGATAAGTGCATGGCTTAGTAAGCCTGAGCATTTGTAGCAAGTTCAGAGTGATTCAAAGTGAGCTGTCCCTGGAATCCAGTTAGCTGTCACCTCTGGGTCCAATTAGAGGGCATACTGTATTAGGAGGCAGAAGACAGGGATGTAACCTTAATTCTCTCCCTAGTTGTATCATTTGTTGTATAACTTTGCATATTTGTGTCTCAGTGTCTTTATCCATAAAGCTAAAGATTTGGACTAGATAATGTATAATCCCTGAGGTTCTGGCTAACTGTAAGATGGAGAGATCTATATGATTTAGACTTATTATTTGTTTTGGTTAAGAGGCTGATCGGAGAACGCAAATACTTTATGTACTTTCTCTGTGCTAGGCATTGGGGTGGGGGGGTTGTGTAAGGAAATAAAGAAACCTAGTTTTTATATATGAGACAGAACTGTGACTTTTTAAAACCATGGTGTCCCCAGAGTCTAGCACAGTGCCTGACACACAGATGTCACTCCAGAGATATCTGTTGGTTAATGAAGACATATTATTTTGTATCTAATTAGAGAGATAAGACATAAAGAAAAGATGCCCAACGGTGCAATACTTACAAAATTGGTACCAAATCAGAAGGCACAGTGTAACTGTTAAAGAACTGCTGAGAAGGTGGCTGTCTTTGGGGAGAAAGGGTATGAACATTTTCCACAGAGAAGGGGAGATTTATCCTAAATGGCTAAAAACCGGGCATCAAATTCCTTGTGGATTCTGGAGGTAGAAATCAGTTTCAAAGTTTAGACAGACAGACAGCACAAGTCTTGTTTGGCTGCTTTCTTACTCCAACAGGTATCATAATTCAGGGCTTTGCAGCCTTACTTTGTTATATAGAATGGATCACCGTGAGACTTCGAAGATGTAAGTCTGAGGACTGTTGACAGAAAGCAGCAGATGTTTTCTATATCAAGATACGGACAGGTTTATTTCTCGGCAGATTATGCGAGAGTGATGGACACATTTAGGTCCAGGAGTTTCTCCATTAAGTATCAATGGAGCTTGGGTCACCTTCTCATGCCCCTTTTCTTCTTCTCCTCTCTCCTTTGCTCTGGGCTTGGACATCCCTATAAGCATTGTGCTAGGTGCTAGAGACATAGAAATGAGAAAAAAAATATGGTATCTCACCTGGAGAGACTAGGTCAGTGGAGGAGGGAGACATGAAATCAGAAAAGCAACAATGTTCTGGATGCCATAATAGATGTAAATAAATAACTGCTGAGAAAGCTGGGAGCTTCGGGGAATGAAGGGCCTCTGCAAATTGGGAAAAGTGTCTGAGTGCCAGACTTGTGCTTAGTGTGGTGAACAAATGCAAAGATGCAGTTGCTCTGAGGTGCGTTTGCTGCCCCCCCCGCCTGGAATCTGAGGCACACTGCTTTGAGATGCCTCTGCAGTGTGCAAACAAACACTGTGTGTCATTAGCATGGGGGAAAAAAAGAGTCCATGCATTTTCTTTGTAAAGGGACCTTATTAGTTTTCTATTTTGCTATTGTAACCAATTACTACAGATGTAGTGGTTTAAAACAACACAGATGTATTCTCGTGTAGTTCTGGAGGTCAGAAGTCCCCAAATCAAGGTTATCAGAGGGCTGTACTCCTCTAGGTGGCTCTAGGGAGAATCCATGTCCTGCCTTTTCTGACTTCTGAAAGCTGCCTGCTTTCCTTGACTCGTGGTTTCCTTCCTCTTTCTTCAAAGCCAGCGGTGTAGCATCTTCCAGTCTCTCTGTGTCTCTGACCCACCTGCCTTTCTCTTATAAGAACCCTTGGGATTACATTGGGTCCGCCTGATAATATAGGAGAATTACCCCATCTCAGGATTCTTAAGGAAATCATATCTGCAAGGTTTCTTTTGCCACATAAGATAGTATATTCATCGGTTTGGGGCATTAGGGCATGGACATCTTTGGAGGGCCATTTTTCAGCTACCACAGTACCCAAGTGTCCTCCTGAGAGCTGACTTCTGCTTCCTCTCTCCTCTCCCTGATTTCTCAATTACAGTATCTGGATCTATCCACAGAAAATGTGGACTGGAAGCATAGCTCAATGGGTTCTGGTTTCAACTGCTAGTGCAACAATGGACAACTGAAACTTTCAGAGCCTCGGCTTCCTTATCTGCAAGGTAAAAATAATAAAGGTGCTTATTCATAGGACTGTGGTGGGGAGCAAATGAGGTCCCATATATAGTATATATTTTTTTGGTACAGGAGTCTTGCATGTAGAATGTGTTCAGTTAATGTTGGCTATTATTTTTGTTATAATTGTTAGGAAGCAGGGAAAGGATATAGACAGAGAAGAGGAAGGTCTCCCCAAAACCTGAACTGTACTTAAAACTCAGTTTTATCTTGGTTTGGTTTCATAAACGCCAATTCCCACTAACTCCTTCCCTCATCATCCTAGGTATAGAAGGTCAACTTCTTCAGATTGTCATCACCCTATCCCTGAACTCCCAGTCCAGCTTTGGGGACCTGCAAAAGAAAGGGTCACTTTAAGCCTTTCAATCTTGTGGCAATTTTAATGCTAGATGCTCTTTGAAAGCATCCCTACATTTATCTTCTGATCTTAGCCTGATATTATGTGGAAAACAGTCTTGTTAATTTATTCACTCCAATGTGTGCCTATCTGATAGCAACCCTTTCTCTTTTTATAAATGTTGGTCATTAAACTAATAAAGTCTCTGAACTGTGAAATTTCAAGAGGAATAACGAAGAGAGACAAACATAATCTGGAAATGCAGAGGAAAACGTATTTGGGCAATATATCTGCCTGGCTATTAGATATATTTTTGCCTAACGGTGCAGCCCCGGTATAGTTGGTTGCTCTGAACTATTCTTGCTTTTCAACTTCTTCATTCCTCCAATTTTGTGAACATACATTTTCTCTATTTCAGTTTTGTCAAAGTGGTTCCAAAGCTGAGCGAAAACTGGGAGGAATGGGTTATTTAGCACCTGGGATTGGAGTGATGGTGGGCGTCTCTTTGTAAGAATATTGTAGATGCTGAGTTTTTAAGTAAAGGGCCTGCCTGTTCTGCAGTTTGCTTCCTGTTTATTCGCCTCTGCTTTAGCTAGAGATGTTTTAAATTCTGCTCAGCTATTAAATATCCCATATCTTAGGATCACACAAGCAGCTGTAACTTCAAAAATTTTATTTTTTTTTGAGCTATCTTTCTGCAAATGAAATGTTACAGTAATCTTCAGGCACCAGGTTTGATAAGCCCAATAAGGCCATGGAATTTGCACCAGAAGCTGTAGCAAATGATTAGGAAGCACATGGGGTTTTAAACTCTAAAGAATCTCTCAGAGGAGAGGAGATGGTACATTTACTGATGGTACAAGGTGTTAGTTGGAAAGGCCTAAGAATCGCAAATCCCATTCAACAGTGAAGAGACCTTGCCAGCTCCCAACAGGTATGACTTGCTTTGGAGTCATAGGGGCTCCTTTCTAAAGGGTATAATCAGAGTTTGCATCAGAACTTTCAATGATGCACAGTTTTATCTGTAGCATAGAATTTTGATGACCTCTTTTACATGGACATCCGAGAATGCCTTAAAAATATTAACTGATGGTTCTCTTAGCAGTCTAAGATGATAGTAAAAGTTATCATTGGGCCAGATATGGTGGCTCATGCCTGTAATGCCAGCACTTTTGGAGGCTGAGGTGGGCAGATTGCTTGAGCCCAGGAGTTCCAGACCAGCCTGGGAAACCTGGTGAAACCCCATCTCTACAAAAATACAAAAGATTAGCCAAGTGTAGTGGTGTGTGCCTGTAGCCCTAGCTATGTGGGAGTCTGAGGCAGAAGGATCACCTGGGCCAGGGATGTTAAGGCTGCAGTGAGCCCTGATTGTGCCCCTGCCCTCCAGCTCAGGCGACAAAGTGAGACCTTGTCTCAAAAAACAACAACAAAAAACAAAACAAACACACACAAAAAAACCAAAAAAAATTGGTTGAGCATCTATGGCCAAGTGCTTTTAATGCATTTTCTCCACTCCTCCACCAAACTCTATAAGAGGTGGATTAGGACTCTTACAGCTAAAGAAAGCAGCACTCAAGATAGTTAAATTTCCAAAGTCACATGATACTAAGCTATAGAACTGAGATTTCTGGAAAATTCGGCTGCAGAGTTGTTAGTGGTGGCGAACCACATTAATGCTCTCTACTTTTGGAAGATAAAGGGTAGATTAAATTTCAGAACAAGTAATTTGAAAAACTACTCATTTAGTTAAAAACAAAGTAAAATAAAACCAAACTCCACTTAATTACATTAATAACGATATGATATATCGTATAGTACAGTACTTTTAAAACTGTAGTTTGCAACCAGATGGTGAATCATGAAATTTACTTAGTGTATCACAAACACTTTGATTTTAGGGAAAAAGGATAATATAAAATAGAAGAGCAAATACCAGAGAGTAACATATGGCATAGGATGAGTGCCTTCTGAAAACATATGTGTATATGTCTGTGTATATGTTTATCGGGGCAAAAGGGAAAATGTACTATTTTACTGTGAGTTGTGGTGAAAACAGTATGAAAAACACATAAGGGATTTCCTTAATAACACTGACCCTCGTCTATCCATTTTTTAGAAAAGGAAAGATCCCAGTCTGCTTTTTGAAGTTATCGTGGCCAATGAAACAACCCTCCCCGCGTGTGATGTGGTGCAGTAGTGTGAAGCAAGGTCCACTTTCACAGGCAACCTGAGGGTCAGAGAATTGCTTGAAAAGGACTAAACAGGTCGGGCATGGTGGCTCACGCCTGTAATCCCAGCACTTTGGGAGGCTCAGGCGGGCAGATCATGAGGTCAGGAGATCGAGACCATCCTGGCTAACACGGTGAAACCCCGTCTCTACTGAAAATACAAAAAAATTAGCCGGGCAAGGTGGCGGGCGCCTGTAGTCGCAGCTACTTGGGAGGCTGAGGCAGGAGAACGGCGTGAACCCGGAAGGCGGAGCTTGCAGTGAGCTGAGTTCGCACCACTGCACTCCAGCCTGGGTGACAGAGCGAGACTCCGTCTCAAAAAACAAACAAACAAAAAAAAAAATAAAGAAAAGGACTAAACAGCTGTGAGCAGCTGCCTATTGGGTTAATAGATGTAAACGGTTGGCTCCTAGGATGATTCATTGATGATACCTTTTGATTTTCATTGTCTTTGTCTTGGTTATTTAGTTTAATTTTGGTTATGTTGTACTTATACGAGTGATATAGTTTGGATATTTGTCTCCACCCAAATCTTATGTTGAATTGTAATCCTCAGTGTTGGAGGTGGGGCCTGGCAGAAGGTGTTTGGATCACGGGGGCTGATCCCTCATGGCTTGATGTGGTCTTTGCAACAGTGAGTTCTTAGGAGATCTGGTCATTTAAAAGTGTGTGGCACCCCCCACCCCCCAACTGCCACCCCTTGTTCCCACTTTCACCATGTGACATGCCAGCTCCCTCTTTGCCTTCCATCATGATTGTGAGCTTCCTGAAACCTTATCAGAAGCAGAGCAGATGGCTGGTGCCATGCTTCCCGCAGAACTGTAAGCCAATTAAACCTCTTTTGTGTATGCATTACCCAGTTTCAGGTATTTCTTTATACCAATGCAAAAGCAACCTAATACAATGAGCATACTTACGTAAGACTTCATTTATTTGAAGAAGGTATGATACAAATAAATACATCAAAAACACAAATGTCAATGTATCTCTAATTCATTTGATGTTTACTGAGTACCTGTTTTTGCCTGCCACTATGCTATATGCGAGAAATGGATAAAAAGGGTGCCCCATGATTGATGTTTTGGATGAGTTTATATGGTTATAGAAGAGGTACATACATAAAGAAATAATAACACAAAAAATGTGGTGCACACTCTGGTGGATGCAAGTTCGGAAGCACACCAACAAACTAGCTGTGTGAGCATGTATGGTATGTGTGTTGTGGGTGGAGGTGAGAGAGGGGGCAAATGTTTAGCTATAGAGGCCTTCTGGTAGGAGGTGATGGCTGGAGCTCGTACAGTGCAGACATTCTCAAACTGTAGAATGCATCAAAATATCCGGAGCGCTTGTTAAAACACACACTGCTGGGCCCTACCTAGAGTGTCTGATTCTGTAGATCTGAGATAAGGCCTGAAAAGGTGCTTTTCTAACAAGTTTCCAGGGGGTGCTGTACTGTTGGTCTGGGGACCATACTTTGAGGACCACTTTCAAAACCATTTTAGCTGCAGATACTTCCATTTTTCATGTGAAGTCTTATATGGAATATTCAAATATAAAACAGAGAAAATGGAGATGGCTGGCAGGAACCCTCAGGCTCTCTCTGGCCTATGCTCTTCCATGATGCTGGCTCCTAAAACCCCTTTATGGAATTCCATGTCTATGAAAATCACAAATCTAGAGAAAAATCTAGTTCTACAATTTTGCAGTTTTCTCCTTGTCTCCTCTCCCAGTTCCTCTCCCCCATCCCCACTGAGTTGAATCAAGTTGTTTGCAAAAGAAGCTGTTTGAGTGATTTTAAAAGTGCCCTGTAGATCAGTAGGCAAAAGTTTTGGCAAAGAATATGTGGGTTTCAGTTTTGATTTCTGCTTTTTAAAAAATTAATATGTATGTTCTTGGACATTTTCTTCCAAAACTTTGCTTTTTGATCCTTTATTTAGAAAAATTGTGGCATTTGTTTACAAAATCTATAGATACTAGCACCCCATCATGATCTTCTGAAGACTGCTTTAACTCTGCGTTAGTACATACCAGCGTGAGAAAAATGCTTTGGGTAAAAAACATAGCACAGCTTGAAAACTCTTTCTTTGGGGACTACTTAAAGTTAGTCCACAGGAAGGCACTGTCTATTTGATGCCTAAAGTCTTGATGAAAATGGAAATATTGATTAATTATCCAGATATCCAGAATGTTAGAGAAGGTTTAATAATTAATTGAGGTGTTCATTGTCCAACCAGAAGTTTTGCATCACAGAATAAATGTAGTTCATTTTTCAAAGTGGAGAACTGGCTGTAGTATAAACCTTTGGGTCCATATGAACAATCTGTAACTGTAATCACCAAATAACCTTCCACTGTCTTCATTTTCATCATTGGTTGAAATGAAGACTCTACTGCAGAGAAAAAAGATAGATGCTTTCTGCATCGGGGAAAACAAACTCCAACTCTTGATAGCTTGCTTTGGGATAATTTCTAGTTCGGCTTTATTAGAATATTTATGTTGTCTTGGTGTAGACATTGTTATATTTATCAAAAATTAAGGGTTTGCAAAAGCCCGCAGTTTTAACTAAGTTTTAACAAATGGAAGCTTGGATGCTTAGCTGAAAGTTGTCAAACTTCTTGTCTGGTTTCAGACTCTGCAAGACTCATCTATTGAGGTACTTGGCACTTTCACTTGGCATCAAGAAATTCAAAGGTTTGTAGAAATAAAAATTGATTATTAAATAGAACATGATCAGTATTTTATGAAATGTCTAGGTCTAGCCTACTTCCACACAGTTTGAGATGCTTATTATATTCTATTCACTATGACTATCTCTGATGGCAACATTAATTAATTTTGAGTTAAGCCTGGGGCCTGATCATTTTTAATTTTATAGTTTCACCAAGTTATTCTTTATACAAGATATAAAAATGATGGGACCAGGTTACTACCCTTTGGTAATTTGCATCTGTTTTTCATTTTCTAAAATCAACTGGTTACATTGTTGAGGGAGTGGTGGTTAGCATGTTCTAATGTTTATAGAAGCTACTGTTCAATTTGATTTCTCTAGAAGAGGGGGCACTTCTGCCACAGAGACGTCTATGAGAGATCCATCAGTGGCCATTGATTTAGAAAAGCACTCACATACTATCTTGGAGTTGACAGAGATGTGTGGAAACTTAACACATCTGGAAGAACATTAATCCTTACAATTAGTCAACATCTGGGAATGTAACCACCCAGGGTTGACAAAACTGGTGATTAAATGTGATGGAAGTTCACCATCCATAGACAAGTACAGAGTAACTGGCTATGAATTGTGAGAATGTACATGCATCTTGCATGCTACAATGAGCCATTAGCACCCAGCTTGCCTGAGTTGGAAAGCCATCAGACCACTGAGGTATGTATGGCGATGTTTTCAAAGCTTTTCCAATTTGTTTTTCTTTCAGAGCACTGTATGAAGCCACACTATGAATTCAGACAGAGCTAAACATAAAGTCCAGTCTCTCTATGCTTCCTCACTCCTTATCTTTCATGTTTCAACTTGCCATTTTCATTTCCTGGTGCCATGCTCATTCTCAATCCATTTTCTTTTGTGTTTGAGTGTCAAATACCAACAATGCTGCTACTTCTGGGTCTTTCCTCAGATGCATTTTATCACCTGTAGGGCAATTGCAGCTGCCCCATAACATTAGCCAACATTCATATTTTATTCTGTTTTAAAATAGAAAATAATTCACGTTATTAGATAACCATTTAATTACTTTCTAGCAGAGCACAGGCTGAAAAATAATGAAAATGATTTAACAGCTTCTCTCTCTTCTGTAATTTTTAAAACCCCATTATTTTACCCTTTTCTTTCTGTTATTTCTCCTTTAAGTTTCTCTCTAGGATTTTTGTAGCTCAAAAGATCAGCACCAAACCACATAAGAGACATGCTGTTTTGACTTTTATCTTTTCTCATCTTTTCATTGCTAGAACAAGAAAATCAGTGCCTTGTGGCTAAATGAGAAAGAAGTCCAACTTTCTTATTGAAGCTGAATTTGCTCCAGTAGAAGAAGCCGTTTTGCTGTCCGCAGTTAATGGCTAAAGACAGGAGGTTCACAAAAGTTATTCCCACCACTTTGTGTTCAACAAAATCTTAGAAATGCTACAAATGTTTCAAAATGAAGGAAGTAAAACCATGAAAAACCTAAACTGTGTTCTCAGTAAGCACTTTCTAAAGCGGATCCTTATGGAAAGTTTCCACGGAACAAATTCTCAACTTCATTGAAATAATAGAATTCATGGTCCTATCTGTTGTACCTTTAAAATCAGGTGTCCCCACCAGCTGGTAGACAAAGAAGAACCTCACTGAGAATGAAAAATTTCATAAAACTTTCGGAAGTTGCTGACCCCTGATTTAATCACAAATATTAAGCATTTAGGGAGAAGAGAGAGAAAAGATCTTTGAACTGGTACGAGGTATTGAGTTAAAACTCCAGGAAAAAGTGGTGAACACTTTGATTAACAGAACCTGGAGCCTCATTCTCTAATTGAGATGTACCTTTTGGAATGGGAGAAAAGCACTGAACCACAAATGTGATGAATGTAGTAGGCCTAATTCTCTGGTTCTTTCTTTTGCTCTCTTCCTTTTTGCCTTTCTGCTTTTTCCTTCCTGCTCCAATTTTCTCCTTATTATTTCCTGCAAATTTTTAGACTGGTGTTCTTCTCACATTCACATATATATTAATTCTTTGAGAATGAGATTGGAAGAAGACTTCTGCATCAAAAAGCAAAGTTTTTGTGGGCCAATTTAAATAGTTTGTACGACTAGCAGCAATGAAGAAAGACACATATTCATGTCAACACTCTTTCCTAGTGCCACTTCAATGACTGAAGAGTCTGCAATCAATTATGTGATATAACATTTTCTAATTGATGGGCTATCTGTGTATGTTAGTCTATCATAATAGATTAGCTCCTAACAAGATAAAACCATCGTGTGGAACTCTCTGCCTGCCAAAAACAGGCTTCTGCCAAACCATCTGATCGATGTTAGAGAATTTTCAGGCATTTATACTCAGAAAAGTGACTGTAGAAAAACAGAAGCTTTACACTCAGCATATTTGCCCTCTCTTTCCTTTGCTTCGAGTCACATCTGCTGATTTCATGGTTTGACACTTTTTCTTTTTTTTTTTTTTTAATTCTTGTTAGCTCAGTTGAGCTTGTTGGATCCCATCCAGCCTCCCAACCTTACACACTAAATCAACAAAGTTCAGATCAGGCTCTCTGTTAAGCAGGAAGAAAGAAATAAGCAGAGAGGAGCATGGAAAGATTGTACTGAACTCTGGTAGACTTGCAGAATAGTTGTGCTAAACTGACCCCTCGCACTTTGACCCCAGCAAACTTGTGTGGTATTCATAGTCATATTGTGGAAAGGGCAGTATTGACCTGGACTTGGTTCAGACCATACTCCTAACTACTTCTAGGATCGCAAGTGAGTCACAGAACATCTCTGTTCCTCAGGTTTTTACAAAATATAAAAGATGGATTGTAAAGTTTTTGAGGACACATTTCAGCTTTATATTTTGAAAATCTCAGATGACATCCTTTGAAAACCTGTTTTGATTCTAAACTTGGTAGGGTTGCATTTAATTTCTGAGATTCTATGTTCTGCTTTTCTATTATGTAACAAACCACCCCAAAATTTTGTGGCTTAAAACATTAACAGCACATACTTTGCCTACAAATCTGCAATTTGGGCAGGAACCTGTGAGGACAGTCGTCCCTACTCCAGTCAGCATTAGCTAAGACAGCTTGAAGCCTGGAAGCTTGTATTATCTGAAGGCTTGTTCACTCTTACACTTGGTGGTTCATGCTTGCTGCTAGCTGAAACCTTAGCTGGGTTTTAGCCAGTGTTCCTATTGGCTGGTATATCTAAATGTCGCGTTTTTATGTGTTCTGAGCGTCCTTACAACATGGTGGCTGGGTTCCCAGAAGAAGCATCTAGGTAAAGAAAGTTAGGAGAAAGTTATATTACTTTTTATGAGGTAGTCTTGAAAGTCATGCAGAGTCCTTCCTACCACATAGTATTTTCCAGGAAGTCACAGAGATCTGCCCAGATCAGCAGAAAAGGAAACAGACTTCCTTCTTGATGTGGGTTGGCAAGGTGCTGGAAGAACAAATGAGACTGGAAATATTGCCATGGCCGTTTTTGGAAAACATAATCTGTTACATTCTGCTTATACCGTCATAAGCCACATAATAATGCTTGGGTCAATGACAGACCGCATATTCAATGGTGGACCTGTGTGATTGTAAGGGAGCTGAAAAATTCCTATCACTTGGTGGTGTTGTAGCCCATCTTAACGTTGTAGTGCAACACATCAGTCAGTGTTTGTGGTGACGCTGCTGTGCACAAACCTACTGTGCTGCCAGTCACACAAAAGTGTACAGTAATGTCCTAGGCCTTCACATTCACTCACCACTAACTCACTGACTCACCCAGAGCAGCTTCTAGTTTTATAAGCTTCCTTCATGGTAAATGCCCTAGACAGGCATTCCATTTTTAATCTTTTTTACCATATTTTTACTGTACTTTTTCTATGTTTAGATAGATTTAGATACACAAATACATACCATTTTGTTACAATTGCCTACAGCATTCAGTAAAGTATCATGCTATACAGGTTTGTAGCCTAGGAGAAATAGGCTAGACCTTATAGCCTAGATATGTAGTAGGCTATCCAATTTGGGATTGTGTAAGTACACACTATGATGTTTGCACAACGATGAAATCACCTAATGACACTTCTCAGAATTTATCCCCATCAGTCACTAAGTCATGCATGATTGTATTTGAATAAAACTACTATCGCTGCTTTCTCATCAAAAATTTAAAAAGAAAAAAAGAGTGATTCTATATTCTAAAGTCCCTGCTTAATGTCTCAATATGCCTTCTCTCATTTAATCCTCATTTGTAAAAATGAGGAGACTGAGGCAGGAGGTGCTCAAGTAACCTACGTAAGCCCTCATAGCAGTCAAGTGCATAATGAAAGGGTGGCATTGAGAATCAAGCTCACCTAGTTTCAAAGCCTGTGCTGCTGCTGCGACCCCACACTGCCTCACTCACAAAACTCTTGTTCACATATCTCAGCTTTATTTTTTGCTGAAAGAGTGTAGAATTCAGATGAGATTTTAGGTGGGACTTTTGAAGGAGGAGGGTTGCCAAATATTTCAACAATGGAAGCAACTCTGTATCTAAAATTTGATTTTTGCACAAGAATTGGCTATTAATATCCACTTTTTTTTTCCTTTCACTGGAGAAGACAAATCTGGATGGTGGTCTGACTGCTTACTGGTGCAGCAGGGATTGGAGAGAATGGTGAAATGTGTTTCTGATTCACAGCTGATGGGTTATAGGACCATAATGTGAGTACAAAATTATACACGAGTGTTCCACAAGGGCTAATGATGAATAAGTATATAAAGTGTCTTCAGGTCAGATATAGGACATGGAAGAGTAAGCCAAAGCTGGCCAGTGGCCTGGACTGGAAAGGAGTCTTCTGTGTACATTGGCCAGGGCCATGTAAGGGAATGGAGTAGGAATTGCTTGTCTCTGGATTAGGTTCTTCCACTGAACTCATGTGTGTCAGGCACGTGCCCAAGAATGTCAGCAATTTTAAACA